>NC_074672.1:25216925-25590675 GCF_029448725.1 Salvelinus fontinalis
ATTTTGCCAGTATTCCTTTGAAAGGAAGGATTCTATGAAATGATTCAGATTGGTTTGGATACATACTCTGTATATGAAAATGTACACTGAATTAATAGTGTTACTATTATGCATGTTCTTGTCTGAGAACGATAACTCTGAAAATACAAACAGAGTTAAATTATGCTAATAACATACTTTTATTGTATGTCTAACCCATAATGGGTTGCTACTGTTTATTTGGTGTCAGTGACACCACCTGTTTTTTTGCATTTAAAAAAAAAAACAATTTACAATGAATTGTCACAATGATACAATGTATCAATTTGGTGATGTATGAATATTATGCTTCAAATGGATCCAAGGAATCTACTTTAAATGTACATCATGTCATGATTATGTAAAATGTATGTTATTAATAATACATAATACTGGGGTAGATGAGCTACAATGTTCAAGGAAAATGCTAAAATGTTCATTCTAACTTCAAAGAGACACCATTCATAAAGTGATGTTGTGCATTCAACACGAGTTTGTGTAAGTTTGTTTGTTTGCCTTTATTGATTTAAATTACACTATTTGGAGTGACATGTCATAAAGCTTTTGAAAATAAATGAACTTCAATTGAAGTTTCTCAACATTGACATTTTTGGTTCTATTTTCTCTGTTGTATCAACTCATATCTGCACAAAGTTCACCACCCACATCCATTCTGATGACATCAGTAGTATGGCTAACTTTTTAATCCACAAATTTATAAAGACGACAGTATACTATCTAGTAAGTATATTGACAAACCTAAATCTAGATTGTGAGGAGCACCTATCCTACTGCCCAGAGATGTCAGATCAATATTGGTTCCTGGTTGACAAAACCAAACCTTGAAACCTATTGTTGATTTGTGGTTGGACAAAATCTGTGCCTAAAATAAGGACTTTTTGCAGAGGAATGCATGCCCATAACTATGAAGGGCTCCCATCAAGAACACCACATTACTGAGGACACCTGTCTAAATGTATATCCTATCTACTATATATGTCTATACCTCACTCACATAGAACATAACCTATTCTTTTTAACTGGTTCGTTCACACCAAATAATCACACTACGGATTAAGGGATGTGATTAATATCGTATGATATATAGTATGTCCTGATCTTTAGCAGTACATTTAGTGCAGAGTAGTGGCAAAAAGTGAATCACCAACTTGAACATTTATATAGTTCTTAAGAAGAGTAAACTTTGATGACCTTAAACTTGAATATTTTAACTATTTTTTTGTCAAGTTTTTGTTCCAACCTCTTTGCTAACACACCAGATACAAATAATCAACTAATCATGGTCGTCAGTCTAGGCCATGACTAGCTGAGTCACATGTATTCCACCCCCCCATCCCCCCTCCTCCCCCCATAGGCATGGCTGAAGTTTCTCAGGGTTAGTCCTGCAGATGGTCTGGCGGTGGCTATGGCTCCCTCTCTCCCTCCAACCAGAGATCAAACACCGTGGCTAATGTGATGTGTAACAAGACACACTTCTATTGTCCCCTTATTGAGGCCAGTGAATGGACAGAGAGTGTGGGAAACAGGGGCTAGCACACTCCCAAAGGCAGAGGGCTGATGGGAACCTGCCTTACTCCTCCACAGGCCTGGCAGTCCAGAGTGTATGGCAGGAATTGAGTCTGTGGGTGGGTCACTGTTCACACACACTTAAAGAGTCACGGACAAAGGCTAGCCAAACTGTCTCGTCACCACACTGTCAATGTGGTCAATTCACGGATAGCCCGAAAGGTGATGTCTAGCTAACAGGTAAATAATTTTTGTATAGATGAAGTTGACAAATTCCCCTTTATGAGTAGCTCTAACTGCCTTCATGGAAAACGTTCAATGTTCATCCAGGCCAAAGTGGAAGAAAAAGACAGGGCGATCGTGTAGCTCTTTGTCGATGTGCAAGGCACCATTAACTAGATTTTTTCCAGATGGTCTGTGACATAGGGTTTCTGTTTGTCATGTGACAAAGGATCAATTAACATTCCCAATGGGGCATTGGGGGAGCGGCCTGGCTTTTGTAGCTCATCTACCCCAGTGCTGGTGACTGGTGGGAAACTAGGAGGAGAGACTTCTCCTCACAGCACCCACAGGCCAGGCCACACATCTGTGACCTTTGCGCTGCCTGAACCACAACCATGGCAGAGTGCCAGTGACTGTGGCATTGTCCCCAGTCTCCCCACCCTGGCCCAGCAGCACATAGTCCATCAAAGATCATAGCTAGAAGTTCTGGGATTTTTCTTGGGAAAGTATCCATTTATCTTATTAGTTACAGCGTTACACTGTAGTGCCTCTTCTTTGTATTCAATGCCATAATATTTACCTCCAGGAGATATAATAACTCTTCAGTCATAGGGCTACTTTCAATTGGAAAAATAAACTGTTGCTGTGAGACAATGCATTCTTGAATTAACCTTTCCTGGGTGCAATAAATCCACGCGTGGGCATGAGTTGTCTTGAGCTTTCCCACACTCAACAGCCAATGAGAACAGATATACAGACAACAGATAACACAATGGTTCAATGACTCAACTGTCTGTCAGTGGGGAGACTGCTTGTCTGGACGGAGTGTGTGCGAGGGGTGAGTGTGAGGACAGTGTGGTGTGTGTGTGGGCACACAACCTCCTCCCTCTGCATACCTCTGGACGTGTGAGAAAAGTCTGAAGTATACATAAGTGTGTGTGATCCCCACATTCCAACACAGCAACAGCCTGTGTCTATGTGATTGTCTTCTGTATCAGACATTAGCATCATTTAGCATTAGCATCATTTAGCATTAGTATCATTTCATAACAATAATAGCCTACTGGTTATTATACCACTAACTTTAAAAAAGTGTTGTAAACACTCTATTGCACAATTGGCTGCTTAAATAAAATGAATTGTATCCGGATTTTATCTCTTTTGTCGAAACTATGCAACAATTCAACTCATTTTTGGTTAATTATAATGAATATTGCTTGGAGAAAGAAAACTCTAAAGATTAATTTTATTTGTGAATTCTATACTGGCTTGATTGTGTTAGATGAAAGGGTTCTCAGGACGTCAACTAGAACATTTAATGAACTGAAACTACTTAGATATTTTCTTCATGGTCTAATTTAGATATTTTCTTTATGGTCTAAATTAGTCTCTTTGAAGAGGGCTATTCCCTTCAAAAATGTGTCTCCATTTCACTTGTTTTTACCTGTCATTATGTTGGAATGTTAATTACATGTATAATGTATTAATGTATTATTAATCAATAGTTGCTGCTTATCTTGGGAAACATCCCTGTATTGCCTCTACTACCCCGTTACCCATCAAGTTATTGATGTTTCTCCTATTGTTGCGATGGGCAGCCCTGTGGTCTCAGTAGTGTGGGAACCCCAGCTGGGCCTGGGCCACATGGCTTTGTCATGCTAATCCCTTGCTATATAAAGGGGGAGAGATCCCTCAGAGGGCCCAGACCACACTCTGCAGCCCAGAAAAAGTAGCCAACAGACCTGTCACTCTCACATGGACATGGCTCCCTGCTTAACTAACTTCTCCTCTTTCCACCATCTGAAGTTCACAGAAAAAGACATTAAGGTATGTATTAGGTTCAATCAATGTGTGTGTATATACAGTATAAAATGTGTATATTCATGTATATTGTGGCTTTTTGTAGTATTTGACTGAATTTCTTGGTGTCATATATTAGAACTGTCGACTAATCAAATGTTCTTCTCTGCCTCCTCAGATAAGGAAACCCATCGTGGAGAAGATGCGTCGAGATCGTATTAACGGCTGCATAGAGCAGCTCAAGCTCATCCTGGAGAAGGAGTTCCACAAAGAGGACCCCAATACCAAGCTGGAGAAAGCCGACATCCTGGAGATGACCGTGAGATTCCTTAGGCAGCAGCAGCAGCCGCAGCCGGCTCCATCTCAGAGGGACTACAGCAAGGGTTACTCACAGTGTTGGAGGGAGTCTCTGCAGTTCCTGTCTGGAAGCCCCAAGGGAGACACCACCACCACCTCCGCTAGACCTCTTCAGGGGCTCCAACAGCAGCTCTCCTCCCAGGCCCAGAGATCCTGCAGCAGCCCGATGGGCCGCTCCACCTCCCCAGTTTCCTCCATCTTCCGTCACACCGCCACGCTCCAGGACAAAGGAGTTAAAGGTCCAGTCTGGAGGCCCTGGTAGAGAGAGTTACTGGAATCACTGTAAAACCTGAGGGAAACACTGGACTGTATGTCCCTCACTGTGTAGGAAATATGCATTTCCAACCACCTCCACCGTTGTGGGTTTACTGAGCTCTTATTGTCTCATCACATTGATGGCCATATATGTGTGGCACATTTGATTTATGGCATATTTGAAGTGAGGGTTGTCACTTTTTTGTGAAGATTGTTATTTCTCCTACTTGTTTTATCACATTAGTTTTTTTGTTTGTATTGAAGAATTTAGGTCATTATTGAGTTATATTTTATTGTGAAATTTGAATTTATGGTGAAATTATTGCTTACTCCAGTGGAGTTCATGTGTTATGCTAGACGTAACAGTAACTACCAGCAATTATTTGAGGATATTTCTCTTTTATTATTAATATGTTATGTTTGGATGGATGTATCTTTTATAAAGGGACTAGTTTGTTGGTATACTTTGTAATAGCACTGTTGCTATTGTTCTGATAGTTTATATTGCATTAAAGAAGCTCTTAAAACTACGTGCATGACAATAAACCTATAATAACAACCTATCTTTTGTCCAGGATTGTTCTTTTTGACCAAATTGTAGTGGATCTTGCAGTTCACCAATTCTGTTCTAACCAGTTCATATGATCCTCCTCCATGAAATGTCTTCTCACATTTGATTAACAAATTCAGGAAAATCCACATATAAATTTTGCAATAGTTTCCCTTTATAGGCATCTGTATGGGTTTAAATCAGCTGTCCCATTGAGCTCCTGAATCCTGCCACCGCAGATACCTAGTGAGAGGGCACACAGACAGACGGGCACTCACACCAACAGAAGGCAAGGCACCTCTCTATGGCCTGCCCATACAGTGCCTTCAGAAAGTATTCAGACCCCTTGACTTTTTCCACATTTTGGAGACCAGACATATCACACACAGACACTGAAGAAAGACCACAACACCAGCTGCAGCTAAAGAAGGTTCGCTTTGGTTCTCAATTCCCCCCAGTAAAAACACACACTTAAAAATAAGTGCTTTAAAAAGCTATCATGACTACATTACAACCATGTTAGAGAAAGTTATACATACACTTAAATGTGCAAGGGCAACATGTATTTTCTACTAGCTAAGAGCAGAGCAACATTTACTATGTCATTTTTAAAGCCATACAATGGATTGGGAATAAGTATCCAGAAATGCAAAACGCAAATCTATGATGAAAACATATCTTTCAGTCTTTGTTCATGGTATAAATCTGAATACAGTTTTGGAAATGGGCCGTTGTGTTCATTTGGGGCCTCAGCACCATGATGTAGACCTTGGGCATGAAGTAGCCACCAAGTATACCGAGCACACTGGACACTATGGCCAGCACATGCATGGCCATGGCAAATTCCCCCCTGCTGACAAAATAGATGGTGAAGAAGCTGATCCAGGAGATCATGTATATCATGAGACTAAAGGTGATACACTTGGCCTCATTGTAGTTGGCTGGCAGGTCTTTGCCCATGTAACTGAAGGAGAAGCAGAGCATGCTGAGCAGAGAGACGTAGGCTAGCTCTATCATGGCCCAAAAAGAGAGTGTGTCACTACACTCCGTGACGATGCTGTCGGAGTAGAAGTCCACGTCCTGGGAGGGGTACGGGGGGTTTAGAGTAACACGGAGCACAGAGATCAACAAAACTGTCATGGAAACAACGAGGACGGTGACTTCAGGCCCATGGTTCTTAGTCCAGGTATCATAAGCCCGGGGAAGCTTGGAGGACAACTTAAAGATGCACACTACCTGGAAGGAACGGACGGTGACACAAGCCAGACACACGGTGAAGCTGAAGACGAAGAGAGGCTGCTTGAGAAGGCAGTCAGTCTGAGACGGGAGGCCAAAGTGGCACAGGGCACTGGCAGCTGCAGCGGTTAGGGCCAGAAGCATCACCAGGCAGGTGTGCCCGCCGGCCGACTTGACCACAGGGGTGCCCAGGTTGAGGAGGAAGATGACCCCTGTCCCCAGGGTCATGAGCAAGGTCAGAGCCAGGAAGAGTAGCAGGGCGATAGACAGGGGACCGCCCCAGGCCAGCACTAGGACCGCCCGATCCAGACACACCTCGCTCTCCGCCGGGGACCACTGGTAAAGCTCACACATCTGGCACCGGGTGGATCCTAAAGAGTGACATACCATAACATCAATGCTGGGGTCAGTTCAATATTTATAGTACCAAGTTTCCAAAGATTAAGGGGTTTAGCTACATTCATTAATTGAGATTAAAATCATCTCCATAGTTGAATGGATAGCAGTGATTACAACACCATCAGAGATCGTATTCCCATCATGTGTTATTCGAGTAGACTGCTAAATAGCTAACAAAATGTCTACACAAACTGTCTGAGTTGACCTTTGTATTTGATTCTCTATGCACACTCAAAGGGCCCTACACACTACACACACTGCTACTCCAACACACATATAAACACTCACTCCATAATTTGCTCACACACATAATATGTACATACATACTGACTCTACACACACTCACATACAATCATCATATATGCTGCTGCTACCCTGTTTATCATATATCCTGATGCCTCGTCGCCTTACCGCTGTACATATCTACCTCTATCGATCCAGTATCCCTGCACATTGTAAATATGGTATTGGAACTGACCCTGTATATAGTATGCTTACTTACTTTATTGTGTTCTTCTTGTTTCTTATTTTTATATATTGTGTGTTTTAGTTGTACCTTGTTATTTTTTGTATTACATTGTTATTGATTAGTGCATTGTTGGGGTTAGAGCTAGCAAGAAAGCCATTTTACTGTACTTGTGTGCATGTGACATTAAAACTTGAAACTTGAAAACTAGTGCTACCACCTGCTATAGGAGTTTATGGAAGGGCAACATATGCCACCCGCTGGACACTTTCAAACAGTACAAATGGAATGTTCTTTAACAGACAGGGCTTGGACAATGGATGGGCATACACGACAACTGGTTGGTGTAATCTGTAATCTCACCAGTCTTGTTGAGGAAGTTGTGAGCAGCACAGGCCAGGCAGTCGAAGCAGCACTTGTGTTGTCCCGTCTGCAGCTTCCTGTGTCCTTTAGGGCATTCTGGGGAGCATATCGACGGAGGCACCTCCTAGACACACCCAGAAACACACACCGACGTTCCTCGTCCACCTATAACCAGGGTTTTCTCTTTCTATTTCTATAGTACCCAAAAACTATTCTGCAATTTCATCTGACAATGGGTATGATTATAATACTACTGTGCAAATGCTGTAATTCTGAGCCTTTACTTTTCCTGTGTATCCGTCGTTACTACCCCATTCAATTTGAGCAGGGTCCACTGTGAGGTCATTGGGGTCTGCAGTATAAGAGCCCACCTCACGGAGAGACCACTCTGTTCCCCTCCAAATCCAGGTCACGATGTCATATCCTGTGGGCGGGTCTCCGTTCTCATTAAAGTAAATAGAGGAGTTCCCAACAGAGAATCTCACCTGCTTTAACAGTGGCAGAAGCTGAGGGATAGACAGAAGACAATGAACATGCACTAAACATGACTGTAACATACCTGTGATAGTAAACATGATTTACTGTTGATTTCCAATAGTACATGGCAATCAAGTGTATAGTGGACTTCGCATTCTTTAGAGCAGGCTTTTTGACTACAGTACCACCATTTTGAAAACACTAACCTGCCAAGGTAGCACTTCAGACTTTTGGCATTTATCCAAGCCACAACCAAGTGCTTGATGCAGTGCATGTGCCACAGCATACACAGCCTTGTAAACATTATAAGAGGATTTGATATCATAGTCCCCCAAAGAGAAGTTTTCTGGTGCCACGCTGGAGAGGTCCGTATTTTGCAAACATTCAACACTCAGGTCCATCGTGTCATTGGAGGTGCCACTAAGTAACTTTGGAACAGCATGGCTTTCGAACTCCTCAAACCCAGTTATTGCTGTGTATTTGATGGAGATGCCTAGTACAGTCCCAATGGTGTGAATACCTGGTATCCCCGACACTAGAGTGGTGACTGACCAGTCCTCTGTCCCTATCCACACCTTACCAGTTACACCCTGCTCTATGACAAACGGGAAGAACTGACTGACTTTGGTCTTACTGGAGAACACGACAATAGTGTTGACTTTGGTCTTCACAATGTTCTTGACTATGTTCCTCATGGTCTGGTTGTTGGTGGAGGTGAGTTCGGGGATGACCCCTTGGTAGGCGATGCAGATGTCAAAGTGAGCAGCCTGAAGGGAGAGACTCTCTATGCCCTGGAGGCCGTAGGAGTCATCGCTGCCCAGTAGAACGATCCAGGTCCAGTTAAAACGCACCAGCAGCTGGACCATGGCGTCCACCTGGTTCTTGTCACTGGGGATGGTGCGTAAGAAGGCTGGGTAGAGGAGCTTGTTACTCAGCATCTCATTGGAGGCTTCATAGGAGATCTAGGAAAAATATCACAGATAAGAGGAGGAGGAGGAGGAGGAGGAGGAAGAGGAGAGGGAGGAGGAGGATGGGGAGGGGGATAAATAAGAGGAGGAAGAAGAAGAGGAGGAGGACAAAGTATAAAGTATAGGAGGCAAGAAGAATAAATATTTACATATATAAATAGGTTTGAAAAAACAAGTAAGATCAAAAGGAAGAGCAAAATAAGACTAAAACAAATGGTCACAACTGTATTCCATTCTTAGCCTAGAGATAATAGATATTAGCATTAGTTTTACTGGTGACCATACACTGTACCTGTGGCACTAGATAAGAGCCCAGCACTGCAGCAGGTGTGAAGGTGTAACTGCTACTATCAGGCCCGATCACTGCCACTGCCCTCTGGTCACCACCTGTGTTGTTCCCTAAAGTTCTCTGGTACTGTTGGGCCAGCATGGCAAGAGTGGCCAACACACTGGCTGGTTGATTGCAGGTGTCATACGCCTGGTAACCCAGTGATACCCCTGGGAGAAGATGCTGGTTTTTGGTACCGTTGTTGATCTCCTCCAAAGCGAATCTCATGGCTTGTATCAAATGATAGCCATGTTTATTAAATTTGCCTCTGAATAGGAGAGAATTGCAAGCAGAATCAAAATGAATCTATAATATAAAGAAAGTGTTTGATTCAAGTCCCAATAATTCCCTGATTCTCTAAAGTTAACTAAAATGCCAGGGAAATAGATTAACAAAACATGTCCTCTTGTGAGATCTTTGCTATTGTACTTACTCTTTACAGGCTCCCAGGTCTGGTAGGTTGGAGCTCGAGGGGGCCAACTTGTGTAGGGGAAAGAGACCATAGATGGAGTAGTCTCCTGGAAGCTGCAGACCGGTTCCCTCAGTCAGCTGATGGCCAGCCAGGATCAGTACCAACCAGCCCAGGACGACACACACACCACCACACACATCCATACCTCAACCTCAACAAACCACAGCCCTGAACTGGAAATATGGGCATTCTACCTATTTTTATATTATAATGGATGGATGGGTGGAGTAGAAAGAAGGTGGAATGGAGAGAGGGAGGGAGGGGAATGTGGATGGTTTTGCATCTTTCCCAGTGATGAAGTAAGGAACATTTGCATTTTGAGATAGTTTTTTTGTACAGTAGAGTTAGCTATATATTGAAATGAACTGCATGAATGTACAGGAGTAGAATCTTAATTTGATCACTCTTTTGTGATCACTGGTAGGCCTGATCACGACAACGATGAGACAGCCTATAGGGAGGAGGTCAGAGACATGACAGTGTGGTGCCAGGACAACAACCTCTCCCTCAATGTGAGCAAGACAAAGGAGCTTATTGTGTACTACAGGAAAAGGAGGGCCGTACAGGCCCCCATTAACATCGACGGGGCTGAAGTGGAGAGGATCGAGAGTTTAAAGTTCCTTGGTGTCCACATCACCAACGAACTATCATGGTCCAAACACACCAAGACAGTTGTGAAGAGCGCACGACAACACATTTTCCCCCTCAGGAGACTGGAAAGATTTGGCATGGGTCCCCAGATCCTCAAAAAGTTCAACACCTGCACCATCGAGAGCATCCTTACCGATTGCATCACTGCCTGGTATGGCAACTGGTCGGGATCTGACTGTAAGGCGCTACAGAGGGTAGTGCGAACGGCCCAGTACATCACTGGGGCCAAGCTTCCTGCCATCCAGGACCTATATACTAGGCAGTGTCAGAGGAAGGCCACAAAAATTGTCAACGACTCCAGTCACCCAAGTCACAGACTGTTCTCTCTGCTACCGCAAGGCAAGTGGTACCGGAATGCAGAGTCTAGGATCAAAAGGCTCCTAAACAGCTTCTACCCCCAAGCCATAAGACTGCTGAACAATTAATCAAATGGCCAACCAGACTACTTACATTGATCCCCCATACTACTTGTTGTTTATTATCTATGCACAGTCACTTTACAAATTACCTCGACCTTACCTAATCTGAACCCCTGCACATTGACTTGGTACCGGTAGCCCCTGTATCTAGCCTTGTTATTGTTATGTAACTTTCTTTTGTTTATTTTTTATTTAATTAAAAAAAATTACTTTAAGAGAGACACCACAAACTTAAAACCAATGCAAATGTCAGATTGTGGCTAACCTTTCAGTCAAAGCAATGTAAATCAGAGCTGGTTAATTTTTTTCTATTTTATCAGTTTTGTCTTGATTTTTGAGGGAGGGGCGAAGGGGAATCCCGATTAGAATATGTTGAGGGGAAAACACATTTTCTAACAAGAGCACATCAGGGTACTAAAATCTTTCCAACGTATTTTCTGCTCCATTTTCCATGAGTGGTGGACAATCAATATAGAAACCATCCCTAAGTTGTTATTCCTGCTAACACTGTTGGGCTGAATTTCCATTCTCTATCCATTACCAAAACCACAGTGACATTTGAGGCCCAGATTGTGCCCCATGTGTAAACACACCTTTAACCACTGACAGCCTATTTGCCTCATACTCACACACTGCAGGATCTGCAAACTCAAAAGAAGACCACAGTTTCCCTTTGTTTTGACAGCAATATTAGACATTTTGTTAACCTCATTATTACAAATGCAAATGCCATGTAAAGTAAAAGCATTGTACAAGCTTGGCAAAAATAAAGTATTTCCATGTCCATCAACATAGTTGCACTGAGAACATTTGCCTAGATATAGGTTTCTAACCACGGGAGGGGCAAAAAAATTATCTGTGGTTTTTAGTGCTGAGAGATTAGTGCTTTTTGATAGGGGCGCAACTTTGGTTTTAGAAATGGGGGGGACATAATATTTTTTAGTATTATTCTTTTTATCCGGTCAGAAAAACACTCCAAACAGCCATCCCGACTGTTCAGAGGCGTCCGCATGGTCATAAAAAACACTCCTGCCCCCAGTGAAAGTTGCACCCTTGCTTTTTGAAGTTGGTTCGGTTTGGGTTCGATAAAAAACACGTTTTTTGATTTCGGTTTCCATTATTTGGGTTGAACGCTGTAACAATACAGCATAAACAATTAATACAAGTTCCATGATGATAGTGACTTCCCATTACTGCTCATCACTTAACCATCATTTATTCAAATGTCTTTACTTTAATAAAATATGTCAGATGTTGTGTATATTACTGTTAAAGGAATTTAATTCCTATATGTTCAATTAAAACACTCTGCCCATTCATAAAAATTTGTAAGATACTTATTTGCATAAAATGGACAGAAACCAGTCTCAAAATCAATCAATCAATAGCGTTTATTCTCGAGAGTACTGATCATAGTACAATTTACATCAGGTTATATAATAATAATGACGTCATAGGTTTTAAAATGTCCTTCCTCCTCTCGGATACAATGGTAATACAGTTCACAGCCTCCTTACATTGTCTGCCACCTGTTAAACAATCTACAACCAGCCCAAGGTCTCTCCCCTCCCTGGGTAGAGACAGAATTTCCTGTAAGGAACACATCATTCCAGCCTGTCTGATGATAACTCCATTCTTTCTAACAAGGAACAGACATTACTTGTTCCAATTCTTGATTAAAATTACACACATTATATTCAGCATTATGATTATAATAAGATTCATACATCCATACAGTAACATAGTAGTATTCTGTTTAGTTATAATTCTAAGTCAAATGTATACACAATTTAGTCATTATTCATAAAAATCCCATAACAATTACATTTGTCATCATCTCATCTCTGTAGAGCTGCTGCATATGCTGTCTGACAAAATCACTATTTTGTAAAGAAGGCATACATTTATGACTGCTGAATACCAACTATCAATCACTTAGCTCATGTATTTTCAGGTAGAGATACAGCACCTCCCAAAGCAATAGCTGTTCTCTATATGTAACGGTTTTCTTCCTGGGATGAAGGAGAGGACCAAAACGCAGCGCGGCTAGTGTTCAACATGATTTAATAAAGAATATATGAGAACACTACAATCAACAAAACAAGAAAATGTGAAAACCGAAAGCAGTCCTATCTGGTTGTCAGGGTTGTGTGCGGAGAATGTTTGGAGTCAAACGCAGGACGCAGGTCTGAGCGAAAACCACAGAGTCTTTACTCAAAATATATGCACAATTCCATAAAATGGAAAGAAACAAATACGAACACGTATCAAATACAACACCTAACGTACAAACAATCACGGACAAACATCAATGAAAGACAGAGGGTTAAATAGGGAACATGATGGGGGGAATTGATACCAGGTGTGTACAATACAGACAAAACAAAACGAAACTGAAAAATAGATCGATGGCGACTAGAAAGCCGGTGACGTCGACCGCCGAACACCACCCGAACAAGGAGAAGGGCCGACCTCGGCGGAAGTCGTGACAGTACCCCTCCCCTGACGCGCGGCTCCAGCAGCGCGACGACACCGGCCTCGGGGACGACCCGGAGGGCGAGGCGCAGGGCGATCCGGGTGGAGACGGTGAAACTCTTGTAGCATGGATGGATCTAGAATGTCCTCCACCGGTACCCAGCTTCTCTCCTCCGGACCGTACCCCTCCCACTCCACGAGGTACTGAAGGCCCCTCGCCCGACGTCTAGAATCCATGATGGCCCTTACGGTATACGCCGGGACCCCCTCGATGTCAAGAGGGGGCGGAGGGACCTCCCGCACCTCAGACTGCTGGAGCGGACCAGCCACCACCGGCCTGAGGAGAGACACATGGAACGAGGAATTAATACGATAATCAGGGGGGAGTTGTAACCTATAACAAACCTCGTTCAGTCTCCTCAGGACTTTAAATGGCCCCACAAACCGCGGACCCAGCTTCCGGCAGGGCAGGTGAAGGGGCAGGTTTCGGGTCGAGAGCCAGACCCGGTCCCCCGGTGCATACACCGGGGCCTCACTGCGGTGGCGGTCGGCACTCGCCTTTTGTCTCCTGATAGCCCGTTGTAACCGCACATGGGCAGCGTTCCAAGTCTCTTCTGAGTGCCGAAACCATTCATCCACCGCAGGAGCCTCAATCTGGCTCTGATGCCATGGTGCCAGGACCGGCTGGTAACCTAGCACACACTGAAACGGTGATAGGTTGGTAGATGAGTGGCGGAGGGAGTTTTGGGCCATCTCCGCCCAGGGGATGTAAGCTGCCCACTCCCCCGGCCGGTCCTGGCAATAGGACCTCAGAAACCTACCCACATCCTGGTTTACTCTTTCCACCTGCCCGTTACTCTCGGGGTGGAAACCTGAGGTAAGGCTGACCGAGATCCCCAGGCGTTCCATAAACGCCCTCCAAACTCTAGATGTAAATTGGGGACCCCGATCAGAAACTATATCCTCAGGCACCCCGTAGTGCCGGAATACATGGGTGAACAGAGCCTCCGCAGTTTGTAGAGCCGTAGGGAGACCGGGCAAAGGAAGAAGACGGCAGGACTTAGAAAACCGATCCACAACGACCAGGATCGTAGTGTTACCCCGCGACGGGGGAAGATCCGTCACGAAATCCACCGATAGGTGTGACCATGGTCGCTGTGGAACGGGAAGGGGTAGTAATTTCCCTCTGGGCAGATGTCTAGGTGCCTTGCACTGTGCACATACCGAACAGGAGGAAACATAAACCCGCACGTCCTTAGCTAAAGTGGGCCACCAGTACTTCCCAGAAAGGCAGCGCACCGTCCGACCGATACCAGGATGACCAGAGGAGGGTGACGTATGAGCCCAACAGATCAAACGATCGCGGACATCAAACGGAACGTACATACGCCCAACTGGACAGTCAGGTGGAATGGGCTCTGAACGTGACGCCCGTTCGATGTCCGCGTCCACCTCCCACACCACCGGTGCCACCAGGCGAGAGGCTGGAATGAGGGGAGTGGGATCTGAGGACCTCTCCTCTGTATCATACAGCCGGGACAGTGCGTCTGCCTTAACGTTCTGGGAACCTGGTTTGTAGGAAAGGGTGAAATCAAAACGGGTGAAAAACATGGCCCACCTTGCCTGGCGAGGGTTCATTCTCCTCGCCGCCCGGATGTATTCCAGATTGCGGTGGTCAGTCCAAATGAGAAAAGGGTGTCTTGCCCCCTCAAGCCAATGTCTCCACGCTTTCAGAGCCATGACAACAGCCAGCAACTCCCGGTCCCCCACATCATAGTTTCGCTCCGCCGGGCTGAGCCTCTTCGAAAAGAATGCACAGGGGCGGAGTTTTAGTGGCGTACCCGAGCGCTGAGACAGCACAGCCCCTATCCCCGCCTCGGACGCGTCCACCTCAACTATGAATGCCAAGGAAGGATCAGGATGCGCCAGCACGGGAGCTGAGGTAAACAGAGCCTTCAGGTGACCAAACGCCCTGTCCGCTCCAGCTGTCCACTGCAGTCGCACCGGTCCTCCCTTCAGCAGTGCGGTAATGGGAGCCGCTACCTGACCAAAACCCCGGATAAATCTCCGGTAGTAGTTGGCAAACCCTAAAAACCGCTGCACTTCCTTTACCGTGGTTGGAGTCGGCCAATTACGCACGGCTGAAATGCGGTCATTCTCCATCTCTACCCCTGATGCAGAAAAGCGGTACCCTAGGAAGGAGATGGACTGTTGGAAGAACAGACATTTCTCAGCCTTGACGTACAGGTTATGCTCCAACAGTCGACCAAGCACCCTGCGCACTAGGGACACATGCTCGGCGCGTGTAGCGGAGTATATCAGAATGTCATCGATATACACCACTACACCCTGCCCGTGCAGGTCCCTGAAAATCTCATCCACAAAGGATTGGAAGACTGATGGAGCATTCATTAACCCGTACGGCATGACTCGGTACTCATAATGCCCAGAAGTGGTGCTAAAAGCTGTCTTCCACTCATCTCCCTCCTTGATATGCACCAGGTTGTAAGCGCTCCTGAGGTCCAATTTTGTGAAGAAGCGCGCCCCGTGTAATGACTCGGTCATACTCGCTATAAGTGGTAGCGGGTAACTGTATTTTACTGTGATCTTATTTAATCCGCGATAATCAATACACGGGCGCAAACCTCCATCCTTCTTCTTCACAAAAAAGAAACTCGAGGAGACAGGTGAGATGGAAGGCCGAATGTATCCCTGTCCCAGAGATTCGGTGACATATGTCTCCATAGCCACCGTCTCCTCCTGTGACAGTGGATACACGTGACTCCTGGGAAGTTTAGCGTCTACCAAGAGATCTATCACACAATCCCCCGGTCGATGGGGTGGTAATTGAGTCGCCTTCTTCTTACAGAAGGCGAGTGCCAAATCGGCATATTCGGGAGGAATGTGCATGGTGGAAACCTGGTTTGGACTTTCCACCGTAGTAGCACCTAAGGAAACACCTACACACCTCCCTGAACACTGACAGGACCATCCCTTGAGAGCCCTCTGTTGCCATGAAATAATCGGATCATGAGAGGCTAACCAGGGAAGACCCAACACAACAGGAAACGCAGGAGAGTCAATCAGGAAGAGACAAATTCTCTCCTCGTGATCCTCCCGCGTTCTCATAACGATGGGCACTGTGACCTCCCCAACCAGCCCCGACCCCAAAGGACGACTATCTAAGGCATGTAAAGGGAAGGGAACATCAACCGGAATAATAGGGATCCCTAAGCTATGAGCCAAAGAGCGGTCAATAAAGTTCCCAGCTGCGCCTGAATCTACTAGCGCCTTATGCTGGGAATGTGGGGAAAACCCAGGAAATTCTATAGATAACCACATGAGGGCAACAGAAGGCTCTGGGTGAGTTATGTGCCTACTCACCTGAGACGACCCACCAGTGCTCCGCCTGCTTCCTCGATTCCCAGGAGAAACACCCCAGCACCGGACAGCAGTGTGCCCTCTGCGTCCACAGTTGGTACATGGAGTGGTTCCCCCTCCGGTCTCCCTCCTAGAAGCCCCTCCCAACTCCATAGGGGTTGGATCCAAGGAGCTGGGTTCTGGAATGGGCGGACCCCGATCTAGACGCCCGCGGGAGGCTAACAGGTTATCCAGCCGGATAGATAAATCTACCAGTTGGTCCAGGTTGAGAGTGGTGTCCCTGCAGGCTAGCTCCCTACGAACGTCCTCTCGTAGACTACACCTATAATGATCGATAAGGGCCCGCTCATTCCATCCCGCACCAGCGGCCAGAGTACGGAAGTCCAAAGCGAAATCTTGAGCGCTCCTCATCCCCTGCCTGAGATGGAACAATCGCTCTCCCGCCGCTCTCCCTTCAGGTGGATGGTCAAACACTGCCCGGAAGCGGCGAGAGAAGTCATCATAATCATCCAGAGTAGATCCCTCTCTACCCCATATGGCGTTGGCCCACTCCAGGGCTTTACCAGTCAGACAGGAGATGAGAGCGCCCACCCTCTCGTGTCCCGACGGGGACGGATGAACAGATGCCAGGTATAACTCCAGCTGTAGGAGGAAACCCTGACACCCGGCCGCTGTTCCGTCATACGCTCCCGGAAGCGAGAGCCGAATTCCACTGGTTCCGACCAGTGGAGGGATGGATGGTGGTGTAGGTAGAGGTGCGGGTGTTGGTGCTGGGTTCTGATTTACCGGGAGACCTCCTCTCTCCCATCTATCCATAGTCTGCAGCACGCGATCCATGGCTGTTCCTAACCTATGCAACATAGTTGCATGCTGTTGAACCTGCTCCTCTACTGGGAGAGAAGGGCTGGCTGCGCCTGCTGACTCCATTAGAAATAGGTCCGTGATTCTGTCAGGGTTGTGTGCGGAGAATGTTTGGAGTCAAACGCAGGACGCAGGTCTGAGCGAAAACCACAGAGTCTTTACTCAAAATATATGCACAATTCCATAAAATGGAAAGAAACAAATACGAACACGTATCAAATACAACACCTAACGTACAAACAATCACGGACAAACATCAATGAAAGACAGAGGGTTAAATAGGGAACATGATGGGGGGAATTGATACCAGGTGTGTACAATACAGACAAAACAAAACGAAACTGAAAAATAGATCGATGGCGACTAGAAAGCCGGCGACGTCGACCGCCGAACACCACCCGAACAAGGAGAAGGGCCGACCTCGGCGGAAGTCGTGACACTGGTGCAGAACACAAAGACAGAAGACAACCACCCACAATCCCCAACACAAAACAAGCCACTGATATGATTCTCAATCAGGGACAACGATTGACAGCTGCCTCTGATTGAGAACCATATTAGGCTGATCACAGAAACAGACAAACTAGACACACAACATAGAATGCCCACCCAGCTCACGTTCTGACCAACACTAAAACAAGCAGCACACATAAGAACTATGGTCAGGACGTGACAGTATCCCCCTCCTGAGGTGCGGATATCGAACGCACCCCCAAACCTCAAGGGGAGGGTCTGGGTGGGCATCTGTCCGCGGTGGCGGCTCCGGCGCAGGACGAGGACACCACTCCACCATTTTCTTTGTCCCCCTCCTTAGCGTCCTTTGAGTGGCGACCCTCGCCCCCGACCCTGGTCTAGGAACCTTCACAAAGGTCCCCCCTAGATAGAGGAGACAGCTCAGGACAGAGAGGTAGCTCAGGACAGAGAGGTAGCTCAGGACTAATGGCAGCTCCGGACTGAGGGGCAGCTCCGGACTGAGGGGCAGCTCCGGACTGAGGGGCAGCTCCTGACTGAGGGGCAGCTCCTGACTGGAGGGCAGCTCCTGACTGGAGGGCAGCTCATGACTGGAGGGCAGCTCATGACTGGAAGGCAGCTCATGACTGGAAGGCAGCTCAGGACTGGAAGGCAGCTCAGGACTGGAAGGCAGCTCATGACTGGAAGGCAGCTCATGACTGGAAGGCAGCTCATGACTGGAGGGCAGCTCATGACTGGAGGGCAGCTCATGACTGGAGGGCAGCTCATGACTGGAGGGCAGCTCATGACTGGAGGGCAGCTCATGACTGGAAGGCAGCTCATGACTGGAAGGCAGCTCATGACTGGAGGGCAGCTCATGAATGGAGGGCAGCTCATGACTGGAGGGCAGCTCATGACTGGCGGGCAGCTCATGACTGGCGGGCAGCTCATGACTGGCGGGCAGCTCATAACTGGAAGGCAGCTCATGACTGGAAGGCAGCTCATGACTGGAGGGCAGCTCTGGCAGCTCCTGACTGGCTGGCGGCTCTGGCGGCTCCTGACTGGCTGGCGGCTCTGGCGGCTCCTGACTGGCTGGCGGCTCTGGCGGCTCCTGACTGGCTGGCGGCTCTGGCAGCTCCTGACTGGCTGGCGGCTCTGGCGGCTCCTGACTGACGGACGGCTCTAGCGGCTCCTGACTGACGGACGGCTCTAAAGGCTCGGGACAGACGGGCGGCTCTGACGGCTCGGGACAGACGGGCGGCTCAGATGGCGCTGGGTAGACGGATGGCTCAGACGGCGCTGGGCAGACGGATGGCTCAGACGGCGCTGGGCAGACGGACGGCTCAGACGGCGCTGGGCAGGCAGGCAGCTCAAACGGCGCTGGGCAGGCGGATGGCTCAGACGGCGCTGGGCAGGCAGGCAGCTCAGACGGCGCTGGGCAGGCAAGCAGTGCAGGCGGCATTGGGCAGACGGCCAACTCTGACCTGCTGAGGCGCATAGTAGGCCTGGTGCGTGGTGCCAGAACTGGTGGTACTGGGCTGGAGACACGCACCTCAAAGCTAGTGTGGGGAGCAGGAACAGGGCACACTGGACTCTCGAGGCGCACAGTAGGCCTGGTGCGTGGTACCGGCACTGGTGGTACCGGGCTGAGGGCACGCACCTCAGGGCGAGTGCGGGGAGAAGGAACAGTGCGTACAGGGCTCTGGAGACGCACAGGAGGCTTGGTGCGTGGTGCTGGAACTGGAGGTACTGGGCTGGGGCGGGAAGGTGGCGCCGGATATACCGGACCGTGCAGGCGTACTGGCTCCCTTGAGCACCGAGCCTATCCAACCTTACCTGGTTGTATGCTCCCCGTAGCCCGACCAGTGCGGGGAGGTGGAATAACCCGCACTGGGCTGTGTTGGCGAACCGGGGACACCATGCGTAAGGCTGGTGCCATGTACACCGGCCCGAGGAGACGCACTGGAAACCAGACGCGTTGAGCCGGCTTCATGGCACCTGGCTCAATGCCCAATCTAGCCCTACCAGTGCGGGGAGGTGGAATAACCCCCACCGGGCTAAGCACACGTACAGGAGACACCGTGCGCTCTTCCGCATAACACGGTGTCTGCCCGCACTCCCGCTCTCCACGGTAATCACACACCTCAGTGCGAGTACCGTGTATACTACGCCAAACCAACATCTCTCTCTCTCTTCGCTCTCCTCCAATATTACCAACAACTCATCAAATGTCTCATAATCTCTCATCCTTTCACTTTCCTCCAATCTGTCCAATAACTCCTCCACATTCTCCGACTCGTACCTCAATTTAGCCAACTGCTCCTTATGGTAAGCACCGGGAACTGGCTCAAGTCTCCCACTTGACCCAGCCACACTCCCCGTGTGCCCCGTGTGCCCCCCCCCCCCCCCCGCAAGAATTTTTTGGGGGAGCCTCTCGGGCTTCCAGCCACTCTGCCTTGCTAGCTCCTGCTGCTGCTGCTGCTGCCGCTGCTTCCCGTAGCCACGCTGCTTGGTCCGAGTTTGGTGGGTGGTTCTGTAACGCTTTTCTTCCTGGGATGAAGTAGAGGACCAAAACGCAGCGCGGCTAGTGTTCAACATGATTTAATAAAGAATATATGAGAACACTACAATCAACAAAACAAGAAAATGTGAAAACCGAAAGCAGTCCTATCTGGTGCAGAACACAAAGACAGAAGACAACCACCCACAATCCCCAACACAAAACAAGCCACTGATATGATTCTCAATCAGGGACAACGATTGACAGCTGCCTCTGATTGAGAACCATATTAGGCTGAACACAGAAACAGACAAACTAGACACACAACATAGAATGCCCACCCAGCTCACGTCCTGACCAACACTAAAACAAGCAACACACATAAGAACTATGGTCAGGACGTGACACTATACCTCACGATCGCGCATTCTTCTACTTCTTCCATAGCAGGCATAAAAGAAACACAGACCGGGACAAGTAGATGCGCAATGAAATATTGTCATTGTAGTTAATTAACACTTTTTATGCACTAAACTATGTAGCATATTTGTCACGACTTCCACCGAAGGTGGCTCCTCTTCCTGTTCGGGCGGCGCTCGGCGCTCGTCATCACCGGTCTACTAGCTGCCACCGATTCCCTTTTCCTTTTCTGTTGGTTATGTCTGTATCGGTTTCACCTGTTTCTCGTTTGGGGTTTTGTTCAGGGCTATTTAAGCCGTCTATGCCAGACTGCTTTTGTGCGGGCTTACTTTCTGTTCTGTTTGTTATTTATTTATTTATTTATTTATTTATTTTTTGTTTTTTTGGGGGGGTGGATCAGCTTAATATTGCGGAAAGAATGTTGCTTCCAATGTAATTGTCTGCATCATTTCCAATCCCCCATATTTTTTGGGGTAAATATATATATCCATTCACGTATGCATACATATACACATATATACATACACATACCTACATAGACATACATACTTTTTTTAAAGAGTATACCTTTATTATTATTCCCTGCAAACCCTACCACCGATCCCCCAATTGGAGTAAACTGATAAACATTTCTGTTTTTACCTTCAATTTATACATCTTATACACATTTTACAGACACAGTCTACTTTATAATAGTTCTCTCTTGTTTGTTCTTAGTCCTTCCTCTATTTCTGTTGTCCATCCAGTTTGATTTCCACTTGTAACTGTGCTATTTCACAATAGCTCCGCACCTATACACATTTCACAGATCCCGTATGCCCTACATTGTTTATCTTGTTATTAGTCCCACCCTTCAGCTCCACTCAACCTTTCCCATCTATCTTCCAACATTTTATTTGCCATATATTTTTCAACTGTGCTGTGATGCTTCACAAAAGATTTGAATCTTCCTATTCTCATAGCTGTTCTGTTCTGTTTGTTGGATGTTTGTTTATTTGTTGGACTGTTTTGGTGTCCTGTTTTGGGTAGGTCATATTTTGTCGCCTGTTGGTGTTGGCGTGACCTTGTTCTGATCAGAAAAAATACGGCAACCGTAAACCCTCTGCGCCTGACTCCGCACCCACCACTCCTAGCTACGTAACAGAAGCCCGCAACAGAGCATGGAGTCAGCAGGAGCAGCTGCACCCCCTCTCCCATCTATGGAGGAGCGTGTCCTCCATCACACGGCCATCCTCCACCGCATCGGGTCAGCGCTGGACCAGATGATGGAGAGAATGGACCGATGGGAGAAGAGTGGTCTCCCTACCTCGCCTCCAGCTCCTCCTTCTTCAACTCAAACGACTCCTCCGGCGGCGTCCGGATCAAGCGCTCTTCGTCTCGCGCCCCCGGGGGAGTACGATGGAGCGGCGGCTGGGTGCAAGGGATTTTTGCTCCAGCTAGAGCTATACCTGGCTACCGTTCGCCCGACTCCCTCTGGTGAGGAGAGCGTGAGCATCCTCGTCTCCTGTCTGACGGGTAGAGCCCTGGAGTGGGCCAACGCGGTTTGGAATAGTCCGGACTCCGCAAGGGACCACTACCCAGAGTTCACCCGCCGGTTCTGGGCCGTATTCGACCACCCACCAGAGGGCCGAGCGGCGGGGGAACGGCTGTTCCACCTTAGGCAGGAGACGAGGAGCGCACAGGACTTTGTGCTGGAGTTTCGGACCTTGGCCGCTGGAGCGGGGTGGAACGACAGGGCCCTAATGGACCATAACCGGTGTAGCCTCCGGGAGGACGTCCGCAGGGAGCAAGCTTGTCGGGACGCCACCCTCTCCCTCGACGAGCTCATAGACATGTCGATACAACTGGACAACCTGCTAGCTGCCCGCGGGCGTCCAGAACGGGTCCTGTTAGTTCCACCTCCCGGCCCTCCCGCTCCGACACCTATGGAGTTAGGGGGGCCCGCATCGAGGGAAACCGGAGGAGGAGGCTCCTCCTGCACCAGCTGTGGTCGGAGAGGACACACTGCCGATCGGTGCTGGAGGAGCTCGTCTGGGAGTCGAGAGGGCAGGCAGAGCACTTCTCGGTCAGCACCAGACTCACCCAGAGCTCCCTGTTGGTCACATGTTTTAAATAATCTCTTTCCCTGAGTATAAGCATAAGGCGCTTGTCGATTCAGGCGCAGCTGGGAACTTTATAGATCACCGACTCGCGCGTAGGTTAGGGATTCCGCTGGTGCCGATAGATCAACCCTTCCCCGTGCACTCCCTAGATAGCCGACCGTTAGGGTCAGGGCTGGTCAGGGAGGCCACGGTTCCACTGGACATGGTAACCCAGGGGGATCATGGGGAGTGGATTAGTCTGTTCCTTATTGATTCACCTGCGTTTCTAGTGGTGCTGGGGATTCCTAGGCTGGCTAGTCACAATCCTAGGATTTCATGGAAACAGGGGGCTCTCCAGGGGTGGTCAGAGGAGTGTTCAGGTAGGTGTAGAGGGGTTTCCATCGTGCCACGACGGTGGTGAGTCCAGACCAGGTTTCCACTGTGCGCATTCCCTCTGAATCTGCCAATTTGTCTATCGCCTTCTGTAAGAAGAGGGCGACCCAATTACCACCTCATCGACGAGGGGATTGCGCGATAAACCTCCAGGTAAATGCAGCACTTCCCAGGAGTCATGTATACCCGTTGTCACAGGAGGAGACAGTGGCTATGGAGACATATGTCACTGAATCTCTGGGACAGGGGTACATTTGGCCCTCCACGTCACCCGTCTCCTCGAGTTTCTTTTTTGTGAAAAAGAGGGAGTAAGGTCTGCGTCCGTGCATTGATTATAGAGGTCTAAATTCCATCACAGTGGGGTTTAGTTACCCGCTACCTCTCATCGCTACGGCGGTGGAATCATTTCACGGAGCGCGCTTTTTCACAAAACTGGACCTCAGGAGCGCGTACAATTTGGTGGGTATCTGGGAGGGAGATGAGTGGAAGACCGCGTTTAGTACCACATCTGGCCATTATGAGTACCTCGTCATGCCGTATGGGTTGAAGAATGCTCCAGCCGTCTTTCAGTCCTTCGGAGACGAGATTCTCAGGGACCTGCACGGGCAGGATGTGGTGGTGTATATCGATGATATCCTGATCTATTCCGCCACGCGCGCCGCGCATGTGTCTCTGGTGCGCAAGGTACTTGGGTGACTGCTGGAGCATGACCTTTACGTCAAGGTTCAACAAACAAGCCGTTTCCTTCCTGGGTTATCGCATTTCCACCTCTGGGGTGGTGATGGAGTGTGACCGTGTTACAGCCGTACGTAATTGGCCGACTCCGACCACGGTAAAGGAGGTGCAGCGGTTTTAAGGGTTTGCCAATTACTACCGGAGGTTTATCCGGGATTTTGGCCAGATGGCGGCTCCCATTACCTCACTGCTGAAGGGGGGGCCGGAGCGGTTACGGTGGTCCGCGGAGGGGAACAGAGCTTTTAGTCGTCTGAAGGCGCCGTTTACCGACGCTCCCGTGTTGGCTCATACGGACCCCTCTTTGGCGTTCATAGTGGAGGTGGATGCGTCCGAGGCTGGGGTTGGAGCCGTGCTATCACAGCGCTCAGGCACGCCACCGAAGCTCGGAGAGGCTCGGTCCGGCAGAGCGAAACTATGACGTGGGGGACCGGGAGTTGTTAGCTGTGGTAAAGGCTCTGAAGGTGTGGAGACACTGGCTTGAGGGGGACAAGCACTCTTTCCTCATCTGGACTGACTACCGTGATCTGGAGTATATCCGGGCAGCGAGGAGACTGAATCCTCGTCAGGCAAGGTGGGCCATGTTTTTCACCAGATTTAGGTTCACCATCTCCCATAGACCAGGTTCCCTTAACACTAAGGCTGATGCGCTGTCCCGTCTCTATGACACCGAGGAATGGTCCATCGACCCTACTCCCATCCTTCCAGCTTCGTGTCTGGTGGCACTGGTGGTATGGGAGGTGGACGCGGACATCGAGCGGGCGTTACGGTTGGAACCTGCGCCCCCCACAGTGTCCATCGGGTCTTCAGTACGTGCCGCTTGGTGTTCGTGACCAATTGATTCGGTGGGCCCATACGCTACCCTCTTCGGGTCATCCAGGTATTAAGAGGACAGTGTGGGGTCTTAGGGGGAGGTACTGGTGGCCGACCTTAGCTAAGGACGTGAGGTTTTATGTTTCCTCTTGTTCGGTGTACGCTCAGAGTAAGGCTCCTAGACACCTGCCTAGAGGTAAGTTACAGCCCCTCCCCGTTCCACAACTGCCGTGGTCTCATTTTCTCACCGACCTTCCCCCGTCTCAGGGGAACACTACAATCCTGGTCGTTGTGGATTGGTTTACTAAGTCCTGCCGTCTCCTCCCGTTGGCCGGGATCTCTACGGCCCTACAGACTGCGGGGGCCCTGTTTACCCACGTCTTCCAGGCACTACGGGGTGCCTGAGGACATCGTTTCTGATCGGGGTCCCCAGTTCACATCCCGAGTTTGGAGGGCGTTTATGGAGCGTCTGAGGGTTTCGGTCAGCCTGACCTCGGGTTTCCACCCCGAGAGTAATGTGAAGGTGGAGAGAGTGAACCAGGATGTGGGAAGGTTTGGACACACCTCCACATTCCAGGGTTTTTCTATATTTTTACTATTTTCTACATTGTAGAATAATAGGGAAGATGCAAATGAATTACTTAAAAATCATACAATGTGATTTTCTGGATTTTTATTTTAGATTCCGTCTCTCACAGTTGAAGTGTACCTATGATAAAAATTACAGACCTCTACATGCTTTGTAAGTAGGAAAACCTGCAAAATCGGCAGTGTATCAAATACTTGTTCTCCCCACTGTATGTATATGTGCAGTTGAAGTCAGAAGTTTAGATACGCCTTAGCCAAATACGTTTAAACTCCGTTTTTCACAATTCCTGACAATTCCTAGTAAAAATTCCCGGTTTTAGGTCAGTCAAGATCACCACTTTATTTTAAGAATGTGAAATGTCAGAACAATAGTAGAGAGAATGTAGTTCTTGACCAGGTTTGCACACACTGCTCCTTCCAAAGTTTATCTATTGGGTTCAGGTCTGGAGACTGGCTAGGCCACTCCAGGACCTTGAGATGCTTCTTACGGAGCCACTCCTTAGTTGCCCTGGCTGTCTGTTTCGGGTCGTTGTCATGCTGGAAGACCCAGCCACGACCCATCTTCAATGCTCTTACTGAGGGAAGGAGGTTGTTGGCCAAGATCTCGCGATACATGGCCCCATCCATCCTCCCCTCAATACCGTGCAGTCGTCCTGCCCCCTTTGCAGAAAGCATCCCCAAAGAATGATATTTCCACCTCCATGCTTCACGGTTGGGATGGTGTTCTTGGGGTTGTACTCATCCTTCTTCTTCCTCCAAACACGGAGTTTAGACCAAAAAGCTCTATTTTTGTCTCATCAGACCACATGACCTTCTCCCATTCCTCCTCTGGATCATCCAGATGGTCATTGGCAAACTTCAGACGGGCCTGGACATGCGCTGGCTTGAGCAGGGGGACCTTGCGTGCGCTGCAGGATTTTAATCCATGACGGCGTAGTGTGTTACTAATGGTTTTCTTTGAGACTGTGGTCCCAGCTCTCTTCAGGTCATTGACCAGGTCCTGCCGTGTAGTTCTGGGCTGATCCCTCACCTTCCTCATGATCATTGATGCCCCACGAGGTGAGATCTTGCATGGAGCCCCAGACCGAGGGTGATTGACCGTCATCTTGAACTTCTTCCATTTTCTAATAATTGCACCAACAGTTGTTGCCTTCTCACCAAGCTGCTTGCCTATTGTCCTGTAGCCCATCCCAGCCTTGTGCAGGTCTACAATTTTATTCCTGATGTCCTTACACAGCTCTCTGGTCTTGGCCATTTTGGAGAGGTTGGAGTCTGTTTGATTGAGTGTGTGGACAGGTGTCTTTTATACAGGTAACGAGTTCAAACAGATGCAGTTAATACAGGTAATGAGTGGAGAACAGGAGGGCTTCTTAAAGAAAAACTAACAGGTCTGTGAGAGCCGGAATTCTTACTGGTTGGTAGGTGATCAAATACTTATGTCATGCAATAAAATGCAAATGAATTACTTAAAAATCATACAATGTGATTTTCTGGATTTTTGGTCTCTCACAGTTGAAGTGTACCTATGATAAAAATTACAGACCTCTACATGCTTTGTAAGTAGGAAAACCTGCAAAATCGGCAGTGTATCAAATACTTGTTCTCCCCACTGTATATATACACTGCTCAAAAAAATAAAGGGAACACTAAAATAACACATCCTAGATCTGAATGAATGAAATATTCTTATTAAATACTTTTTTCTTTACATAGTTGAATGTGCTGACAACAAAATCACACAAAAATGATCAATGGAAATCAAATTTATCAACCCATGGAGGTCTGGATTTGGAGTTACACTCAAAATTAAAGTGGAAAACCACACTACAGGCTGATCCAACTTTGATGTAATGTCCTTAAAACAAGTCAAAATGAGGCTCAGTAGTGTGTGTGGCCTCCACTTGCCTGTATGACCTCCCTACAACGCCTGGGCATGCTTCTGATGAGGTGGCGGATGGTCTCCTGAGGGATCTCCTCCCAGATCTGGACTAAAGCATCCGCCAACTCCTGGACAGTCTGTGGTGCAACGTGGCGTTGGTGGATGGAGCGAGACATGATGTCCCAGATGTGCTCAATTGGATTCAGGTTTGGGGAACGGGCGGGCCAGTCCATAGCATCAATGCCTTCCTCTTGCAGGAACTGCTGACACACTCCAGCCACATGAGGTCTAGCATTGTCTTGCATTAGGAGGAACCCAGGGCCAACCGCACCAACATATGGTCTCACAAGGGATCTGAGGATCTCATCTCGGTACCTAATAGCAGTCAGGCTACCTCTGGCGAGCACATGGAGGGCTGTGCGGCCCCCCAAAGAAATGTCACCCCACACCATGACTGACCCACCGCCAAACCGGTCATGCTGGAGGATGTTGCAGGCAGCAGAACGTTCTCCACGGCGTCTCCAGACTCTGTCACGTCTGTCACATGTACTCATGTGCTCAGTGTGAACCTTCTTTCATCTGTGAAGAGCACAGGGCGCCAGTGGCAAATTTGCCAATCTTGGTGTTCTCTGGCAAATGCCAAACGTCCTGCACGGTGTTGGGCTGTAAGCACAACCCCCACCTGTGGACGTCGGGCCCTCATACCACCCTCATGGAGTCTATTTCTGACCGTTTGAGCAGACACATGCACATTTGTGGCCTGCTGGAGGTCATTTTGCAGGGCTCTGGCAGTGCTCCTCCTTGCACAAAGGCGGAGGTAGCGGTCCTGCTGCTGGGTTGTTGCCCTCCTATGGCCTCCTCCACGTCTCCTGATGTACTGGCCTGTCTCCTGGTAGCGCCTCCATGCTCTGGACACTACGCTGACAGACACAGCAAACCTTCTTGCCACAGCTCGCATTGATGTGCCATCCTGGATGAGCTGCACTACCTGAGCCACTTGTGTGGGTTGTAGACTCCGTCTCATGCTACCACTAGAGTGAAAGCGCCGCCAGCATTCAAAAGTGACCAAAACATCAGCCAGGAAGCATAGGAACTGAGAAGTAGTCTGTGGTCACCACCTGCAGAATCACTCCTTTTTTGGGGGTGTCTTGCTAATTGCCTATAATTTCCACCTGTTGTCTATTCCATTTGCACAACAGCATGTGAAATTTATTGTCAATCAGTGTTGCTTCCTAAGTGGACAGTTTGATTTCACCTAAGTGTGATTGACTTGGAGTTACATTGTGTTGTTTAAGTGTTCCCTTTATTTTTTTGAGCAGTGTATATTTATTATTATTTTAAAATTATTTTTATTGTTAGAAACTTCAGGTGTAGGGTCTTAATTTGACCAGTGTCTCACAGCAGGAAAATAATCCTGCAGCAACAGGAAATGTGAATTATTATGTGGATTATAATTGATTGCCATTTTAATAGGGGTTGGTAAATTTTTTGTTAGGACAAATAAAGTCTGAAATTTGAAAGTGGAAATTACAAACTTTAGAAGCCTTTTAAAAATAAAATACAGTACACATTTGCATTCCCTGCTGTGCAGGAACATTCAGCAACAAATTGAGATCCTACATCGGTATAAGCCTCTGATTTGAAACCAGCTATCCCAAATATCCCAACACATGTCCCATAGTGCTCTGTTTTAAACAGAGAATGAAAGAGGCTCTAGTGGCTGAAAGACGTATTAGCATGGGCAGTGCCATTGAGGTCTTCCACCATTTTAATGTAGTCAACTGGGTGGGAGTTCCAACTTCATTGGCTGATCCCTGTTGGTGACCCTGTTGGAGTCATGTCCAACTGGGTCATCAGGAGGGATCAGCCAATCGTGAAGAAGAAAATTGACTAAGCCTCAATGGTGCTGCCACAGACGCTATAATTGCGAATGTACAAAGATCTATCTATCTTTATTAGATATTGGTATTACATGCCTTGTTTATAAAGGCCTTTTCAAACAAATTGTACAGTTACAAAGGACCCTTTTTCATGTCTTCTCTGGTTGCTTGTACAGTACAATATCAGTTGGAGATGTCCTATCAATCATGACATCATCTTTATGATACCTCTCAAATTCAACATGAGCAATTAGGGCTCCCTAGTGGCACAGCGGTCTAAGGCACTGCATCTCAGTGCTAGAGGTGTTATTACAGACCCTGGTTTGATTCCAGGCTGTATCACAACCCAGCCGTGATTGAAAGTCCCATAGGGCGGCAACAATTGGCCCAGTGTTGTCTGGGTCAACAACGTATTTGGACTGTAGTGTTGACACAGGTGTAGGCATGTGAGTAGCCTGTGTCAGTCTCATCGCACACTTGTGTGGGTGCGGATGAGTCAGTGTCCTGAGAACGTGACTGTGAGCCCCTAGGTGATGACTGCTGGGTCAGGGTGTCACCCAGTAACAGTTCTGGACCACTCATAACTTGTGGTTCTGTCGGAGTTGCTTTACTCAACAGTAACTAATCTGTGTGCCTTTTCCAGATGACATCCTCTGCAGTCTGGACAATGTAGGACACAGGTCCAGTCTGAGCAATGACTGTAGCAGGAACCCACTTTGGTACTTTGAGGTAATTCCTTGCTAAGACAGTTTCTCCCTGATTCAGATTTCTGTCCTTTGCGCTCAGTTCATGACATTTGACTTGACATTCTTGTTGACGTCGCACTGTCTCCTCTGCGTTCGTAGGTTTGAGTAGGTCGAAGCTTGTGCATAGTTCTCTCTTCATGAGTAGCAATGCAGGCGAAGATTTGGTGGTTGTGTGAGGGGTGTTCCTGTAGCGCAGGAAGCTGTTCAAGCATGGTGCGGTGTCGCTTGACTCTGAGATGTTTCATGGTCTATACCAACCTCTCTGCCACCCTGTTGGTAGATGGGTGATACACCATTCACCTGTATGAACCATTTCTTGGGGCACTAGCTGCGGTCCGTTGTCGCTAACGAGTTGGAGTGGCGATCCGAACCGACTAAACACTTCTCCAAGCTACTCGATGGTCTTCTCAGCAGTGGTAGACCTCATGATGGCTAACTCTGGCCACTTGCTATGAGCATCCACGACCACGAGAAACATTCTGTCTTCGATTGGACCTGCGAAGTCAACGTGTATGCGCTGCCATGCCTCCTCTGGCCAACCCACGGATGAAGAGGTGCAAGTTGAGGTCTGTTTCGAACCTTCTGACATGAGAAACATGTTTTCACTTTCTCCTCAATGCTTCCCTCTGATCCAGGCCACCAGAAGTAGCTCAGTGCGATTTCCTTCATGCAAACCAAATACACTGCAACGCAGTGGTCTTAAACAGAACGAAACTGGGATAAACATTCCTGTATTTGTCCAATAGAAACTCTCGTTAGCAACTGTTGGACTAATGATTACACCCTAGATCAGCTAGATGCAGGCAGTGTGCAAGGCAGTATTGAATGGGTCACTGTCTGTCCATGTGTCACTATTTGCCACCACAAATTTCTCTCGACTTGTGTGCATCGACGTTGTAAATGTTCATTCATAGGCCAGGTTGTAGCAACCTCATGATGGGTATAGGTAAAATTTGAGTATCATGTAGTAGCCTAAACCTATAGAAGTGTAGAAATGTGAAGTGTAGAAATATTTCAGAAATGTACAAACAATATTAGCAATTAACATTGTATTTTTTGTGGTAACAATTAGTGGTCCAAGAAGAACAACAAGAACAGCCAGGCCTCAGAGGCAGCACAGGACCAGGCTAAGATTCCCCACGAGGATGACTATTGCATACTTAAGTCCATACATTTTTAAAATGTATTTAATTTGGCAACTCAGTTAAAAACAAATTCTTATTTACAATGATGGCCAAAGCCGGACAAAGCTGGGCCAATTGTGTGCCGCACTATGGGACTCCCAATCACGGCCAGATGAACCAGGGACTGTAGTGACGCCTCTTGCACTGAGATGCAGTGCCTTAGACTGCTGCACCACTCTGGAGCCCCCCCTGCTCTTGGATCAATTTTAAATAAATAGTGTAAATAGTTAAAAATGTTAATACACAAGGCTATTGGGCTTTTATATAATTCCATTACCAATGCCTGATGGATACTGTTTGATGGACACAAAATCCTGCTAATGTCAACCATCTCTCCTGTCTCTAACACCCAACATGGCACCAGAAACTGCCAAGTCTCCACTACAGAAGGATCTTCCCTCCACCTCTCAACCACAGGAGAAACCACACAAGCACTCCCTGTTTGTGAGGATGTTTTCAACAATCAACTGTTTCAAAGTCCTTGGCAAGACCCTGTAGAGGAAGTCTAATTATACACTCATTAAATATCGCATTTAAATTATTTCATTATAGCTTTGGTCTTTACTATATATATTTTATATCTACTTTCACACAGTGGTGAATGTAAATGTGTAGGAGAGTAAAAAGGTTATTCCATCAAATTTCAAATTATTAGATTAGTACACAACGCAGAACAGAACAACCAGGTTCGGGGTCAATGGCCCAAACCCGCGAACAGGAATATTCCAAGTTCAGACAGAAGGAGGGAGTCAGATCGCTATGATCGCCAGGAACTTTACTTTTGGTGTCTATTTTTAATTGTTGCGCTACTGGTGCTGGTTGTTGATGTTAGGTAGGCAGCTACAGTAGCAGAATGATGTTAACATCTTCTGGTTTTATTTCATTAAATGTATTTTATTTCATCTGGGTGCCCGTTCTCTTCAGTCTGAGGAAACACAGAGAGAAAGGTGTGTGGCAGATCACTACTTTGTAGAAGTCCATAACGTGAAATAAAACAGCTCAAGGTTAATTCTGTATATATTGTTATAAGGCCGTGTGAGACTATTGAAACATGTAACTTTGACAGTTTTGTTGTTATTAATATAGTTTACAGAGTGCTAAAAAGTGTTGCTGTTCCTAGCTAGCATGCCTTTCTGTGATGCAGACTAACCGCTAAGCAGCCGACTGGTGCTTGGGTTTTATTATGGGAGATGGAGTTTAGTCCCTCTAAGGTCTGAATGGGATAGAGGCAATTTCACGTTGTAACTTGTTTGTGTTGCAGTGTTTTTGTACATGAGTTGTTGTATTTTGGTACTGTCAACACTGAAAGCACCTAACAATGTATTGGGGATGTGAGACAGGATATGTGTTTTACCTTTCTTCATGCTCCTTTATAGAACAACTTGTCAGATGGTGCATTGGAGACTGCTGTGTTCCTGTCCTGTCCCTTCACAATACTATTGCAGATCAACATAAAAGCCAAAGACAGCTGTGGTGTCGCTCTTCATTTCTTGGTTCTCCTGTGGTACATATAAAGACCGCTACAACTGTCTGAAATGTGTTGCAATGTTATAGTAATTCAGATTAATTATATTTGTAATCAAGCACAAATTGAAATCTTATACAGTAGGCTGTCAATTTACTATCTGCCCCAAGACAGAACATGTTAAAATAAAGAGCCATCTTTTTATTGAATAAAATTGTATTCAATATATGGTTCAGTCATACAGTACATTTGCAAGCATCAGAATTCAGCTGCATTCTGCACATAAAATACAAATACGAAAACAAAACTTGCAGCCAGCAAATCCCTGCCAGCCATGACTGTTCCCAAAGAAACTAACAGATATATTCAATTACGAATGTCAAAAATCATGAACAATTCAAATGTGATTATCCTTTATGATTCAAAACTGCTCTTTTACATTTTTTGGAGAGCATACAAACCATGAAATCTAAACAAACATCCATAACAGAATCATAAATTATAAATGTTCATGCTAAAGTAGCATTTAACAAAAATAAAACAAACGTAATAAGGCAATTCATATTAATTCTGAGTCCAGCGTACATATCAGTAGCCTGGTCCCAGATCTGTTTGAGCTATTCTGCCAACTCCTATGGTTGTTATCATGCCAAACCAACCATTGGAGTTGGCTAAAGAGCACAAAGAGATCTGAGACCAGGCTCGTGTATCAGTAGGCACATGGGTATTATTTAAATGACCATGTTTGTTCATATTTACCCTCTGAAAATACTGAGTGACACCATGTTGAGGCCAAATGTACAGTTGGCACTGGTACAATGGTTTCACCTGTTTGTTTTAGAGAGATTTTAAACATAAAAATGAAGGAAAAAGGTAAAGAGACATTAAGAGAAAGAACGAGAGAATAAACAGAAAAGTAAATTAAGACAGTGTTGTGGTTTAGCTGTTAGCTTTGTATTTAGGTCTGTTTTCTTTTGATTGCCTTCTGAAATTGATAGGTGTAAATTTGCATTAGTGCAAATGTTTCGTATATCTGGCCCCAAGTCCTCTAGGCTGTCAGATTAATAGACAAATCATAACTGGCCAGCAAAGTAATGGAGGTTAGTCCAGAAAAATAAGGCTTGCTTATTGCATAGTACAGTACTTCAACTCAGTTTTACCCCTCATGTGATGGCTGTGTCCAGATATGGGGGAACTGGTACACATTTACTGACTTTACAGTACCTGCAAAGGCACTCCGGGCCTTCTTTGTATGTGTATAAGCAATGACATCTACAGTAAGGCAATCTCAGAGTGCATCCGAATCTGACTTCAGTGTGTGAAGACTGACCTCTTTAGTACATGAAATGCAATTTCCCTGCCAACACTTACTCTGAAATATATCATATGGACCACTTTGATAGACCCCCTAATGGCTGAATATGTCCGGATTTCTGTATCTTAACATGGTTAGGATGAATACTGGGGTGAATACACAGTTAAATGACCATAGGTGTACAGTAAGTTGAGTGTGTGTGGAGATATGTGTTGAGTAGGGGTGAGTACTTTAGTCAGTGATAGGACAGTGAGAAGCAGTGAGGAAGAACCAAAACTGCACCTTGTTGAGGAATACAAGTTAATTCCTGTATGGGTAATAAACGGTGAAGCACCAATAGTTTACATTGAGTCCATAGGACTCCTCCTAGATCAACTGGAAACCTGCTGAAGGAGACGAGGATCACAGCATTTCCTCCATCATCTCTGCTGGGAGGGGCCGGAGGGTCAAGGGTCAGGGTTCAGTTATCAGCTGACCCCTCCTACTGCCTCTCCGTCCTTCTCCAGCTCCTCCTGGATCTCATCACTGTTCCCTGAGTCGCTGCTCGCCACCGAGCTGAATGATGGAGACTTCCTATATCAGAGGGAGGAAATAAGGAAGATGTCAGTCATATCCTCTATGATTAGGCCTACTGTATTGACAGAGCAAGTCCAGAATTTCTTGACTAGACTAGTGCTTAATAACGTGAGGAGAAACAACTAACAATATCTTTGATGGTAAATACATTTTTTCGTACAAAAAAACAATGAAATAAAATGGAGACTGATTAATGTTGACGTTTCGGCATCAAATGGAAAAAATTTCCCATTGCATTGAAATTACATTGTTTCTCATCATGTATGGAGAAAGGCATGTCTGACCTGCCGTTGCCCCCTGAACCCTTGATGAGTCTTCTGCAGGTTTCCATCTGCACATCCAGGCCTCTCTTCATAGAACACATCTCCATGTACTCCTGTAGGTGACGGTTCATATCACTCTTAGCTGTAGCCAACTCATACTGGGGGGAGAGAGAATCAGAGAGGTGGGAGAGGAGGAGTGAAAGAGAGAGTGAGGGAGGTGAATGATGTAAGAGTCAGAGCAAAAGAGTGGGAGGAGATGTGAGAGGGTGAGTCAGAGGGGATCGAAGGGAGAAACAGGTTGGGGGGTAAATATGGAATGTAGCCAAATATTAATACCAATGAATGACTAACACACAGGAGAGTGAGTCACACAACATTAACTATGACCTCTGTTCTCTTGATCTCCCACCTCTATTTGCCCCATGGTCTCCTGGTACTCCTTCTCTCGGTTCTGGAAAAGCATCTCGGTCTCGTCGATCAGGCTACCCAGACTGCCATCCTGAGATGCCTATCAATCCACAACAGACCCATTTAAACGATGTGTACTGTAGCAACATTCAAAATACAGTAGTAGACTTTACAAGTTTTAATGTCACATGCACAAGTACAGTGAAATGCCTTTCTTGCAAACTCAAAACCCAACAATGCAATAATAAAATAAATTAGCAAAGTTGGGTCGGAGCTTGCAAAACGGCGGCCATCCAGTACGGCACCATCTTTTTGCAGCTTGGAGACTTGCGCTATCTACAATAAGCACTTTTATACAGTTAACATTCGTACAGTTGTAGAATGTAGATGGATAGATAAGGTAAATAAACACACAACACATGCACCAACACACAATTAGACAATAAACAATAAAATAAATTCAAATAATTAATTACACAGTTGTATTAACATGCATTTCCTTTACATTTTCTGAGGCCAGTCAGAATAAAGGCCTTACAGCACTAGGGCATGAGGTGATTAAATCATCAACAGAGACATCTGACTTTTTATTTTTTAAGTTCCCAGACAATGATTTTGGATGAACAGTAGGGGGCAGCACTAACCTGCCCAGGGCCTTCCCGCTGTCCTTCTGCTGCCCCACAGGCACCTGCAGTAGCGCTGGCTGCAGCACATGGGGTGTTGTAGTTGGCGAAGTCCTCCCAGAGGAGCAGTGTCTCCCCATTCTCCTCCCAAGCCAGGCTGTCACAGTCGTCATCAAAGTCAAACGTCTCCCTCCTGGTGACAAAGGAATTATCATCTATGCAAGTTCTGCATACAAGAGAGGGATGGAGAAGTGGGGAGAGGGAGGGACAGAGAAAAAGAGAGGAGACATGAAGGTGGAAAGGGAGGGGAGAAAAGAGAGAAGACAAAAAGGGAAAGGGGAAACCAAAACCGAAAGGCATGCACATTTGAAAAGGGTTGCAAAATGAAGAGGACAGGGAAGAGAAAGAAAACAAACAGACAGACAGTGACTGACAGACAGATGAAAACTTGACACAGTAACAAAGCACACATGAAACTGATTAGGAGATGCTATCTAACGAGACACACTACAGTGGGGATATAATTCAAAGAATCATATTGTATGGCTCAAACCACAGTTATTTGGATAACATTTTGACCTTAGTCCTTGAACTAAACCAGGTCAAAATCGACATGTTCCGGATCATGGCAATGATCCAGCACTCATTAGCAATTTAGGCAAAACAGGAAGTTACATAACACAAGTTTAAGGTTGGGCCACTCACAACTGGTTGAGCATGCGTTTCATCTCGTCTGTGATGTTGAGTGACCCTACGACGTGCTCCTCTTCATCCTCCTCTCCCCCACCAGACTCAGCTTCCATCTCAGGACTCCTCTCCTCACACACAACCTTACGCTCTTTCTTCCTGCACGACGCAGCACCAGCCCCCTGTGAGTAACACACCACACACTAGTCAACTGTTTGTGAACTAATTCACTGCACCTACTACACATGTGTGAAGGGGAGTGAGAGTGTGTGTGTGTGTATGTAAAATACAGAATTTCATGGACATCTTTATTCCTTCATATGGAATGGCCCAATATACTGGGTGTTTGACACTACCATACATAAGCAAACATACAGTACCAGTCAAAAGTTTGGATGCACCTACTCATTCAAGGGTTTTTCTTTATTTTTACTCTTTTCTACATTGTAGAATAATAGTGACGACATCAAAACTTTGAAATAACACATGGAATCCTGTAGTAACCAAAAAAGACTAATCAAAATATTTTATATTTGAGATTCTTCAAAGTAGCCACCGTTTGCCTTGATGACAGCTTTGCACACTCTTGGCATTCTCTCAACCAGCTTCATGAGGTAGTCACCTGGAATGCATTTAAATTAACAGCTGTGAATTTCTCATGTTACTTTTTAATGGTACGTTTACAAACATATTTTGATGAATAGAATTGAAACTTGTATTTCATTATGTGAAAGTGGTGAAATAAGTATAGCCAATTATAATTGTAATGGCTTAGCAGATAATAAGAAAAGACGATCAGTATTTACCTGGCTAAAAGAGAATGAATATAATATCTATTGTTTACAGGAAACTCATTCAACAAATTTAGATGAAGTTGTGTGGAAAAAGGACTGGGGGTGAAATATATTTCTCCCATGGGCAAAGAAATTCAAAAGGAGTGATGACAATTATTTAACAGTAATTCTGATCCATATGTGCAAATTGTCCAAACAGATCATCAAGGTACGGTAGATAAATTATATTAAATATGTTATTGGACAATAAACAGATATGACTTATTAACCTATACGGTCCAAATAATTATGATCCAAGCTTTTGAAAATATATATAAGAATTGATCAACTCTACAAGCAACACTAGACTCTATTATTATGGTAGGGGATTTTAATACGGTTTTAAATACCACTATGGACCATAAAGGAAATCACACTACAAACTATCAACCTAAGGCACTTAAGGAAATCATGAATGTCATGGATATATTGAAATTAGTGGATATATGGAGGCTTAAATATCCTGACCTAGTGAGATAGTGGGGCAAAAAAGTATTTAGTCAGCCACCAATTGTGCAAGTTCTCCTTGTGAAGACTTACAAAAAACATTTGACCTCTGTCATTGCCAACAAAGGGTATATAACAAAGTATTGAGATAAACTTTTGTTATTGACCAAATACTTATTTTCCACCATAATTTGCAAATAAATTCATTAAAAATCCTACAATGTGATTTTTTAGATTTTTTTTTCTCATTTTGTCTGTCATAGTTGAAGTGTACCTCTGATGAAAATTACAGGCGTCTCTCATCTTTTTAAGTGGGAGAACTTGCACAATTGGTGGCTGACTAAATACTTTTTTGCCCCACTGTAGACGTGGCGGAGGCTTAATCAAGCTAGTCGTCTTGATTATTTTCTTATACCATTCTCTCTGGCACCAAAAGTTTAAAAGTGTTGATAGGGGACAGAATACAGTCGGATCATCACATAATTGGCATATATATTACTCTTACAGAATTTACACGTGGGCGAGGATATTGAAAATTAAATCAAAGCATACTGGATGATAACTTGTTTATAACTAACTTGTTTATAACTTTTCCCGACATAACATAGGTACAGCAGATCCCCTTATTGTATGGGACACTTTTAAATGTGCCTTTAGAGGCCATCCAATTCAGTAATCATCTATAAAACAAAATAGATTTAGATATATATATTAACAAATATTAACAAAGGAAATTGAAGGACTAACAGTACAGATAGATAGCAATAAAAACTGTACCATAGAGGCACAGAATAAGTTAGAGTAAAAACAAAAAGAAATGGAGGAATTTATTCAAGAAAGATCCAGTTCTTTTTCAATCTTCAACATAGAAATGCTACCAATTTTTTTTATTGAAACTTGTTACAAATGGAGTCACGCATGATTCACCTAAATATATTTTGAAAGAGGAAGTAAAGTACTTTAAGCATATGTTTGTTTCAGTCTCCACTATCCGAAGCTAATTGTATGGATTTTTCCCCTTATTAATAATGTGTTTATACTTTCATACTATTGTTTGTACAGATGAACGTGGTACCTTCAGGCATTTGGAACTTGCTCCCAAGGATGAACCAGACTTGGAGGTCTACAATTATTTTTCTTTTGATTTTTCCATGATGTCAAGCAAAGAGGCACTGAGTTTGAAGGTAGGCCTTGAAATACATCCACAGGTACACCTCCAATTGACTCAAATTATGTCAATTAGCCCATCAGAAGCTTCTAAAGCCATGACATCATTTTCTGGAATTTTCCAAGCTGTTTAAAGGCACAGTCAACTTAGTGTATGTAAACTTCTGACCCACTGGAATTGTGATACAGTGAATTATAAGTAAAATAATCTGTCTGTAAACAATTGTTGGAAAAATGACTTGTGTCATGCACAAAGTAGATGTCCTAACCGACTTGCCAAAACTAGTTTGTAAACAAGAAATTTTTGGAGTGGTTAAAAAATGAGTTTTAATGACTCCAACCTAAGTGTATATAAACTTCAGACTTCAACTGTATATACTCACCCAAAAGATATATGGGGGATTGGAAATGATGTAGACAATTACATTGATGGAAGCAACAATCTATCCGCAATATTAAAGCTGATCCAAATAAAAAAATATTGCCCTGTTTGGTTACCTCTGCTGCAGAGGATAAGTTCATTAGAGTTACCAGCCTCAGAAATTGCAGGCCAAATTAAAACAGACACATCTCAACATCAACTGTTCAGAGGAGACTGTGTGTATCAGGCCTTCATGGTTGAATTGCTGCCAAGAAACCACTACTAAAGGACACCAATAAGGAGACTTGCTTGGGCCAAGAAAAAAAAAACAATGGACATTAGACCGGTGGAAATCTGTCCTTTGTTGAGTCCAAATTTGAGATTTTTGGTTCCAACCGCCGTCTCTTTGTGAGACGCAGAGTAGGTGAACGGATGATCTCCACATGTGTGGTTCCCACCGTGAAGCATGAAGGAGGAGGTGTGATGGTGTGGGGATGCTTTGCTGGTGACACTGTCTGTGATTCATTTAGAATTCAAGGCACACTTAACCAGCATGGCTAAAACAGCATTCTGCAGCGATACGCCAACCCATCTGGTTTGCGCTTAGTGGGGCTATCATTTGTTTTTCAACAGGATAATGACCCAACACACCTCCAGGCTGTGTAAGGGCTATTTGACCAAGAAGGAGAGTGATGGAGTGCTGCGTCAGATGACCTGGCCTCCACAATCACCCAACCTCAACCCAATTGAGATGGTTTGGGATGAGTTGGACCACAGAGTGAAGGAAAAGCAGCCAACAAGTGCTCAGCATATGTGGGAACTCCTTCAAGACTGTTGGAAAAACATTCCAGGTGAAGCTGGTTGAGAGAATGCCAAGAGTGTACAAAGCTTTCATCAAGGCAAAGGGTGGCTACTTTGAAGAATCTCAAATATAATATATAAACACTTTTGTGGTTACTAAATAATTCCATATGTGTTATTTCATAGTTTTGATGTCTTCACTATTATTCTACAATGCAGAAAATAGTAAAAATTAAAGAAAAACCTTTGAATGAGTAGGTGTGTCCAAACTTTTGACTGGTACTGTATCTATTTACCTTGCTCTCTGGGGTTGCTCTGGAGGGGCTCATGTGGGGACTCATGTTGAACATCTTGCTCATGTCTTCGGAGTTGCGTTGATGGGCCACATCACATAGTTTGGCCGTGATGTCAATGCGTCTGCAGATATCCATGTCCACCTTCATGGCCTTCTCCTGGATCGCAGTGTCCAATTCTGACATTTCCTAAAGGATGGAGTTGGTTTATTGTCACAGTCAGATAATATCCATGAGCTGTGTCAATTCTTACATTTGCTTAATACTGTCAGTATGAGAGAGTATCGTTTTCTGAGGCAACATTTTCCAATTACGTAGTTAAATCTAGTTAAGGCCATGACTTGCACTTTTAAAGTAATAAACTAACTGAAAAGGCACTTAAAAGGTGCCATTGTTTGACAATAAATAAATAAACGTAAGGTTTAAGAAGTCACTGGGAAGGGCCAAGAGTCATTGTGTGTGAAACAGCAGTCTGGGCAGGTTTTGGCTGGTCTGTGAGCGTAACTACTCCAGACAGAGAGTGTGGAGCATTCATTAGAAAGCTGTCCAAAACCACAGGGCCTCAAAGAACAGGGGGAGGCTGTGTGAGGCGAGCCATAAGGGTTTCTCATCTCACTGCCACTCGGCGTCTGCCTTTCTGTCTGCCTTTCTGTCTGTGTGTGCAACTAACTTAGCTCCCACCAATTCCAAAGGAATTTCTTGGTCTCAGTGTTCAAGGGAGAGTGTCTATGTGAGGTATGATAACATGTGTTGTGAGCATTCTGACTGCCAGGCTATACAGCTGAGAGCGGCCACATGCATCAGTAACAGAACAGATGGGTGGATGAAATCAAATATAAGTGGTTGGGTGGTAATAAATGGGTGTAATGAAAAAATGTATATAAACAGTGTCAAAAAGTTTTATTAAAGACAGCAAGTTCAACCAGTCCGCACAATTTAAAGTTGGTTGGGTGTTTCTAGTTTAAATGAAGCACACACACTACTAAGTGATTACTTTGTACTTACCATTTTACCATGCCATTTCTGTGTAAATAGGAGAATAAGGGACTGTAAATAAAGCCTAAGCATCATTACTTACATTATCGGTCATGAGGCTCTTGAAGACCCCCAGCTCTGTCTTGAGTCTCTCCACCTTGTCAGTGAGCTCCCCCTGAACCACCTCAGACTCCTGGGCACTCTGGAAAGGGCAGACCATGGAACACTCAGCCAGATCACACTCTACATCTAATCTACTGACACACCACGGCTCAATATCAAATCAAATGTATTTATGAAGCCCTTTTTACATCAGCAGATGTCACAAAGTGATATACAGAAACCCAGCCTAAAACCTCAAAACAGCAAGCAATGCAGATGTAGAAGCACAAACTCTTACACGTTTATGAATAACCATGCACTAATTCTAAACCCCGGAAGGAGTTCATTCCATGTTTATCCCTTGTTTTCATTTTGAAAATGTGTCTTAAAACATCTTGAAAACATTACAATTAAATTCCTATTGCAACAGTATCCCTTTCTCAAGATAAAGTCTGCATAACATGTTGAAAAGTCATTTTATTACTCTACAATCCACTATTTTGATGCTTCACAGAAACAATGTCAAAGTGGATTGAGTTCTGGGTTTTGGGCCAAGAGCTCCAATAAAAGTCATCTGGAATTCTGCTAGCGGGAAATAGTTGAAACATAGCTAGTCAGTGTGAGTCAGTGCTATTGGCTTTTTACATTTGTTATATGAGTAACGTGTTTCAGTCTTTAGGGGTTATAAGACACAGTAACACACCCAGCATTGGTTCCCTCTGACTAACATGTACACAGCGGGACTAAAGCATCTGAACCCAACCTGTCCCCACCCATATCTATGTTCTATCCTGAACTTTCCCATTCTGTTTTTGTAAAACAACATTCAGACACACAGTACACATTTTAGTAATTTAGCAGGCACTCTTATCCAGAGTAACCTACAGTAGTGAGTGGATACATTTTCTCCATACGAGTCCCCCGTGGGAATCAAACCCACAAACCTGGCGTTGCAAGCACCCTGCTCTACCAACTGAGCCACACAGGATACATATGTCAGAGGCATCCGAAGATAACAAGTCACAATTCCTGAATAGGTAACTTACTGGCAGTCATGCAAAACACCCACAAACATGACACAGAGTTCCTGCATCAGGTCCAAAAAGTTGGAGGACAATCAGACCCAGACCTGAACAGACCCTGTCATAAAAAAAAGAGGGACTAGGACCCGAACGGACCCAAGAACAATCAGACATAGACCCGTCTAGACCAGACCCGATTAGACCTGAGTGACATATAAAAAGTATATATATTAGCCAAGTTGCTCTTCTGGTTAACGAAAAGGTCTTTATATTTTGGCTAGGCCTTCTATAAATAAATAAATTCCCTTATTAGCGAAAAATAAATATGCTATATAGAGCCGTGGTCGGGTCCACTCGGGTCTATAGTTACATAGATCCAAGACCCGATGACAATCAAACTGGACCCAACCCGGGCCTGAAGGAACAGTTAGAATTTTGAGAACCTGGGTATTTGGCTTCAGGTGGACCTGTGAAGACCTCTAACACAGAGGCTGAGCCTGCATCCCAAGAATCTGTATTTTTCCCCGGAGTGCACTTTTTCACTTCCTTTCATGGATTGTCCCTTTATGGACAATGCCTTTTGAACTTTGGATTTGAAAGGAAATGACTGGTATAAGAAATATGTTGGAAACTCCCTTTAGTCCAGCCCACGCCTAGATACTTCAGGAGAAAAGACTGGGATGCAGTGAGCTAGAAGAGGGAGAGTGGTGTGGGTATGATGATTTAAGATGGCATAGATGAGCTCTCACCTCCTGTAGTGTCTCCACCATGGCCTCCATCTGCTGGCGCCTAGACAGCTCCTCCTCCCATCTGGAACACATCACACACAGGCACACACATGTTTGTTTTACTATCCTTGTAGGGACCAAACAATTAATTTCCATTCAAAATCATTTTTTCCCTAACCCTAACCCTAATTGTAACAATAACTCTTTACCCTAAAATAGCCTTTTTCCTTGTGAGGACCAGCGAAATATCAGAAGTCCTCACAAAGATAGTTAAACTAAAAACACACAGGCAGAGTTGCAAAGAAAAAGCCATATCTCAGACTGGCAAAAAATATAAGATTAAGATGGGCAAAAGAACACAGACACTGGACAGAGGAACTCTGCATAGAAGGCCAGTATCCTGGATTCGCCTCTTCACTGTTGACGTTGAGACTGTGTTTTGCGGGTACTCTTTAATGAAGCTGCCAGTTGAGGACTTGTGAGGCGTCTGTTTCTCAAACTAGACACTCTAATGTACTTGTCCTCTTGCTCAGTTGTGTACCGGGGCCTCCCACTATTCTTTCTATTCTGTTTAGAGCCAGTTTGCGCTGTTCTGTGAAGGGAGTAGTACACAGGGTTGTACAAGATCTTCAGTTTCTTGGCAATTTCTTGCATGGCATTGCCTTCATTTCTCAGAACAAGAATAGACTGAGGAGTTTCAGAAGAAAGTGCTTTGTTTCTGGCCATTTTTAGTCTGTAATCGAACCCACAAATGCTGATGCTCCAGATACTCAACTAGTCTAAAGGCGGCCAGTTTTATTTATTCTTTAATTAGCACAACAGTTTCAGCTGTGCTAACATAATTGCAAAAGGGTTTTCTAATGATCAATTAGACTTTTAAAATAATAAACTTGGATTAGCTAACACAATGTGCCATTGAAACACAGGAGTGACGGTTGCTGATAATGGGCCTCTGTACGCCTACGTAGATATTCCATAAAACATTTTTAGCCGTTTCCAGCTACAATAGTCTTTTACAACATTAACAATGTCTACACTGTATTTCTGATCAATTTTATGTTATTTTAATAGACAAAAAAGGTATTCTTCTTTCTAAGTGACCCCAAACTTTTGAACGGTAGTCTATGCTTTTATATCAGTCTAAGCCCTGTATGGACAGTGATGACAGCAGCTTAATTAGACTTAGAGAGAGAAATATAAAAGCCTCTAGGGTCACTAAGCAAATATCAATGGACTGTTCGATATGCTATAACCATTTACCACCCTGTGGGCAAAGATTACTTACAGCGATTGGGAGAATAAAAGTGAAAAGGTGTGGGTAGTTGTAATGTATTTGCTCAGTTACCCAGTGCCAACGTTTGATTCAATGTTCTTAAACATTTTATTTGAATGTTTCAACATAATGCCCTCATAAACGTCACTTGCTAGACATTCATCCTTGGATACTCAGACAAATAGAGAACAGTGGCTCTCTTTCGAGGAACGCTACAAAGTGGACATGGAAAAGAGCACAACAATACTTTGAAGCATCAGGAGAGGGGTTGCCACTGCCAGATATGCTAACGACACAAGAATAGCCAAGAATCACCTATTGATTCAATTACATCAGTGTGTCGTTACAGCCTAAAATGCACTTCAGATTATCTCTCTCCTTCTCATTTACATATCAGTTAGGGTTAATCTACGGCCAAGACATAATTCTATATCAGATTATATACACAGACCTTTATCAGTTCAATAATGACTTTTACTCTGCTCTTCAGAAGGACTTGGTAGATAGATAGCTGTTTACTCTGTTAATATATAGTCAGACTGACTGAGATTCACCCCTGTATCCTCTTACTCTTCGGTTCCCGAGGCTTCTGACCAAAATTGAAAAACCTTGGGGCTAAATTTAGAGGATGTACAGTATCTAATCCAAAAGCACCAAGGCTGTTTTTAACTTGTCAACATGGATATGCTTACGTATACATGCCATTTAGCAGACAATTTTTTTCCAAAGAGACTTAATATCACACATTCATACATTTTTATATGGGTGGCCCAAGAGGGTATTTAACCCACAATCCTGGCATTGCAAGCGCTATGCTCTACCAACAGAGCTATACAGTTCCACCATGCTAATTTAGCAAAGGCCTTTTGACTTCAAATGGTAGTTTCATATACCATCTTCAAAGAAAGTGTTACTATTAACACAAAATTAAGCTAATAGTTTTCTTTTTGAACTTCAAAGTTGCCTTTGGGGATTACATGCTAGAGGGTACTTTTTTTGCCACTTTTGCCAGCAGATTTTGAGTGGTCAGTTAAACCAATGTTCTGCTCCAGGCTACTGATTTCCAAATGTATAAAAAAGACAGGAAGGCTTGACAAATTGGAGCAATGAAAGAGGATGTCATTGTCTAGAAAAAGCAGCTCCTTATAACTAAGAGCCGTATTGTTTTACTGCCACCCATCCACTCACTCTTCCTTAGTATGTAAGCAAGCTTGGTCAAAACTGTAGTTCAAAAAAGGTACAAGCCTCAGCACAAACTAAGCTGATATGACAATCAGAAACATTCATTATCAAAGTAGATGGAACGTGATATAAAGCATTCTACCGATAGAATATTCCGGACAGATCTTTTCTCCTTTTAATGTATTTGGTGACTCACAAAGACACCAAAATAGGATAGGGGTTGAATTAAGAAGTGCACTCTCCATCTCTCTCTCTGCAGGACGGCTTGGGGCAGGGAGCAGAGGGGGGTGGATACACAGGCAGACAACAATCCCATTAGGAGGCAGGTCCTTGTGCCAGGATGCAGTGCTGGCTAGACTCCCCTGACAGTAGCAAAACAACACACCCATCCCTAATACCACCATCCATGGATAAGGATGGGACATTGGTGGGTTAGAATGGTGAAGGTCACTCTTAAAGCCATAATCTGTAATATTTCCATCCGCTAATTGATAATTTCAACCAATAAAATATAGGCTACACCTTTTTGGAAGAATATGGGATTAATTCCGAGGAAGCAGTCATCAGATAGTTTGTATGGGGTGTTATAGTAACCAGGTCAGAGGTGGTCCCTGATCGGGGTCTCGTTCATTAGGGATACATTTTTAAACAGAGTGAAACATTCCAATTCAGTTGCTTGAAAGTGTTGAGGCCATTTTAATCCTGATGAATATCAACAAGCTTCATAAAAAATATATATATATTCAAGGGTACAACATCAAGTGTAAAAAAAAAAAGTTGAACTTTGAATCCTGAAATTCACTGGTCACAGGCTGCCAATTCCACTCCAATGCCCTCTTTTTCAAATAATAAGTTGCTGACCATACAAACCTAATATTGGTAGCAGTCATAATAACACTGTCATCCAAGTCAGCTCATTCTTTCAGCGTTCTTTTTAAAACACAGCCTTCTCTGGTTGTTGAAACAATGGGCCCTTGTTAAGGCCTCACAAAGTTAACGAGTGGAACACACCATAACTCTGAAGTACATGTGGCCCCAAATCTTCAAACAATCAAATGCGAATGAAGCCCTAGTTAATAAATGAATAAATAAATGCCATTTAGAAATCATGTTCAGTTTGGCACGTCATATGACAATGGTTTGATAGCCCATACAGTTATGTCAGAAATTAGATTGATGAATGCCCATGCATTACATAATAGCTAATATTCCACAATCCAGGTTTATAAATTGGACCTTTATCCTGGTTACTCTTATTGATGGGCGCTTTGAGAGAAATCGACCATGAACACTCATTGGTAAATTAGGTTTGAATTGTCAGAAGCACACAGAAGGAAAATAAGAGGCCCCTCTTTCATAATATCTTAAGTTTTTACCGTCGGGGACCAATTTGGAAACAAAAGTTTTATTTAATACTTTAAGTGCTGTCCTCTGGGAATACAATGTACATCTTGTTGTAGACCTAAATGTTTTTTCCCAAATAAATTATTTTCAATTCAACGTTGTTAATCCACCTCAGTGTGTCTGTGTCTCTCTAATACTTTAATAAATGGATATTATTTGAAATATAAACATGTGCATTACATTGGCACTGGAATTCCAACCCAGGGGTAAATAACCCTGACAATGCATTCCACTGGAGAACGACAGGGCAAGGAGCACTTGAGCCCAACAGAGACAGATGGGATACTCCTACAATGGTCCTACTGTGGCCTCCATTGGGTTGGGCCTCCTCCTACACTGTTATATTATTCCACACCGATCAGAGGAAGCATGGGTCAGTGTGGAGTGAAACAACATTCGACTAAACCTGTATGAGTGACAAAGTCAAATACCTGTTGTACAATATTTACTGCCATTCTGGGTGCTACTTCACTCACCTGTTCTGTGCATGCAGACATTTGCATATTCTATAGTCAAAATCTGACTTAACTTGTTGAGTGCAGCAGCACATTTCCCACTGGCGCATCTTGCCTTTGTTTCCTTACCGATTATAATAACTTTGTACGTGTGTGTTCATGCAACAGTAAGTACCTTATCATAATGCATACTTGCTTAATTAGGTGTGCATGCAATTAATGCCCAACTCTAGATTATATTTTTTATATTGTATTATTATAATTTTTTACCCAATGAGACAAGCACAATACCAGCCGGCCAAACCTTCCCCTAACCCGGACGACGCTGGACCAATTGTGCGTCGCCTTATTGATCCCAGGATCAAACCTGGATCTGTGGTGACACCTCAAGCACTGCCTTAGACCGCTGCGCCACTCGGGAGGCAACTCTAGATTTCTGACATACTCATATTATTATAATTATTAGTATTATTTGATTTCTTCCGCACACTCTAGTGCTTAAACAACCTAAGCTATTAACACGAAACCAACTTCCAAATGTGTGGACTGCCCCAACTCAGATTGCATGATCATTTTTTGGTTGTTGAGCATTTATACTTTTTGTACTACAACAATCTTTAAAAGTGCCATAGACTTACAGTTCCTTCAGAAAGTATTCACACCCCTTGACTTTTAACACATTAAGTTGTGTTATATTTCAAACGGATAGAGATTTTAGGTGTCACAGGCCGACACACAATACCCCATAATGTCAACGTGGGATTATGTTTTTAGAAATTTGTACAAATTAATTTAAAAAATGAAAAGCTGAAATGTCTTCAGTCAATAAGTATTCAATCCCTTTGTTATGGCAAGCCTAAATAAGTTCAGCAGTAAAAATGTGCATAATAAGCTGCATGGACACTGTGCAATAATAGTGTTTAACATGATTTTTGAATGACTACTTCCTCTCTGTACCCCACACATACAATTATCTGTAAGGTCCATCAGTCGAGCAGTAAATTTCAAATACAGATTCAACCACAAAGACCAGGGAGGTTTTCCAATGCCTCGCAAAGAAGGGAACCTATTGGCAGACGGGTAGAAATAACAAAGCAGACATTGAATATCCCTTTGAGCATGATGAAGTTATAAATTACACTTTGGATGGTGTATTAATACACCCAGTCACTACAAAGATAAAGGTGTCCTTCCTAACTCAGTTGCCAGAGAGGAAGGAATTTAACCAATGGTGTAAGGGCTGTCGTTCTCCTCTTCCTCGGACGAGGAGAGGAGAGAAGGATCATCAGACCAAAATGCAGCATTCGGGAAATAAGCCATCTTTTATTTAAACACGATGATGGCAACACGAAAAACAAAACACTTTCAAAATTACAAAACAAGAAAACGACGTAGACGAAAAAACCTGAACATGAACTTACTAAACTAAAACGTAAAACTCACGGACAGGAACAGACTACATCGAAACGAAACGAACAACCGAACAGTCCCGTATGGTGCAAGACATAACACAGATACGGAAGACAATCACCCACAAACAAACAGTGAGAACACCCTACCTAAATATGACTCTTAATTAGAGGAAAACGCAAACCACCTGCCTCTAATTAAGAGCCATACCAGGCAACCCAAAACCAACATAGAAACAGAAAACATAGACTGCCCACCCAAAACACACGCCCTGACCATAAACACATACAAAAACAACATAAAACAGGTCAGGACCGTTACAAATGGTGACTTTAAAACAGTTACAGAGTTTAATGGCTGTGGTAGGAGAAAACTGAGGATGGATCAACAACATTGTAGTTACTCCACAATATTAACCCAAATGACAGAGTGAAAAGGAAGCCTGTACATAATATAAATATTACAAAATATGCATCCTGTTAGCAATAAGGAACTAACGTAAAACTGCAAAAAATGTGGCAAAGAAATTAACTTCATGTCATGAATACAAAGTGTGATGTTAAAGGCAAATCCAACTCAACACATCACTGAGCACCACTCTTCATATTTTCAAGCATGGTGGTGGCTGCATCATGTTATGGGTATGCTTGTAATCAGAGTTTTTTAGGATAAAAATAAACGGAATAAAGCTTAAGCACAGCCAAAATCCAAGACGAAAACCTGGTTCAGTCTGCTTTCCAACAGACACTGGGAGACAAATTCACCTTTCAGCAGGACAATAACCTACAACAGGTGAAAACTTTGATCCCTTACTGATGTCACTTGTTAAATCCACTTCATTCAGTGTAGATAAAGGGGAAGAGACAGGTTAAAGAAGGATTTTTAAGACTTGAGACATGGATTGTGTATGTGTTCCATTCAGAGTGTGAATGTGCAAGACAAAATATTTAAGTGCCTTTGAACGGGGTATGGTAGAATATTCAGTCAACTTGACAAAGGACAACTCACCAAAAATAATTCTTAAACCGTTTAAGCTAGCGATACTAAACGATCTTCCTCATGTTCCGGCTATCCTAACTTCCAATTCTTAAAAACTTGGAATCAACTATAATTATATAAATATAGACATTTGTGTCACGATCGTGTGGCGGATTGATGGACCAAAACGCAGCTTGTGGGAAATAAGCCATCTTCTTTTATTATACAACACGAAGATGAACACGACACAAAAACACTTTAACAAAACAACAAAACGACCGTGAAGCTACAAACGTTGTGCACAAACATACAGGCTACTAACGTTCTTACATAGACAATTACCCACAACCAATGAGAGCCTATGGCTACCCTAAATAAGGCTCCCAATCAGAGACAACCGAAATCAGCTGTCTCTAATTGGGAACTCATTCAGGTAACCATAGACTCTCCTAGATAACTAACCAACATAGACAACGCTAGACATATACACTCAACACAAAACCATCTACTACACCCCATAACCCCTTTACCAAATAAACACCCAAAACCAACAAAACATAAACATTACCCATGTCACACCCTGACCTAACTAAAATAATAAAGAAAACAAAGAATAATAAGGCCAGGGCGTGACATAACCCCCCCCTTGAGGCGCGAACTCCGGGCGCACCATACACAGTCTAGGGGAGGGTCTGGGTGGGCTCCCCTCCACGGTGGCGGCTCCGGCTCTGGTCGTAGTCCCCACGTCACCACAGTACCTAACCACCTCCTAGGCTTCCTCCAAACGACCCCCCTCCACATTAACCCCATTGCATTAAGGGGGAGTTCCGGACTAAGGGACAGCTCCGGACTAAGGACCAGTACCAGGGTAAGGGGCAGTACCAGGGTCAGGGGCAGTACCAGGATAAGGGGCAGTACCAGGGTAAGGGGCAGCACCAGGGTAAGGGGCAGCACCAGGGTAAGGGGCAGCACCAGGGTAAGGGGCAGCACCAGGGTAAGGGGCAGCTCCGGACTGAGGAATGGCAGCTCCGGACTGAGGAATGGCAGCTCCGGACTGAGGGACTGCAGCTCCGGACTGAGGGACTGCAGCTCCGGACTGAGGGACGGCCCATGGCTGGCTGACAGATCTGGCTGCTCATGGCTGGCTAACGGATATGGCTGCTCATGGCTGGCTAACTGATCTGGCTGCTCATGGCTGGCTGACGGATCTGGCTGCTCATGGCTGGCTGACGGATCTGGCTGCTCATGGCTGGCTGACGGATCTGGCTGCTCATGGCTAGCTGACGGATCTGGCTGCTCATGGCTAGCTGACGGATCTGGCTGCTCATGGCTAGCTGACGGATCTGGCTGCTCATGGCTAGCTGACGGATCTGGCTGCTCATGGCTAGCTGACGGATCTGGCTGCTCATGGCTAGCTGACGGATCTGGCTGCTCATGGCTAGCTGACGGATCTGGCTGCTCATGGCTAGCTGACTGATCTGGCTGCTCCTGTCTGGTTGGCGGCTCTGGCAGATCCTGTCTGGTTGGCGGCTCTGGCAGATCCTGTCTGGTTGGCGGCTCTGGCAGATCCTGTCTGACGGACGGCTCTAGCGGCTCCTGTCTGGCTGGCGGCTCTAGCGGCTCCTGTCTGGCGGACGGCTCAGTGGGCTCATGGCAGACGGGCGGCTTTGCAGGCTCATGGCAGACGGGCGGCTTTGCAGGCTCATTGCAGACGGATGGCTCAGATGGCGCTGGGGAGACGGATGGCTCAGATGGCGCTGGGGAGACGGATGGCTCAGATGGCGCTTGGCAGACGGGCAGTTCAGTCATTGCTGTGCAGACGGCAGACTCCTGCCGGCTGAGGCGCACTGTAGGCCTGGTGCGTGGTGCCGGGACTGGTGGCACCGGGCTGGGGACACGCATCTCAGGGCTAGTGCGGGGAGAAGGAACAGGGCATACTGGACCCTGGGGACGCACATTAGGCCTAGTGCGTGGGGCCGGAACTGGTGGTACCGGACTGGGGACACGCATCTCAGGGCTAATGCGGGGAGCAGCAACAGGATGCACAGGACTCTGGAAACGCACAAGAGGCTTAGTGCGTGGTGCCGGAATTGGTGGTACCGGGCTGGAGACACGCACCATAGGACGAGTGCGTGGAGGAGGAACAGGGCTCTGGAGACACACTGGAAGCCTGTTACGTGGTGTATGTACTGGTGGCACTGAACTGGGGCGGGAAGGTGGCGCCGGAAATACCGGACCGTGCAGGCGTATTGGCTCCCTTGAGCATTGAGCCTGACCAACCTTACCTGGTTGAATGCTCCCCGTTGCCCGACCAGTGCGGGGAGGTGGAATAACCCGCACCGGGCTATGTAGGCGAACCGGGGACACCATGCGTAAGGCTGGTGCCATGTAAACCGGCCCGAGGAGACGCACTGGTGGCCAGATATGTAGGGCCGGCTTCATGACATCCGGCTCAATACTCAATCTAGCCCTGCCAGTGCGGGGAGGTGGAATAACCCGCACCGGGCTATGCACACGTACAGGAGACACCGTGCGCTCTACTGCGTAACACGGTGTCTGCCCGTACTCTCGCTCTCCACGGTAATTACAGGGAGTAGGCGCAGGTTTCCTACCTGACTTCGCCACTCTCCCTTTAAGCCCCCCCCAAAGAAATTTTTTGGGTTTTCCCACAGGCTTCCTACCGCTTCGTCGTGCTGCCTCCATTCGCCGGTATCCCTCCTCGCACTGCGCCAGAGAATCCCAGGCGGGCTCCGGCACTCTCCCTGGGTTGATCGCCCACCTGTCGATCTCCTCCCACGTAGTGTAGCCCAGATCCTTTGTAGGTTCCTTTTCCTGTCTCCGAGCTAGCTCCTCATATCGCCGCCCCTCCAGCTCAGCTTTGGGGCGGTTATATTCTCCTGGTACCTCCCGGTCTAAAATTCCCTCCCATGTCCATGAATCCTTGTATTTCTCCTGTTGCCGCTGGTCATGCCGCTTGGTCCTATGGTGGGTAATTCTGTCACGATCGTGTGGCGGATTGATGGACCAAAACGCAGCTTGTGGGAAATAAGCCATCTTCTTTTATTATACAACACGAAGATGAACACGACACAAAAACACTTTAACAAAACAACAAAACGACCGTGAAGCTACAAACGTTGTGCACAAACATACAGGCTACTAACGTTCTTACATAGACAATTACCCACAACCAATGAGAGCCTATGGCTACCCTAAATAAGGCTCCCAATCAGAGACAACCGAAATCAGCTGTCTCTAATTGGGAACTCATTCAGGTAACCATAGACTCTCCTAGATAACTAACCAACATAGACAACGCTAGACATATACACTCAACACAAAACCATCTACTACACCCCATAACCCCTTTACCAAATAAACACCCAAAACCAACAAAACATAAACATTACCCATGTCACACCCTGACCTAACTAAAATAATAAAGAAAACAAAGAATAATAAGGCCAGGGCGTGACAATTTGCATAAAATAACAAACCAGCAGTAACTCTATATGGACCAAACTAAATTTCACATGTTCAGTCTATCCTAACTTCAAATTCTTTAAAACATTTATCAACTATAACTATATAAATGTGCATAAATTAGCATAAAACAACCCACCAATAGTAACTCTTCAACCGTTCAAGCTAGAGACACCAAACCTTTTACATGTTCAGACTATCCTATCAATCAATTGATTGATCGTTCACAAGCTAGCATGCACAACATTTTTCTAGTTGTATATTATTGTCTTCTACTTTAGCACACCGAGTGTAGTTATTTTCCATTGCTAATTGATTTGCACGTGGCGGCCTCATGCCCAGTAATTGGTACATGTATAGAGAATGTGTAGAGAGTGTTCTTTATTGTAGTCTCAGACACACGAGGTACTAATTACATAACCTTTTTTGTAGTATCCTACTATGTTCCATGTGCTTATGTACATTCCTCCACTAGTTCTTTAGCTATAATCTGCATGCTAGCGACGTCAGAGAATTGCTAGTTTCCACTGCTAAGACTGCCTCCTTTGAAGTTGCAGTCTTGTCCCTTCGGCCTGTGTAGCCATCTGCCCTGCCCCCTTGTGGAGCTTTTCAATGACTGTTTCCTATGTAAATCAATGGTGCATTGGGCCTCCCGGGTGGCGCAGTGGTCTAGGGCACTGCATCGCAGTGCTAGCTGCGCCACCAGAGTCTCTAGGTTCGTGCCCAGGCTCTGTCGCAGCCGGCCGCGACCGGGAGGTCCGTGGGGCGACGCACATTGGGCTAGCGTCGTCCGGGTTAGGGAGGGTTTGGCCGGTAGGGATATCCTTGTCTCATCGCGCTCCAGCGACTCCTGTGGCGGGCCGGGCGCAGTGCGCGCTAACCAAGGGGGCCAGGTGCACGGTGTTTCCTCCGACACATTGGTGCGGCTGGCTTCCGGGTTGGAGGCGCTGTGTTAAGAAGCAGTGTGGCTTGGTTGGGTTGTGCTTCGGAGGACGCATGGCTTTCGACCTTCGTCTCTCCCGAGCCCGTACGGGAGTTGTAGCGATGAGACAAGATAGTAATTACTAGCGATTGGATACCACGAAAATTGGGGAGAAAAGGGGATAAATTATTATTATTTTTTAAATCAATGGTGCATTTAAATCTGTCACTAACCACGTTTCCATCCACAGTTTTTAAAAAAAAAGTAGTCATATCGTATAAAAAAAAAAACACGGCAGCTGTGATGGAAACAGGTAGTTCCGGTACAATTTTATAAATGCCGATAGATCATTTGTTCATTCGGCATATTGGGATCTTTGTGTCGGTAAAATTAATTATGCGAAAAATGGTGGTGGAAATGCCTTTATGCGCAAATATTGATATAATAACTATCATATTTAAATAAACTTGATGATATGGTGCGTGGTCCTCTCACTATTTACATTTAAGTCATTTAGCAGACGCTCTTATCCAGAGCGACTTACAAATTGGAAAGTTCATACATATTCATTTTGACTCTGGAAACCATTCAATTTATTAGGCTACAGATGAAATAAGTTATGATGAACTTCACAGGGTGGTTAACGTGCACGGTGATCATGATGCTTTCTAATAAATATTGAGGGTCTTATTCTGGTGACATGCTGATCAATGCTTAACTGCCGTTTGACAAAAAATATATATTCTCGCTCATCCATAATAACCTCATCTGTACACTAGCCTACCAGCAAAACCTACCTGCACTGTATCTGCTAGATGTTGGCTGGAGCACACGTGCCAAGACCAGAGTAGGCACATTTGCTATTTAACACAACCATTTTTGTGACAAAACTACCGAGTTGAAAATGTTATGGAAACACATTGAACTTTACATTTTTATTTGGTACATGAAAACTTAAGCGAAAAAAGTAAATTTTGTGTGCACTAGGTCATCACACACTGATTTTTATCCGCAACAAGTCTGCTGGGTAGAAAATGCACATTTTCTTTATGTGGATTTTGAATATTCACATGAACATTTGTTGCCAATTGGATAGAAACCTAGCCGTTGTCAATGTGACTTATTTACTGTTATAGCAGTTTACTTTGTTACCACATTGTAATATTGTTTAATGCTATATCCTGAAATTATATTTTAGTTCACTAATCATTTCTCTTTCTTTATTCTGTACTTTCAGAAACCACACACACACAAACACTTAAAACCCCCGTGAATAGAATTGTCATTAAACATAACTGGAGTTAGAGTTGCTGACATCTTTCTTACTGAAGAGGTCAGCTTTTGTATGACTAGCAACATTTCAATCAAATCAATGAAATGTATTTATAAAGCCCTTTTTACATCAGCAGATGTTACAAAGTGCTTATATAGAAACCCAGCCTAAAACCCCAAACAGAAGCAATGCAGATGTAGAAGCACTGTTGCTAGGAAAAACTCACTAGAAAAGACAGGAACCTAGGAAGAAACCTAGAGAGGAACCAGGCTCTGAGGGTTTGCCAGTCTTCTTCTAGCTGTGCCGGGTGTAGATAAGAGTACATGGCCATTAAGTCCAGATCGTTCTTCAAGATGTTTAAACGTTAGTGGACGTACACTCCATTACACATGTAATCACAACAAAATAATTCACGAAACATTGGTAGATGTGAAAAGGAATAGACCTAGGGTCAAGTACATATATTTTCAGTAGCATAATATGGCCAGAGAATTATTTGTATTTTTTTTATGGGTTGTAAAAAAGGTGACTACACTTGTGTGTTGGAGTAAATTGTCTGAAACTGGTGCTTTTCGAAATTGTTGTTGTTGTGTCAATAACATACTTAGCCTATACACTTACCATACTCATATACAATTAAAATAGCTCTGGAATTAAAAAAGCAACAAATGCTACGCATTGGCATAGTTCCTAAACTACCAAGCCCTTCCTTCCAGCCTCACACTTATCAATAAAAACATACTTTTGTGACAGTTTAGAATTGTGTTTTGGGAAGAATCATTGTGATTCACTTCCTTCAGTATTTCTTATTGAAAACTTGAGGGTTAATATTAGATGTGGCACTGCTCTTTCAATTAATGTATTATTTTGCCATGGTAATTAATGTAAAACTTTGCAACAAATATGAGTAATATCCTCGAGGCAAAATCATGAACTGCCTGACACAGCTGAAAAAAACTTTCCTCAAGTTTGCATGCCTAAAAATGGCATGATCACATCGTCTGATTCTGGGACGGTGGTCACAGTGAAAACGGAATTTCTCTGGGATGAGAATCTTTGCTGTTTAATTTCCTGAGGATTAACTGTGAAAACTGATGAGACGAACACCATTGTTTCTCTATAAACACTGTAGAGGTAGACCACTTTATAACCTAATATTTATTACCTAACATAATCATATGAAATTGCCAGTGGCAGTTTTCTAGTGCAGGTATTCCTAAACTAGGGTACGCGCAACGCCGTCAGGGGTACGCCAAATGAAAATGTGATTCACATTAAAAAAATATTTTTTTCTTCACATTTTCAAACAGTACATTTATATTTTCCAATGGGGCTATACATTTGGGTGAGTTTTTTTCTCTTGCCTGAGTAGCCTTGTTTCACTGTCAAAATGGCGCTGAAAGAAATGGCAGCAGTTTAATGGGCGTGCAACCTATGGCAATTGCTCGGCCTCTGACCGCGAGGTACTACAGAGGGTAGTGCGTACGGCCCAGTACATCACTGGGGCTAAGCTGCCTGCGATCCAGGACCTCTACACCAGGCGGTGTCAGAGGAAGGCCCTAAAAATTGTCAAAAACCCTAGCCACAGACTGCTCTCTCTTCTACCTCATGGCAAGCGGTACCGGAGTGCCAAGTCTAGGACAAAAAGGCTTCTCAACAGTTAGCTACCCGGACTATTTGCATTGTGTGCCCCTTCCCAACCCCTCTTTTTACGCTGCTGCTACTCTCTGTTTATCATATATGCATAGTCACTTTAACTATACATTCATGTACATACTACCTCAATTGGGCCGACCAACCAGTGCTCCCGCACATTGGCTAACCGGACTATCTGCATTGTGTCCCACCCACCACCCGCCAACCCCTCTTTTACGCTACTGCTACTCTCTGTTCATCATATATGCATAGTCACTTTGACCATATCTACATGTACATACTACCTCAATCAGCCTGACTAACCGGTGTCTGTATTTAGCCTTGCTACTTTTATAGCCTCGCTACTGTAAATAGCCTGTCTTTTTACTGTTGTTTTATTTCTTTACCTACCTATTGTTCCCCTAATACCTTTTTTGTACTATTGGTTATAGCCTGTAAGTAAGCATTTCACTGTACACCTGTTGTATTCGGCGCACATGACAAATATACTTTAATTTGATTTGATTTGAAAATAAAATGAAACCATCTAGTGTTCAGTGAAATAACAACACAATGTAAAATACAGGCAGCCTAGTCAAATAATTAACATCCAATCACATTAACCGTTATTCTCTTGCGGGAATTCCACCAAGTTCGTATGTAGCCAAACGTAGCTGCTGCTCATTCCGTTTGGTCGAAAATTGATAATTGGTTAAAATAAAGTAAGGCCCACGTCCGTAGAGACCCATACCAGCTCTACTGGTAGTACTACTACTACAAGCAGTACTACACCTGCACCTGTCGACGAAACAAGTTGTTCTGCTTCCACGAGCACATCCAATGCTAGCATCAGTAATTCTACATTTGTTGTTAGCCCAGCTAGCATGGACACTGACAGTTGTGAATCATACACGGGAAAGCACCGAACAACAGACAGGGACGTTAGACCATCGAAGAGGCGCAAATATGATGAGAACTACATTGATTTGGGGTTCACTTGTATTGGGAGTAGTGCCTTTCCTCAGACACAGTGTGTGCAAAAGTACTATCTCACAACTCGATGAAACAGACATTTAGAAACAAAACATGCCAATTTGAAAAATAAGCCAAAGGAGTTTGAGTGAGAATTAAGACGACTTTTGAGTAGTAAGACATGTATAAAAGCAACAGATACCATTAATACGAAAGGGCTAGAAGAGTCATATGGTGAGCTACCAAGTGGCTAGGACAGGCAAGCCCCATACTATTGTGGAGGATTTAATTCTTCCTGCTGCCGCGGATATGACTGGGACAATGCTGGGGGAAAAGGCAAAAAAAAACAATACAGACAATGTCTTCATCAAACAACACTGTTTCAAGCCGTATCGGTGACATGGCAGGAGATGTTTTGAAACAATTACTGCTTCGCATACAAGCTAGTGAATTATATGCGTTACAGCTGGATGAGTCAACAGACGTGGTGGGCCTGGCACAGCTCCTGGTATTTGTCCATTACGTTTATGGGGGTCAATTAAGAAAGACATCCTCTTCTGCAAACCACTGGAAACAAGGACAACAGGAGAGGATATTTTTGAAGTACTGGACAGCTTTGTGACATCAAATGGACTTTGGTGGTCAATGCTTCAATGCCATATAACTCTCCTTCCGTGGCCTCCAACTGCTCTTAAATACAAGTAAAACTAAATGCATGCTATTCAACCGATCGCTGCCTGCACCTGCCCGCCCGTCCATCATCACTACTCTGGACGGTTCTGACTTAGAATATGTGGACAACTACAAATACCTAGGTCTGGTTAGACTGTAAACTCTCCTTCCAGACTCACATCAAACATCTCCAATCCAAAGTTAAATCTAGAATTGGCTTCCTTTTTCGCAACAAAGCATCCTTCACTCATGCTGCCAAACATACCCTCGTAAAACTGACCATCCTACCGATCCCCGACTTCAGCGATGTCATTTACAAAATAGCCTCCAATACCCTACTCAATAAATTGGATGCAGTCTATCACAGTGCCATCCGTTTTGTCACCAAAGCCCCATATACTACCCACCACTGCGACCTGTACGCTCTCGTTGGCTGGCCCTCGCTTCATACTCCTCGCCAAACCCACTGGCTCCAGGTCATCTACAAGACCCTGCTAGGTAAAGTCCTCCCTTAGCTCACCATAGCAGCACCCACCTGTAGCACGCGCTCCAGCAGGTATATCTCTCTGGTCACCCCCAAAACCAATTCCTCCTTTGGCTGCCTCTCCTTCCAGTTCTCTGCTGCCAATGACTGGAACGAACTACAAAAATCTCTGAAACTGGAAACACTTATCTCCCTCACTAGCTTTAAGCACCAGCTGTCAGAGCAGCTCACAGATTACTGCACCTGTACATAGCCCATCTATATTTAGCCCAAACAACTACCTCTTCCCCTACTGTATTTATTTGTTTATTTATTTTGCTCCTGCACATACTTCCACTGCAAATCTACCATTCCAGTGTTTTACTTGATATATTGTATTTACTTCGCCACTGTGGCCTTTTTTTGCCTTTACCTCCCTTCTCACCTCATTTGCTCACATTGTATATAGACTTATTTTTCTATTGTATTATTGACTGTATGTTTGTTATACAACAACACAGAGTTGCACATGGAGTAAGTGTCGAAATGCTTTGCTTTATCTTGGTCAGGTCGCAATTGTAAATGTGAACTTGTTCTCAACTTGCCTACCTGGTTAAATAAAGGTGAAATAAAAATATGTGTTGGTATCTGTACTGATGGTGCAAAAGCCATGACAGGGAGACATAGTGGAGTGGTAACGCACAAGCAAGCAGTTGCTCCTAACGCCACTTGGGTACACTGCAGCATCCACCGAGAGGCTCTTGCTGCCAAGGGAATGCCTGACAGATTGAAAGATGTTTTGGACACTACAGTGAAAATGGTTAACTTTGTTAAAGCAAGGCCCCTGAACTCTCGTGTATTTTCTGCACTCTGCAATGATATGGGAAACGACCATGTAACGCTTTTACAACATATAAAAGTGCACTGGTTATCAAGGGGCAAAGTATTGACAGGTTTTTATAAATTGAGAGACGAGCTTAAAGTTTTCACTGACCATCATTTTAACGTGTCTGACCGCTTGCATGATGACGAGTCTCACACGACTGGCCTATCTGGGTGACGTTTTTTCTCGCCTGAATGATCTGAATCTAGGATTACAGGGACTCTCCGCAACTATATTCAGTACGCGGGACAAAATTGAGGCTATGATTAAGAAGTTGGAGTTCTTCTATGTCTGCATTAACAAGGACAACACACAGGTCTTTCCATCATTGTATGATTTTTTGTGTGCAAATGAACTCAAGCTTACGGACAATGTCAAATGTGATATAGCGAAGCACCTGAGTGAGTTGAGTGCGCAATTACGCAGGTACTTTGCCAAAACGGATGACACAAACAACTGGATTCGTTATCCCTTTCACGCCCTGCCTCCAGTCCACTTACCGATATCTGAACAAGAGAGCCTCATCGAAATTTCAGCAAGTGGTTCTGTGAAAATTTAATTTAATCAGAAGCTACTGCCAGATTTCTGGATTGGGCTACGCTCAGAGTATCCTTCCTTGGCAAATTGTGCTGTTAAGACACTGATGCCCTTACCAACCACGTGCCTATGTGAGAGTGGATTCTCGGTGCCCTGGTCCTATAAGAGCTCTTTGTCACTTCCCACAAGCCGGGTTGTGACAAAAACTCACCCTCATTCTTATGTTTAATAAATGTATCGTATAGTGTGTGTGTGGCAGGCTTACAATGATGGCAAAAAAACAATATTTGAAAGTGCGCTGACCCTGGTGCTAGAGGGGGTACACAGCTGGAGGTTAAATGTTTGAAGGGGTACGGGACTATAAAAAGTTTGGGAAACACTGGTCTTGTACATTGTGATGTAATGGCGTGGGTAATAAACGACAGATTCAGCCCTTAGAGGCACTAGTCATTACTGTTCAAAACAGTGTAGAAACACTCAAGTTACAAAAGTTACAGCTGGAGTGGGCTGGAAGGGTCTTCAAACTCTTGACAAGATCACTAGGTGTTGTAAGGTAACAACCAGCCTTATTTCAGAAAGCAAAGCACATCCTGCACTTCACTCTCACAAATCCCTTGCACCTATAACAATGAGACACACTTACATTGGATTCCCGACAGTGCCATCTCACTTCTGACACCAGTGTAGCAAATTCAAAGGGTAGCCCAACCAGAACTTGAACCTGGGTCCCTGCGACCATCAGCCCAACACCTTAAGCATTAGACCAAGGGGCTGCAACTTCTGAACACAAGGTTGCTAGAATTTGTATGTACTATAATGCAAACAAGAACTTGTCAACAACCTATCAACAACTTCTCACCAAGTTCAACGAGTTCCTCAACAATCTGTCGATTAAGTAAAAACAACATTTGTCAGACACTTGAATAAGATTGTGAGATGCCTTGTTCTGAGTGACTTGATTGATTGTATCTTTGCAAAAGTTTGCCTGACAACTTAAAAACGTAAAGTGTTAATTGAAAGTGACATCACTTACTTTTTTCTGTACTCGTCTCTATCTCTCTTGATTTTAGCCAACACATTGTACAGGGCTCGCAGTTCAGGGGTGACGGTATCGACTTGAACTCCAACATCAACACCATCTGCCTGCATCCATGACACCCCGGGGCTGTGGAGCCTAGTCTCGAGTCGGTCCCCAAACCTCTTGTGGGTAAAGTTCCATATCGTACCTGGTGGGCTTACCCGTGGCTGGTACCCAGCCAGAGACAGGTCCAAAGAGCCCGTTTGGGTTGTTTGTTCTCGGCTAAAGTAGGCTCTGTAGCGGGATTGCTCTAATGCTTGCTGTAGTTGATTTTCTAACAACTTGTTTCTACGCTCCAATTCATGAACTTTAGCTAGGAAACATCTAAATCGCAGGTTAAGTGTTTTCAAGGCATGAATATTGGAACCCAAATCGTTCCGTAGAGCACTAGACACCCTAGCACTAGTACCGGACGCTGGCGCTCCAACGGGGACCCCAGCGGCACCCGGAGATTGCGAACCCTCAACAAGAGCCATCGAATTCATCATTTCGTTTGCGTTAAATGGGCAATACATTAAATTTTAAAAAATCACCACGGTATTCCGAGGGGCTTAACTGGTCAACTTCAATTAGCCTGCTACTACTAGGCCTACTGTATTTTTCACCCGCGCCCTGCCGTAAAAATAGGCCAGCCCTCCACAATGCGGTCGGCGATGATGTGATTCTTTGAAATGAGCTTATGCGACTACAAATCTCGCAACCATTGCTGTGAACGCCATGTCATTGTGTCATCTTGGACAGTGTAGGAATGTAGACTCGACATAAAGATAAACGCCGTATGTCACCTTCTTCATGATGCTCTTGTTGACGGCGAATGTATCTCCACGCAAAATAGTTAAGGACGCTATTTAGCCCCAGGCTATGTAGCCTGCGCACCTTCTCTGTATTGCTGCTGATATTTTAACTCGTTTTTGCAAAGTCATTCGCCTTCATTCATTTCTCCTGCGCCGCCCATCCTTTTTGATAGTCGTCCCAGTGAGCTGCCGAATACGCCTGAAATCAAGGCTCTGTCCCTATTATTGGTATTATGTTACAGCCAAATGAAAACACCCTACAATGCTACGCCCCACCCGCCCGCCAGCTAACTTGCCGGAATATTCTGAAATAAATGTTTATTTTTAGAAAGATATGTTTAGAACATGCCCATTCAAGCTTATCTAACTTTAGATTTCCTAACGAACCAGAAAATCACTAGTTATTTCTGATTGTTTATCAAAGTTATCTGGTCAACTCATTTATCCTGCTATGTATGTATGTATGTACAGTGCGTTCGGAAAGTAATCAGACCCCTTCCCCTTTTCCACATTTTGTTACGTTATAGCCTTATTCTAAAATGATTAAATAAAAAAATGCTCCTCATCAATCTACCCACAATGCCCCATAATGACAAAGCGAAAACAGGTTTAGACATTTTTCCAAATGTATATAAAAAAACAGAAGTACCTTATTTAAATAAGTATTCAGACCCTTTGCTATGAGACTCGACATTTAGCTCAGGTGCATCCTGTTTACATTGATCATCCTTGAGATGTTTCTACAACTTGATTAGAGTACACCCGTGGTAAATTTAATTGATTGGACATGATTTGGAAAGGCACACACCTGTCTATATAAGGTCCCACAGTTGGCAGTGCATGTCAGAGCAAAAACCAAGCCATGAGGTCGAAGGAATTGGCCGTAGAGCTCCGAGACAGGATCTTGTCGAGGCACAGATCTGGGGAAGGGTACCAAAACATTTATGCAGCATTGAAGGTCCCCAAGAACACACAGGCCATCATTCTTAAATGGATTGATGAGGGGGAAAAACGATTTAATCAATTTTAGAATAAGGCTGTATGAATGAACTGTATACCCATCTGGTGAGATTTGCTGAGCTTATGCTGTAGGCCTACTGGCCATAATAATAACAAGAAACAATAACAGAAGTCAAAATGCATTTTACTCCAGCTGCCAATGCATACTACTGTAGACTAGGCTTACGTTTTTCGTGTCATATCACTATTATTTTATTCAAACACACAAAATCAATTGTGGTAATATGAATTTAATTGAAAAGATTTTCCCCTTTTTCTCAGATTCACCAAATATCGCTGAAAGACTAACTGCGGACGAAATTGAATTCGGCACAATGGACTGCACTGCGTTTAGCGGTCATGAAAGTCGGCTGCGATTTCAGCACCTAGGCGGTGAACAGCGCCGCGGTACGGCCAGCTATAAATGAGCTAAGATTGAAGAACCAGAGGTTGATGTGGCTTTCCCATTATTTTATGGAGGATTTAAAGAAATTGGGTGGTTACGTTTTTTTGTACACAAATGAAGCATTATAATTGTATGTTCTTCCTAACATACACACACACACACACACAAAATGAAACAGGACTGTTATCTAGAAAATATTTTATTATAATTTTGGTTGTTAAATACCCAATGCATAGTCAAGATATGGAAGAGACTTAATCAAAGTAGAATAAAGGAAGTTTATGATATGGCTCATATTTCCCAAACTGTATTAGTATATCTCCTCAATATCATGCGTTGACTGTTCAAAATTGCATCAGTTCAAAAAAAATCTTCCATTGGTAGAAATTCCAAAAGATGTCCTCTATGGCTCACTCTCCAGTCACAATTACCATGTCCTCCATCACTGTGGACTGTGTGAGCTGTCTCTATGAGATAAGTCTTTGTAGTGTGTAAACATATAGGCACTTTCTGTATGACTGGCCATTTAGCCTGTGTGCAGTGGGGCAAACTGTAGCATAGGGCCTTGGTGGGCTGTAACAGTGGCTCCACTTCTCTTGCCCTCCTTTCCTTCCTCCCTTTCACCAGGAGGGACTATTTATTGCACATAACCTCAAATAAAAACATCAATGACAAAACCAAGACAACTGGCTAAAACAGACTAAAAGGTGTTAAAAAAAGGATCACCATGCTAGATCATGTCTTGCAGTCCCTCTGCTTTGCATTGGTCTGAGTGTCTATGTCAGTGCAGTCACCCCTTGGCCTCCTACTCCTCCTCCAGATCTAGACCTCCATGGTCTTGAAGTAGATGCGGGCGTAGATGGTGTCTAGCTGGCTGTGCAGGGCATGGAAGGAGGGCCGCTTAGAGGCCTCTGGGTTCCAGCACTCCAACATAATGCGATAGATGTTGGGGGGACACCTACTTGGACAGGACAACCTATAGCCTGTCGACAGGAGCTCCAGCACCTCCTTATTGCTCTTTCCTGTGTATGTGTTTGTGTGAGATCGAGAGCAAAAGAGAGAGAGATTGAGAGAGAGAAAAAGGGAGAAGAATAAATATTATTCAGAGGGATAAATATTATCAGTCAGAGGGAAATATTCAAAAGCATTTTTACAGATAGAGGTAATAGATTAACTGTAATGAGGGTTGACTTTTTCTCGTGATACGTGTTGTATAATGGTAAAAATAAGAATATTGTCTTGAAAACGTTTGACACACACCATCGTATGGCATCTTTCCTCGTGACATCATCTCATAGAGCAGCACACCGAAGGACCAGACGTCAGACTTGACAGAGAAACGCTGGTAGAGGGCAGCCTCAGGGGCCGTCCATCTCACTGGGATCTTAGTGCTTCTGCTGGCTGTGTACACACTGTCCTACACACACACACACACACACACACACACACACACACACACACACACACACACACACACACACACACACACACACACACAGAGAGAGAGGGGACATATCCAACCATTTGTGTTTACTAAGAATTTCTTCATATTCCTATGGAAATGTTCCAATTCTTTTTTTGCTTTTTAAGCAAGAATCCTTGCTTTATCTGAGAGTGAACAATTTCGCCTTGACCAGGATAAGTAAGCCCAACATACAGCATATTTTTCTAAAGCTTTAGTTAACCTATAGGTTCTCCCTCTTCATTTCTCCATACATTTCACATTCATGTCACATCCATTCCATCCTTACCTTAATGATCCGTGCCAGTCCAAAGTCAGCCACCTTACAGACCAGGTCATCTCCCACCAGGATGTTCCTGGCCGCCAGGTCCCTATGCACAATGTGTCGGTCCTCCAGGTAGGCCATGCCCTCGCCCACCTGGCTGCCCATGTAGATGAGGTGGGCAGAGGACAGCACATGACCCTCCGTCGCTGAGAACAGCATAGTGAGCGCACAGGTTAGGATCTGTCAAGCATGATAAGGTCAGCATAGTTACTCAATTGCCTTAACATATACGTTTATTAGTTAAAAACATTTAAATCTCAAACAGATCTTTGTCAGGTGAACTGAGATGGAGTTATTTAATATGCAAGCCATATCTGATTCCTGCTATTACATCATTTATTCAGCCAAGCACCCAATGACCACTTGAGGTTTTTGAATGCTTATGTTATTGGTCAAGCATAATCATCTGTGAACACACACTGAATGCAATGTAAAGACTGGGGAACAGAGGGGAGGGTGTGACTGACTCACTGTCCAGGTAGGACTTGAGGTTGCCCTTGGTCATGAGCTCAGTGACGATGTACACAGGCTCTCCCCTGGAACACAGGGCCAGCAGCTGGATCAGCTTGGGGTGGTGGAGGTTCTTAAGTGCCTGCACCTCCTTCACAAACTCATCCTGCTTAGTGTCCTCTGCAGGAGAGAGAGAGAGAGAGAGAGGCTGAGGTCAGTGCTGTCAAGGTGATAAGGAGCTTAGGACTGACCCTATGTAGTATTATAATCCCTTTATGAACAATGTGAGAGCCCTGACCTGAGTGGACTGACTCAAAGTTAGAGAGTATGTAATTGTGTGTTTTGTGCATGCATGTGTTCCTGCTTTTTATAATGTTTTGCCATTGCAGCACTTGCCCATCTGCATTATGTCTTTGAAAATAATTCCCTCATCAATAGTCACTCATCAAATATTTGCCAAAATTCTGCTTATAGTGTGCTGAATCATGTATTAATATGATAGCAGCGATAGCTAGCATGCTTACCTTGTTTGAGCATCTTGATGGCCACCTTCTTTTTCTGGTTGATCCACAGGGCCTCCCACACCTCTCCAAAGTGGCCCTCCCCCAGCTTCCTTTGCAGTTTAAACTCCTCCCGAGGATGCTCCCAGGGCTCCATGTCAAACAGCTCCCTCTGGGGACACCACAACAACACTGTTACAAGCAGCCTCACACAACTGGACACCACAACACTGTTACAGCAGCACAGAACACAGCTACCGGGTATGGCGAATACTTTCGAATACTTGAGCTGTGCTTCATTTTGTTTTCCCACTACAATGGAACCAATGAAATAGTCCCAAAAGTGCAAACCACAAGCAAAATGATTACGCATTTGTGTGTCAAATAAAATCAAATAGTATTTGTCACATGCGGCGAATACAACAGGTGCAGACTTTCCCGTGAAATGCTTACTAACAAGCCCTTAACCAACAATGAGTTAAAAAGTAAGAACATTAGCAAATAAAAATAGTAACACAATAGATTACAATAATGAGGCTTTATAGAAGGACTACCTGTACCGAGTAAATGTGCAGGGGTACGAGGTAGTTGAGGTAATAGGTAATATGTACATGTAGGTAGAGGTAAAAGTGGCTAGGTAATCAGGATAGATAATAAACAGAGTAGTATCAGCGTATGTGAAGAGTGCATAAGTGTGTGTAAGTGGCGTCAATATTGTGACGACCCTCCCACTCTGTCTGACGAATTCTTTTTCTTTGCTCTTGTTTTCCTTAATAGGATGTCGGTGGGCGGAGCCGGGAGGGTCGTCAGCGAAATGGGACACCTGGGCTCGGGTGTGTCCCAGGATAAATGCACCCCTTCCCCATTAATTGGGAAGACTCTCTCCATGCAGACACTGATATATTTTGGTTGTGGCATTTTTGTGGCTGTTTTTGTTTGTTTGTGTTGGCACCTTTCAACACCCCTCATTATCACATTTATCCACGTAACCACTCACTTACACTACTGATTACACACACCATTGCTAATTGTGTTTACTTTAGTTAATAAATATATTTTGTTATTCGTTATCTCCACGTCGTCTCCCTTTATGTTATGGGCTTCGAGCCAGTTCGTGACAAGTGGGGGCTCATCTGGGAACATAAGGTTGGTTCCTAGACATCTTGGCGTATAGCACTTGTTGCATTATGAAAGACTAATACTAGTGTCATTTGGCTTACTAGTATGTGTGTTGTTTGGGAGAAAATGTGGAGTTCGTGTTAAACTCTGTAGGTGCTTAGTTTGCATCTTTTGTCTGAGTTGTAGAATTTGGTGCTCAGTACTGGTTGCCTTTGTTTGTTTGTTTGGTAAACTTGCCACTGTGGTGGATAGTTGGTTGTGTTCTGTGTTGGAGAAAGTACATTGGTTAGTTTCCAGGCCTCTGCCCAGGCTGGAGACACTTGCTCTACTCGCTGTTGGGACATCAGTCTGAGGCGGTGAGTACAATTGACTGTGTACCTCAGTGGGAGATTTGGGTAGGGTAGTGACACTAGCTACCCGGAGCTATAGCCTTTTTTCCTCTGTTAGGCTTAGTGACATGTTTCACTTTGGAATATGTTGGGCATGGTTATTTTTGTGTGGTGTCTGTGGACTGAGCAGTTGTCTCGAGGGCACATCTGTGGCTTGGTGGAATCTGCCAGCGTGCTGGGTGGTTTATTTCCTTGCCAGCGGGCTACAGTGCATAATTACCCACCGCAAATCCGAATGAAGACTAGGGTTGAGTTACTGTGGGTTTTGGGGAAGCTCCATATCTCTCTTCTGTGGTGCCCATTGTGATTGTCATTTCTCTGGTTGTGGTCTGGTGTCCTGAGCAGAGGGGAAGAGTGAGATTTTTTTTATTTTCTTGCGACTATGGCATCATACCTAGATGAGTTAATTTGCTTCCCATCAGAGGAACTGTTAGAATTATCTACTAAAGAACAGCTGTTGAAGGTTGCTACAAGGTTGAAATTAGTGATAACCGTCAAAATTCTATGAGGTTGATATTGAAGGCCAATCTGATGGAGAGTGGTGTTCTTGAAGTTACCACTAGGGCAGCCTCTGTTGAGGACTCGCCCTCTCTCTAACGTTAATGACCGCTCCATCGGTTAGTCCTAGTAGTCTTCTTTTTGAACAGCAGAAAGAACTGCTTCTGTTACAGCTAGAGCATGATCGGCTAAAGTATGAAAAGGAATTGGAATTTAAACAGGATTTGGAGTGTGCTAAAATCTAGCTGCAACAAGAGCGGCTAGAGCTGGTAAGGGAAGGAAGGCTCTCAGGGGAGAGTTTGCTCTGGGAAGGTGACCCAGATTTACCTAGGGGTCATGCCCCAGATACATTTGATATTGTTGGGAACTTACGGTTGTTGCATAAATTTTATGAAAAGGACCCTGAGATATTCTTTTCGTTGTTTGAGTGTGTTGCTGACGTTAGGAGTTGGCCTGATTCTGACTGCACTTTAATGTTGCAGTGTGTGCTGACTGAAAGCGCAGGAAGCATATTCAGCTCTTAGTGTAGCCGACAGTGTCAGTTATGATAAGGTTAAAACGGCTGTGTTACAGATTTACGAATTGGTTCTTGAGGCTTACCGCCAACGATTTAGAACTTTAAAAAGGGATGATGAACACATGTTGAGTTTGAGCGAGAATTATCTCCAGTTTAATCGCTGGTGTTCCGCCTCTGCAGTTATGACTTTCCAAGGGCTGTGTGATATGATTATGTTAGAGCAATTTAAGGACACAATCCCTGATCGTATAGCCATGTACATTAATGAACGAAAAGTAAAGTCTGTCGCTGATGCTGCGGTTTTGGCGGATGAGTATATTTTGACTCACAAGTGTCTTGGCAGAGCCCCGTATTTGGAGTGAGTGGGGCGTTCGGAGAGATTTGGGGCTCGCTCACCGAGATACTTTGGTTCACAGGCAGAGTTTCATTCAACTAGGGTTGAGCCTGACTCCCGTGGTAAAGCTGACTTGTGTCAAGAGTGTCACTACTGTCAAGGTTCAGGTCATTGGAAAACGAATGTCAAGTTCTCAGGGCTAGGGGTACATTCAGTACGTGTGCTTATGTTAAATCTAAGCTGTGCCTGTTCCACATCAGTTCACTCCTGACACATTGTCTCATGCCCAGGGGCATGTGAAAGTCCATATTGACCCAGACTATTTACCTTTCATTATGGAGGGTTTTGTGTCTGTTAGGTAAGGACCTAGTGCCAGTGAAGATCCTGATCGACACAGGTGCCTCTGAATCATTTGTTGGAGTCTGTTACCCTTCTCTGCTGAGAATGATTCGGGGAATAGTGATCTAATTAGGGGAATAGGTTTGAACACTGTCAGTTCTGAGCCGTGGCGACCTGGTCACTGCGCCGGCTAACGAGAATACCACAAAGAAGTCTGTCACTGCTTTCCCTGTCATCCCGTTATCTGTATCCCGCTCCGATCTAATCAACGTGCAACGGACTGACCCCACATTAGAAGAGTTGCATGACCAAATTGTGCCTGTTGAACAGTTGGGAGATGTCTCACATGGCTATTTTCTCCAAGAGGATGTCCTGATGAGAAAGTGGGTGTCTCATGGTGGTTGTTTTCTGGGGGAGGCGATTAGTCAGGTTGTTGTACCAGTTAAGCTTCGTGAGCTGGTGTTGCCAACTTCCCACAAAGACGTTGCTGGACATATGGGTGCGAGGAAAACCTACGATCGCATATTAAGACATTTCTTTTGGCCTAGACTAAAGAGGGATGTTTCTGAATTCATCAACTTGTCACACCTGCCAATTAACTGGTAAACCTAATCAAGCTATAAAGCCGGTACCACTTTTTCCTATTCCTGTACTCAGCCAACCTTTTGAGTATCTGATTATTGACTGTGTTGGTCCTCTGCCTCGTTCTAAAAAGGGTAGTAGTTACCTGTTCATTGTGCTGTGTCAGACCACTAGGTTTCCTGCTGCCTATCCTCATGTCTATCACGACTAAGTCTGTGCTAAAAGCTTTGACTCAGTTTCTCACTGTTTGGAATCCCTAAGGTCATTCAGAGTGATCAAGGATCTAATTTCACTAATCTGTTTGGTCAGGTTCTCCAACAGCTCCATATTAAACACAATTTGTCTAGCGCCTATCCCGCGCAAAGTCAAGGAGCACTGGAACGTTTCCATCAAACACTTAAGTCTTTGAGAGATTATTGTACTGAGATGGATTGGGAAGAGGGGTTGCCTTGGTTACTGTTTGCCACTAGTGAGGTTTCACAGGAGAGTATGGGTTTCAGTCCAAATGACCTTGTGTTTGGACATAGAGTGCGTGGACTTGTATCTGTTCTCCAGGATGACTGGAAGTCCCCTCAGTCCCTTTTATCTTATGTGTGTGATTTCCGGCGACCCCTGTACGCCGCTGGGGAAATGGCTAAAGAAAAGCTATCATCTTCACAGGAGAGAATGAAGGGCATATTTGATCGGTGAACTGAGCCTCGTCACTTTAGTCCAGGTGACCAGGTTCTTACTCTGCTGCCAATTGTTGGTTCTCCTTTTCAAGCCAAGTTTCAAGGTCCATATACCGTTGTGAGCCAGTGCACTGAGCAAAACTATCTAGTTGCCACTCCAGAATGAAGAAAAGCGCACCAACTGTGCAATGTAAATTTGTTAACCCTATTATGCACGTTCCTCTGAGGCTGAACAGTGGGAGTCTACAGAGGACGGTAAATCTGTTCTTTTGGCTGATACCGTTATTTCGCTGGGTTCTTGTCATGCTAGGTCTGTGCATGAGGAGGAAGATGTTCCTGGTCCCGACGATTGCATACTGCAGGGTAGATTAAAAAATTCAGAGACACTGGATATTTTAGACAGCCTTCTCGCTCATCTACCTGTTGATGGGCGGAAAGAGATGGTTGGTGTGATTCGGAGAGTTCCAGGTTTGTTTTCTGATACACCTACACGTACAAACATAATGGACCATGATATTGACATTGGAGATGCTGACCCCATCCGTTAGCGGTTCTATAGAGTTTCTTCAGAGAAACTGCGTTGTCTGGATGCTGAGGTCAGGTACATGCTGGAGAGTAAGATAGCAGAGCCTTCTTTCTCCAGCTGGGCTTCTCCCTGTATCTTGGTCAGTAAACCGGATGGGACAAACAGATTTTGTACGGACTACCGTAAGGTAAAGTGTCACTAAGCCAGATTCATTGCCTCTTCCTCGAATGGAGGACTGCGCTGATCAAGTCGGCGCAGCTAAGTTTGCGCAAATTTGACCTGTTATAGGGCTATTGGCAGGTGCCAATACGCATAGGGCACGTGAAATCTCTGCCTTTTACACCCTCTGGTCTGTACTTGTATTCGGTTATGAGTTTTGGAATGCGTAATGCACCTGCCACTTTTCAGCGACTTATGAACAGGATTGTATCCGGTCTGGCCGGGTGCGCTGTTTATCTTGCCGATGTAGTGATATATATGCAGATACTTGGAAGGAACATCTGTCCCGTATTCAAGCCTTCTTCGACCGCCTAGCTGCGGGTTGCCTCACGATAAATCTGGCTAAATGTGAGTTCTCTCAGGCGACCATTACATACCATGGAAAGGTGGTTGGACAGGTTGAAGTGCATCCTGTTTGTGCTAAGGTGGTAGCTATTGATGCTTTCCCACCAACTACTAAAAAGGAACTGATGTGTTTCTTGGGAATGATTTAGTTATTATTGTAGTTTTTCTAGGAACTTCTCTACTGTGGTCGCTCCCATGACAGATTTGCTGAAAGCTAAGGCTGTTTACGTATGGTCTTCTCATTGTCAACAGGCTTTTGAAGATGCAAAGAGGTTGCTTACCTCAACTCCGGTGTTGGCTACTCCTCGCGTGGATTTGTCATTTACCTTGCAGGTGGATGCTAGTCATGTGGGGGCAGGTGCAGTTTTGCTGCAAGCAGATGTGTCTGGGGTTGAGAGGCCTGTTTCTTTTCCAAAAAGTTGAACCATTATCAGTTGAACTACTCGGTCATTGAAAAAAGCGCTAGCACTCATATGGGCGCTACAACACTTCGAAGTGTATGTCAGGAGTAGTACCTATTGTGGTCTACACCGACCATAACCCTCACCTTTTTGAGGTCCATGATGTGTCCTAATCAGAGGATAATGAGATGGTGTTTATTTTTACAAGCATTTCATCTCGATGTGCGGCACATCCCGGGGACTGATAATGTCATTGCTGACGCGCTCTCTCATGCTCCCAGTTCGTGAATGTTCACGTGACTGACCACTTATTTTGTGTCTGGTATTGTCCTGTTCTGTCGCTCCTGTCTGTTCCCTTCTGGTCTCGTTTTCTTTCCTCTTAAAAGTTGCTTCCTATCCGCAAAGGTTGCTGAGGTCTGGGGAGGACGAGGTTGGCTGGGGCAAGTGGACGCAAAGGCTGGATCAATTTGTTGTGTGACTGGTACGATGTTCCGGGGTCTTTGTTGGTCCCTGGTTTTATGGGGGGGGGGGGGGGGACGACCCTCCCACTGTCTGCCGAATTCTTTTGCTCTAGTTTTCCTTACTGGGATGCCGGTGGGTGGAGCCGGGAGGGTCGTCAGCGAAATGGGACACCTGGGCTCGGGTGTGTCCCAGGATAAATGCACCCCTATCCCATTAATTGGGAAGACTCTCTCCATGCAGACACTGATAGATTTTGGTTGTGGCATTTTTGCGGCTGTTTTTGTTAGTTTTCATTGGCAGCTTTCAACACCCCTCATTATCACATTTATCCACGCAACCACTCACTTACACTACTGATTACTGACTACACACACCATTGCTAATTGTGTTTAGTTTACTTTAGTTAAAGAATAACAAAATATATTTATTATCTCCACGTCGTCTCGCTTTTTGTTATGGGCTTCGAGCCGGTTCGTGACAATATGCATGAGTGTGTGCAAAAAAGTCAAAATTGTCCGTATTCTAATTTTATATTTGGTCTTAATTTATGGTTAGGGTTAGGCAGAAGGTTAGCATTGTGGTTTAGGTTAAATCAGATTTTAAATAGACAAATTGTAGAAATAGGTGGGGGGGTTTATGACTTTGTTGCTGTGGTAACTAGTGACGACTGCAAAAAAGGGTCCATGCAAATAGGCCCAGGTGGCCATTTGATTAACTGTTCATTCTTATGGCTGGGAGGTAGAAGCTGTTCGGGAGCCTTTTGGTCCCAGACTTGGCGTTCTGGTACTGCTGCTGTGCGGTAGCAGAGTGAACAGTCTATGGCATGGGTGGCCGGGGTCTTTGACAATTTTCCAGGCCTTCCTCTGACAGTGATTTACTAGGCGGTCCGCATCACCCTCTGTAGAGCCTTGTGGTCGGATACCAAGCGTTAATGCAGCCAGTCAAGAGGCTCTCAGTACTGCAGCTGTAGAACGTTTTGAGGATCTGAGGGCCCATGCCAAATCTTTTCAGCCTCCTGAAGGGCAAGAGTCGTTGTCGTGCCTTCATGACTGTATTGGTGTGTGTGGACCATGTTCATTTCTTAGTGATGAGGACACAGGAACTTGAATCTCTCGACCCGCTCCACTACAGCCCCGTCATGTGAGTGTGGTGATCAGATGGCTTTAGTACATTGAAAGATAGGTAGGTTTCTTTAAAAACACAGGCTCTTAAAAATGCAAATTTATTATTTGATACTTAGACTCATAATCAAGTGCTACAAAATATGTGTCAATCAATAAATGATCAATAAATAATCTACAAAGGATGATTTATACTTAAATGATTATCAAGTTTACATTGTGATTGTCTTGGCAAATCAAAATAAACAAATGGTTAAATGAAATAAACTACAAATGAAATGTAACAACTGCTCCTTTCAATCTCATGAAGAGAATTTGAAATCATCTTGGCTTTCCTTTCAAGAGGCTCAGTCTAAATGTTTGTTTCATACAACAAAACGAGGAAGCTACAGAAGTGTCAACTGAAATAAAAAGGGCCTGAAGTGAGGGGGGAGTGTGTGTGTGTCTGCGGGGCTTTCCACAGCCTCTGATTCAGTCACATCTCTGCTGGGAAGGAAGAGAGAAGAGATCTGATCACGGAGAGGTCTCCAGTAAAAACAGCCTGATCACTGCTACTACACTACTGCTTCTTGATTCCGTAATGTAATGTAAACACATAATTCTAACATATGATTGGATTTTGGGGAATTTATCTGCCAAAAACTCTGGATTTGTGTGTGTGAGATCCGGGTGGTACACACCTGCTGTGCACATGGTTCATCCAGAGGCACTCCTAGACTCCTGGAGTTGTTCTGGTAGTAGCGGATCAGCTCCCCCAGAGTGGCGAAGGAAATCTTGTCTGACACAAAGTACGCCCCGATCAATGAACGCTGGATCCGGAAATGGAACACTTTCCCATCGTTTCTGGCTGCGGAGGAGAGGGCAAACATGATTTGACTGTTTTAAATTTGACACATTTCAAAAGCAGGGTGGTTTACACACGGTTTTCCTTTTTAAATGTCTTATGTCACACCCACACTTGGCCAAAGTAATATTAGCAACAGGACATATGAGCACTGACTTGGACATTGCTTACAGTATAGTGGGTGATCAGAGGATGGTGGTTCTCAACTACGGAAGTACTTTATTGCCACCCATTGGTGAATGAATGACTGCACTTTTTCCACTGGTATTTGTTTGCATAGTATTTAATAGTGAAATTGTGTGGTAACAACATAATTAAATATTAGAACTCTATTTAATAGGATCTCTGTGGGTAACAATGGGTTCTTTCTGGTTTTTACTTAAATTAATTCAGAGCTCCCCAGTAGGCTACCAAATGGTGCATACGGTGCTTGTGTTAATGAATTACCAAGTAATTAACATGTGACCATGCAATATGGGCTTACCTGAGATGGTGTATTCATCACTGTGGCTCTCGCTAATGCGCACCAGGAACGAGCCATCCTTATTCTGAGAGGCTTGGAGCAGTTTCTCAGCCTTCAGCCGGTTGATGTTCCCATAATACCACCTCAACAGACAGACACATGGATAGATGAACAGGCAGACAGGGAAAGAGGAAGACAGATGGACAAAAAGAGACACATGCACAATTGCACACAGGAGCAGACAAGAGCACACACACTGACACACACACAAATTTCTCCTAAAAAACAACTGCAGTAAACCCCCCCCAATATCAATGTAATCTAATAACTGATCTATTTCTCAAACTCAAGCTGCTTTGAGTGGAAAAGTAGGTGTGGTTAATAGGCTAGACTCCAGAGAGTAAGGAAGGCTATTTACAGTAATTAACAAGAATAGGTGTGGCTGTGCTGTGCTGTGCTGCAAACACTAGGTACCTTTCCATGACGATTAGGTTTCACCTGAAACTCTGTCAGGTGCGGGTGTGAGCTGAGTTGAGAGATTATCATTTGTCAAAAGTTGTGTATCCACTGCTGTACTTCGCATAGAGTAGTTACTAAAGCTACAACTTGACTGCAGTTGCACCAATCTGACCACAAAGACAGGAACTTTATTTGTAAATGGTAACGGTAGCCACATACAGAAATGTAATACAGTGGCATTGTTATATACTACAATGCTGTCAACTGTGCAGTAGTAAACATGAAGGGAGGGAGGGGTGCTGTGTCACTTCTCTGTCAACAAACATTGACATTATTTAATCTGAATTAGTTCTATTTGAAATAATGACCATGCCAAATCTTTTTTTTGAGCCTCAAATAAAACATGTTAAATATAGCCTACCCAGTAAGCAAAAAGATGTTGGGGAAAAAAACGTAGAAAAGACGGATCTTACGGACGTAAACAATATGCATTTTCCGGTTGTTGAAAATACGTATTTTTCGTACATTGAAATCCGGTTTAAAATTATAGTAGAAAATATTTATTTTCCAGAAGTTGCAATCAGGTTATCTTTGTTTCTTAATAAACGTTGGAAATACATAATTTACAGACTTTGAAAATACATATTTTTTAGGTCATTGATTCTATGGCCAAATTTCAACAGCACATATTGTACATTCTCATTGAAGTAAGCATTATATCACAATAATAATTTTTCAATACATTTAATATAGGAAAGATGAGCCAACTGAAGATTGCAAAATATAATATTTATAATCGCTCTCATCTGTCACACTGCACTTAGTGCATTCGGAGTATTCAGACCCCTTGACTTTTCCCACATTTTGTTATGTTACAGCCTTATTCTAAAATTTATTAAATTGTTATTTTTGCACTTTTATTAAAAATAAAAAAACGTAAATATAACATTTACATTTCAGACCCTTTACTCAGTACTTTTTTGAAGCACCTCTGACAGCGATTACAGACAGGATTCTCCTTAGGTATGATGCCACTGTACAAGCTTGGCACACCTGTATTTGGGGAGTTTCTCCCATTCTTCTCTGCAGATCCTCTCAACCTCTGTCAGATTGGATGGGGAGCGTCGCTACACAGCTATTTTCAGGTCACTCCAGAGATGTTCAATCGGCTTCAAGTACGGGCTCTGGCTGGGCCAATCAAGGTCATTCAGAGACTTGTTCCGAAGCCACTCCTGCCTTTTACTGAGGAGTGGCTTCCGCCTGGCCACTCTACCATAAGGGCCTGATTGGTGGAGTGCTGCAGAGATGGTTGTCTTTCTGGAAGGTTCTCCCATCTCCACAGAGGAACCCTTCTCCCCCGATTGCTCAGTTTGGCCGGGCGGCCAGCTCTAGGAAGAGTATTGGTGGTTCCAAACTTCTTCCATTTAAGAATGATGAAGGCTACTGTGTTCTTTGGGACCTTCAATGCTGCAGACATTTTTTTGGTACCCTTCCCCAGATCTGTGCTTCGACACAATCCTGTCTCGGAGCTCTATGGCCAATTCCTTCGACCTCATGGCTTGGTTTTTGCTCTGACATGCACTGTCAACTGTGAGACCTTATATAGACAGGTGTGTGCCTTTCCAATGTCCAATCAATTGAATTTATCACAGGTGTACTCTAATCAAGTTGCAGAAACATCTCAAGGATGATTAATGGAAACAATATTCACCTGAACTCAATTTTGAGTCTCATAGCAAAGGGTCTGAATACTTATGTAAATAAGGTATTTCTGTTTTTATTTTTTATAAATTTGTCGGTTGGACTGCCAGATGGTGAAGCGTAATTCATCACTCCAGAGAACGTGTTTCCACTGCACCAGAGTTCAATGGCGGCGAGCTTAACACCACTCCAGCCAAAGCTTGGCATTGTGCATGGGGATCTTAGGCTTGTGTGCGGCTGCTTGGCCATGGAAACTCATTTGATGAAGCTCTCGATGAACAGTTATTGTGCTAACGTTGCTTCCAGAGGCAGTTTGGGACTCGGTAGTGAGTTCCAAACTGCCCCTGGAAGCAACCGAGGACAGACGATTTTTAAACGCTACGTGCTTCAGCACCCCTTGTGTGGCCTACCAGATCTTGGCTGAGCAGTTGTTGCTCCTAGAAGTTTCCACTTCACAATAACAGCACTTACAGTTGACCGGGGCAGCTCTAGCAGGGCAGGCATTTGACAGGTGGCATCCTATGACGGTGCCACGTTGAAAGTCACTGAGCTCTTCAGTAAGGCCATTCTACTGCCAATGTGTGTCTATGGAGATTGCATGGCTGTGTACTCAATTTTATACACCTGTCAACAACATGTGGCTGAAATAACCGAATCCACTAATTTGAAGGGGTGCCCATATACGTTTGTAAATATAGTGTTATGTTTTTGCCAAATCAAGGCCGGTCCAGATGGAAGATGTTGCAGGGTGGGGGTGCTGTGATTTTTTTTGCCCGAGCTACGCTAGAAAAGGCTATATTGGTCCGCTAATACAGGACTAGTAAAGGCCCAGCATACTACTTTTGTGAAGAAAAAATGTATAATTATACATTTTCAGCAGTACCCCCTACTTCCCGCGGCTATGGGTCCAGAAATCAATTAAGGCCGGTCCAGATCAGACCAAAAAAATATAATAATAAATACGTCCAAAAAGATGTCGCTGTAGGTTGTAGAATACCTTATTGGTAAACCTGGTAGGTTAAACACGATCCTATACAATATGGTGGACAAAAGCCAATCAAACCCGAAACGACTGAAAGAAACATGGTTAAATCTCAACTGCATATTATGAATGAAACAATGTTGAGGTTGCCGCGCGCATAGACGCGCCACTCACTTGTGATTAGCGAACTCGTCCTGTAGAATGGCCACATATGTAGCCGGGACCAGTCCGGACTCCATCGAACCGGTAAGTTTTTTGGCAAGCACATAATCCCCCCTCTTTTCTATTACTGACAGCTTGTCCCCTTCCTTGATAGTCAGCTCCTCCTCGCTCCTGGCTTCGAAATCAAACAGAGCCGCATAGAGCTGAGTCGGTTTCTTCTTGGGGGACGGGGAACGGATATCACCTGAAATAGTGGGGATTTCGGCTGATCGGGTCATATTTGGGTAATGGAATTCGGGCCATATCCAGTTCCATAGTCGACTACAGCATGGCATGCATCCACGACAACAAACCTCCATCCCAAGCCAGTCGCAACGCCGAGGTATCCAGTTTTTTTTAGGGAACCGCGACAATACGACGCGAAAATAAATGTGTTAATAGGAGAGCCAGAGGCCTATACAGTTTCGAGACGTCTTCGAGCTGCCCTTTCTCTCCTTCACAGCAAACATAGTGCGGCATCAGCGATAATTAGGTTGATAATCAGGAGAAACCTGTTTTGTGTTGAGATGGATCAGGGACACAATACTGTTGGCCGTGGGAATGCGGAAACGAGATATTCATGTCCAATTGTGCCCACATTGATCCTCAGTCATTTGCCAAGTGCGCCTAAAAGAGGAAATAGCCGACCTATACTTGTCCTCCAATGAATGATAACCAAATACTGCATCTCTCTGGAATACGGTCAAAATTTCTGCACTGCAAGTGGCATTTGCTGAGCCAGGTCCACGAAATGCGTATAGTCAGGGTTTTTGTTTGGAACACTAGACATTTCCCGCTATCCCCGCGTCTGTGAACCTGTCCGCCTGCTGCTCGTGCTTGGCGGTTAAATCAACAACACCCCAGAGTATATCTGTCCATCTACAACTACACCATTGTCTCTGGTGCAAGTGATATAGTCCGTGCGCATAGGCAACACACAGTTTTTAATTCCCTATCTATTATACGTAATTCTCCTTATCAATATACTAATAAATGTTTTTTTTTTTTAAATCGTAGTTTTACCGTTAAAAAAGAAAGATGCTGAAAACACAATTATAACCCATTGGTTATCACAGTGTATGATGTAGAAGTAGACTATATAACTATGGTAATGATGTACACTTCAATTCCTCATTGGTTTGGAAATATATTGTATTGTACAATGAACACAATATGAATGTAAACGTATAGCCTACAATAAAGCATTCAGCTGTCAGTAGAGTACATCATGTTGTGCAATTTAGTGTATACAACAAAAAATAAACAAATATCCACTAAAGGTAATACCTATACATATATTTTGTAAAAACAACCGTTCCCTTATTACATCCCTGGCAAAAGACAAAAAGACATTGGTTTCTGTTTAATAGATAGCACACTGTTTTATTAGTATATTTAGCTTTGTGATGTACAGCTTTGGAGAAAAAAAGTCACATTTAAGTTTGGAAACATTTTACCTTAGCAGTGACATCACACTTAAGAAAGCTTAATTTCAAATCATTGGTTTTTCATTAATCAAAGTGATATGTTAGGGAAAAGAACCACCCATGCTGTTTTGCATTAAACAAACAGAAATATTTTTTTTCTTATTTTTTCAATCTTTAAGTTGCTTCACACACATAATATATATATATATATATATATATATATTATATATATATATATTTCTAAATAATAAAAATATTTAGCCACATGTACTGGAAAAAAAGGTATCCACTGTTATATATATATATATATATAACACAATAAATATAAAAAATAATAATAATTTTGATATAATTTATATGGTATCAATGAGGGAAATGGGCCTTCAGTAAGATGTGTTAAAAAAGTGTCCTTTTCCTGAGGTTTTTGTCTGCAGTTGAGTTTTTCCTCACCAAATATACTAATAGTCTAGAAAACCCTTCAAGGGCATGTCAATGGCTTATCATTCACTGAGGAACAAATTCTCGTATATTGGTAAAGTGGTCACACCAGAGCTTCAGTTCACTGTGACTCACTGGTTTGTGTGTATCAGGTAAGCTAAGGAGAGGGCCAAGCACACAGCTCTCCCAACAACCAGTTTCTAAATATGTGTCCATGTGACATTAACCTAATTAGACATGGTCCCATTTCCCATCAATGTACAAGGTATCAGACTAACTTAAAACAGGGTGGAGAGAAATGACCAAACAAAACAACAAAAAAGAATAGCAAAAATCTGTACATGTAAACATCACACTTCCACTGAGTCCAAAATCAGGAGGAAAATACAGTTTCACATTGGTATTAGGTACAAATCGAAACTGAGAAAGACAATCAGCTTCTCGTACAGTAGGTAAAGTGGAAAACCTAAAACAGAACCGAGGAATCCAAAGCACCACCAAATTATAAAATAAAACACACTATGGTCGGAAAAACTATTTTAATTTGACTGTAGCTGTACACTGCCCTGATAGAAAAATAAAAAGTTCCGCCATTTTTTTCTCCTTTCTTGTTTTTATGTCGAGCTATACATCTGACCAAAGCAGATATTTGTTTTAAAATGTGTGTTCATTTGCGGTACCCTGACCAGCACCACACATATTTTTGCTCCTGTCTGAGTGGAACCATCTCTGTTGGGGGTGACATTTGTAAAGTCATTGAGGTCCAATGTCAGTTGGCGCTTAAAACAGTATGATCAGGGTTAAGGGAATCACACCTTTCCCACACTCAGAACACTGCCCCTTCACTGAAGTGCTGACACTGCTGCATAGCATTCCCAGGGGGAGAGATACATGCAGTAGTCTGAGAGGGGGAGTTTCATGAAGGCCATGGCTAAGGTTGCAAACTTGGTCTGTGCTTGGTTGGCACATTCTCTGGCATGTCAAGTCTTTTTGGCCCTAAGCAGGAGAATAATCATGGCTCCAATCAACAACATGTTTGAAGCTAATCACAAGGTCAACAATGCTAATCTTAACAGAGAGCACTCCCTCAAGCATTTGTTAGGGTGTGGGTTTTGTGTTGGGCACAGAGGTCAGATCACTAAACGTGAAGCTGGTCAGGTCGGTTGTTAAACGTGTTGACATCCTTGTTTGGAATGTACAGTATAGGCATACAGAGTAACTTCACTTGAGATGTTGGTATTGTACAAAATATTATTTGATAATACCACTGACTTGCACTACAAAATATGTATAAAATAATAATAAAAATAGAAAATGTGTATCGACAGTGGGCCACTATGAGCGCTCCACCGCCGTTAAGGAGCCAGAAGTTTGAGTAAGAATGCTGTGATTATGGCTAAAATACTCCAAGACGCACTGTATACAATAGCTGCACACAGAAAGGAATGGAAATTAAACAGTGAGCAAGTTACATATTTCCAAGATTGTCTTTTGCCTATTTTTACAGTATGTTTTCTTAACGTATGTAGCTGTCTGTGAGAAACTACAGAGCAAACCCCAGAGGTGCAAACGGAGGAGGAGGGAGGAGTATTTAGCGAGAGCTTTACTATATAATCTCTTACCACCTTCTTAGAGATACATTTAATTGTCCCTGGTCTATATTACAAATGCATAACTTTCACAATCTTCTTCTTTTTTCCACTAAACTATATAGCAGACGTTCGTGGCATGTGACAGTACAAAATTCAGCAGCGCTCAACTGGTCATTTCTAAAGAGGTAGGATCCATCCATCGCTCTGTGTTGACCTGGGGTAGTAGGGAAATACAGAGGACGGCAAAACTGTCTCTAGCAACTGCTCTGTAAGATCATAAATTACAGCACTATGTACAGTTTGGCAACAGCACTGCTTGTACTACTTGTCTGGCAATCCTTTGAAACCTCAAACTTGCAATGGCAAAAAAAGGCAGTTTTAAGACTGAAGTGAATAAGAATTAAGAGAATCCCCTTCTAAGTTAATTCTAGTCCCCCCCCCCCCCCCCACACACACAAAAACGTCATATTCATCTACTGTACTGAGAGAATTGTAGCTTAAGATCCCAGGGCATAAGCAGAGTGAAGGATGGATCCGCAGAAATGAGGGCGATACTAATAAGAAAACACGTTTTGAAGCCATCAAAGCCACATTGAGAGAGAACACAGTGAGGGGGTTTCCTCTTGACTGGTCATTTTGCATATTTCTCTTGTGTTTGTCATTTTTTTACCCACTAAGCAGATTCAATCAAGAGCTTGCTCTGAGATGAAGTGGACTTCTTGGACTTCATTTTCTACTTTCTATCTAGGCATACTATTTCCATAACATAAAAAAAAAATGTTTTCTTAATAATTTTGTACTCATTATGGAGATCAGATTTGACATTGCACATGTATGCTAGGCGGATAGATCAAGGTGTTGTTTTGTGGTTCAGAATGTTGCCAGTGAGCCCAGTGCTCCATTCAATCTCTCACAGGGGTCTTGACTAGATGGGATGCCGCTAATGTCATTAGTGACTTTTCATAGCAGGTTCGGAGAACTTATGCAGCAGGTTAAGGTTAGGAAAATAGTTAGGGTTAACTAAAATGCAAAAATTCTCCCTGATGTGACTCGAATATCTATGTTTTGACATCACTTTGACATCAGGGGAATCCCTTCTAGACATGACCTCTCACAGGCCATGGAGCTAGTGCACCTAAATCAATGGCTTTCATTTACACAATAGAGGTGGTCGTATGTGATGCGTTGTACAACTCGCACTTTGGGCTCAGATAGCCTCTTTTCGTTAACACTATGCAGTCAAGGGCCAGGAATGTGATGATTATCAACTGCATTGCGATACTCTTCCTCTTTCCTTTAGTAGTACACACCTCGCCAGTGCAAGATGGAGCCCTGAACAAGCAGGGCCTTCGTCACAGATTTCTGTTGCTTCAGTGTGCAAAAGGGAGCAAATTACAGTGACACAACAATGAGCCCCTTCAGGCTTGCCTCTTGAAGAAACATTTAGCTTTTTTTCTCCTCTCGTTCTAAAAGGTACAAACCTCACAGACTTTGGCCACACATTGTACAGTAAGATAGATAGGCCCAGATCACCCTTGTGAGTGGCTGCAAGAGAAGCACATTGCTCCTTTTATGCCTCCAGAGGTTCAAACCCATGAAGAAAACTACAAAGGAAAAAGTTAATGTAAAAACAACACAGCCTTATGAAAGAACAAAAAGATCAACCAGAGTGCCTAGTAGCAGAGAGAAGCAACTGACTGGGATGGCATGTCGTTTTCAAAAATTACATTTTTGTCTCTTATCTGTCTCGAGTAGTTTTTGCTTCTTTTTGTTTGTGTTGTTGTCTTGAGGTGCTCTGGTTGTGCAGGAGGCTGGCGTCCTGACTTGAGGTTATAGGTCTGTGGCAAAAGTCCGGTCCATATAGCAGCAGCGTGGATTAATGGCCATCTCAAAGAGTCAATAGACAAAGAAATACAGAATTCCTCCCAGAACCAAGGTCCAGAACTAAGCTGGACAGAGCTCAGGTAAGGTCAGGGGGGAGAAGGGGATGGGGGGGGTATAGGTCCGGAGGAGGAGGGTAGGTTAGAGAGAGGAATGCAGAACCAGACCCAGAAGAGACGGTATCATCGAGTGATGAGTGTTGACAACCAGATCGGGACAAACCAAAACCTGGAATTGATGGGGGAGCAACGAGCCACCAGGGGGGTGGAAAACATGGAGGCCTCTGGAAAAAAATCTCCAGCTACCTTTGGAGAGGTTCAGTCTCCCACAGAACATACTTCCTTGCCCCCAGTCCTTCACTTTACTGATGCTTCTAGAATCAAATATGGACTGAATATATACATTACACAAATAACGGGACAAAGAATACTTCGTTTGGGATAAGATTTTAACTATAGTTACAATATTTATTCTTCTTGAAATGGTTAAGACGTTGCTTCCTGCAGGTCTTTGAAAACACTGAACACATCAGGTAGTAACTGGTGAACATTGTATGATAACGGCACCCAGTATGAATGAAGTACTAGAACGGTTGGTTGGTAGATCTGAGGTATTTCCATGTGGAAAAGATGGCATCTCCATAATGCATAAGTTAAAGTGTTGCTCCCGGGACATCACGGTCTTTATTACTCAAGGTGAGGTCTGAATCAGGGGAAAGTGCTTTAGGACACAGAGAGCTTATTTACAGCGAGCGCGACAAGTTGTCTCTCTTTTTACATTTTTCCCCCCAGTCTTCTTCCTAGGCCTCTTTTCATTAACAAAGTGGTTCAGTGTCTTATAGTTAGTGCTCTCTTTCAGATCAGTCAACACCCCTTTTCAGTAGCTCGGAACGGTGCCAAACAAACGTAAATATTCTACAGGCTTCGAAAAAACTAACTGATTCAAATCAAAGGATTTTTCTTTGTACTAATCAGGGAGTCTCGCTTTCATTGTTATTGGGGAGGCCGAGGTTGTTTAGGGGATCTGTGTACTGCAGCACATAGAGCTTCCTGGCACACAAAAAGGATCCACTTATTTTATTCGTACACAAGGGGGTGCTCTTCTCTCATTACAGCACAACCCTTCAGTGTTCTCCAGTGCACCAGCCCACCACTCTCTCCCCCACACTAGGTAGACTCATTTCCGACTCTCTGTGTCATCCCTCTTCTTTCCACAGAGCTATGGGAGTGAGGGAGAGCTGTTATGATTGGGAGGGAGCGCGTTCCTTTACAGGTGGTTGAAGAGAGGGAGAAACGCTGTTCCAAAGTGGTCACAGACAGTGCTCTTTCTCTCCACGCACTAATGCCAAAACAATCAAGGGGGTTTGGATGATTAGACTAGAGGAAGGTAGCGCTGTTGCATGCCTTCTTTTCCTGGCGATGAGGAGAATGTAAAGGTTGGTGGAGGAGGACGATATCACGGACGAATGGATCTGCTGAGTGCGAGAGTGGTTGGTCAGTTAGTTAGGGTTCGTGTGGGAGAGTTGGAGTGAGAGAGGGAGAAGGAGGGAGTCGGGGGGAGATGGAGTTTTCATCTCAGTTCTGCTGCAGGATCAGGGTCTCTAGCTCGTCGGCCGAGCGGAGCAGGAAGGCGGCTGACTCGCGGTAGCCGGCGATGAGCTGACGCACGGCTGTGATCTCCGTGGGGCTGAGCTGTGCCGAGGCCCCGCTCCCTCCGCCGCCACCGCTCCGCCCGTGGCTGTTGGAGCTGGCCGATGACGAGTTGGACACCAGGGACTTCATGCTGAGGTCAGTAGGGCCTGGGGAAAAACACACTTAAATGAAGACACCTACTGGGGGCATTTTACTACAAATGTAACTCTTAGAAATTGTAAATATGCATTCTTATCCACTTATCAACAGTATGAAATATATTTTATGTATGTTTGTAAATGTTTGCTACGTCCAAATATGGGCATTATTTAAATATGGAATTGATTTCTCATTCTCGATATGTTTCAATACATCTCAGTCCATTCTTAACTAGGCCAGTGCTGCTGCTACAGTACAAGCAGCATGCTTCAGGTAAGCTAAGGTATGCTGCTACTCTAAGATGCCATTCGCTGGTCAATCAAAGACGTGAAGCATCCTCTCTCACCGTTGCTCTGAGCAGTGGCGGTTGTCAAGGAGACAGGGTGTTGCATGCTTGCTCCTAGGCCCCCGTAACCACGGTAACTGTAGTTGAGCCCACCGTTGATGTAGAGCTGGTCCTGGGAGTAGGCTGAGGCGGCCAGGGAGTAGGCAGAGTGGGCCAGGGAGGCTGGCTCGCGAGAACTGGGCTTGTCAAGTGCTATCTGCTCCTCCTGGGGGGAGACGAGACGAGAGAGTTCAGTTCCACTTCCAAGTATATAATATACTCAAGGTTAAGAAGAACAGACTTCGCCATTGGCTATTGGAAAACATCCACAGTACATCCACCCACCTGAGAAAATACACACACACACACACACACACACACACACACACACACACACACACACACACACACACACACACACACACACACACACACACACACACACACACACACACACACACAGAGAGCACTCACATGTGCCTGGTAGACATCCAGCCGCATCCTCTTGGCAGCCTTGCGTGTCTCGCTCTCGCAGGCGGCTGCCAGGATGTTCTCAGCCATGGCTGAGGTGAGGTGAGGTGGGGTGGGTCGTGTCTGGCAGGGGAGAAACAATCAGCACAAATTCATCCCCACGTCAGAGCAAAGTACCCTTTTTAAGGTTGAATAATGCTTGTTATAGCCTTTACTGTCTGCAGTTTGCTTAAGAATAGACAGTTATGCTTTGCTTGAATTCTTGCCAGAATAATCAACACTGCATACAGTAGTGTGTACACAGTAGGCACCATAATGTGAACATCCCAACAATGTGTGAAAAGAACCCATTGACCACAGGAGGGCAATAAAGAACCCATTGACCACAGGGGGGGTAGTAAAGAACCCATTGACCACAGGGGGGCAATAAAAAACCTATTGACCACAGGGGGGCAATAAAGAGCCCATTGACCACAGGAGGGCAATAAAGAACCCATTGACCACAGGAGTGCAATAAAGAACCTATTGACCACAGGAGTGCAATAAAGAGCCCATTGACCACAGGAGGGCAATAAAGAGCCCATTGACCACAGGAGGGCAATAAAGAACCTATTGACCACAGGAGTGCAATAAAGAACCTATTGACCACAGGAGGGCAATAAAGAGCCCATTGACCACAGGAGGGCAATAAAGAGCCCATTGACCACAGGAGGGCAATAAAGAACCCATTGACCACAGGAGTGCAATAAAGAACCCATTGACCACAGGAGTGCAATAAAGAACCCATTGACCACAGGAGTGCAATAAAGAACCCATTGACCACAGGAGGGCAATAAAGAACCTATTGACCACAGGGGGGTAGTAAAGAGCCCACTGACCACAGGGGGGCAGTAAAGAGCCCACTGACCACAGGAGTGCAATAAAGAGCCCATTGACCACAGGGGGGCAGTAAAGAGCCCATTGGCCACATGGGGGCAGTAAAGAGCCCATTGACCACAGGGGGGCAGTAAAGAGCCCATTGACCACAGGGGGGCAGTAAAGAGCCCATTGACCACAGGGGGGCATTAAAGAGCCCATTGACCACAGGGGGGCATTAAAGAGCCCACTGACCACAGGAGGGCATTAAAGAGCCCAAAACATTTTCAGACGCACCTGCTCATTACAAGAAGTTTCCAAATCATCTCTTATAGATGCAGTTATACTAGATAGTCTCCTTCCTAACCAGACACATGAACACTGACTACATTTTCAACCGAATATTTTATCAGGTAAGGGACAAAACAAAAGTATTATATCATGATCTAAGAACCAATGGTGATACAAACCAGCAAAAAAAATCAATGATGATGAATCCTATGGGAGTACTGTTGCTAGACAGAGCCCAGACATCATCTATACATGGGGGATGTTGGGGGAGAGGGCAAATGGCTACCAGACCAGCCACACACAGGACCACGAGAGAGGGAGGGATGAGAGAGAGAGGCTAGATAGGTATGGTACATCTAAACCAGCCACACACAGAATGAGGAATGAGAGAGAGACAGAGATGGAGGGATGAAAGACAGTAGGAATGAGAGAGAGAGACAGATGGAGGGATGAAAGAGAGTAGGAATGAGAGAGAGAGGAGGTATGATAGAGAGTAGGAATGAGAGCGAGAGGAGGTATGATAGAGAGTAGGAATGAGAGCGAGACAGAGATGGAGGGATGAAAGACAGTAGGAATGAGAGAGAGACAGAGATGGAGGGATGATAGAGAGTAGGAATGAGAGAGAGACAGAGATGGAGGGATGAAAGACAGTAGGAATGAGAGAGAGACAGAGATGGAGGGATGAAAGAGAGTAGGAATGAGAGAGAGACAGATGGAGGGATGAAAGAGAGTAGGAATGAGAGAGAGACAGATGGAGGGATGAAAGAGAGTAGGAATGAGAGAGACAGGTGGAGGGATGAAAGACAGTAGGAATGAGAGAGAGACAGAGATGGAGGGATGAATGAGAGAGACAGAGATGGAGGGATGAAAGAGAGTAGGAATGAGAGAGAGACAGAGATGGAGGGATGAAAGACAGTAGGAATGAGAGAGACAGAGATGGAGGGATGAAAGACAGTAGGAATGAGAGAGAGAGATGGAGGGATGAAAGAGAGTAGGAATGAGAGAGAGACAGATGGAGGGATGAAAGGGAGTAGGAATGAGAGAGAGACAGATGGAGGGATGAAAGAGAGTAGGAATGAGAGAGACAGAGATGGAGGGATGAAAGAGAGTAGGAATGAGAGAGAGACAGAGATGGAGGGATGAAAGAGAGTAGGAATGAGAGAGAGACAGGTGGAGGGATGAAAGACAGTAGGAATGAGAGAGAGACAGATGGAGGGATGAAAGACAGTAGGAATGAGAGAGAGACAGATGGAGGGATGAAAGACAGTAGGAATGAGAGAGAGACAGAGATGGGGGGATGAAAGAGAGTAGGAATGAGAGAGAGACAGAGATGGAGGGATGAAAGACAGTAGGAATGAGAGAGACAGATGGAGGGATGAAGACAGTAGGAATGAGAGAGACAGATGGAGGGATGAAAGACAGTAGGAATGAGAGAGACAGAGATGGAGGGATGAAAGACAGTAGGAATGAGCGAGAGACAGATGGAGGGATGAAAGACAGTAGGAATGAGAGAGAGACAGAGATGGAGGGATGAAAGACAGTAGGAATGAGAGAGAGACAGAGATGGGGGGATGAAAGAGAGTAGGAATGAGAGAGAGACAGAGATGGAGGGATGAAAGAGAGTAGGAATGAGAGAGAGACAGAGATGGAGGGATGAAAGACAGTAGGAATGAGAGAGAGACAGAGATGGAGGGATGAAAGACAGTAGGAATGAGAGAGAGACAGAGATGGAGGGATGAAAGACAGTAGGAAAGAGAGAGACAGAGATGGAGGGATGAAAGACAGTAGGAATGAGAGAGAGACAGAGATGGAGGGATGAAAGACAGTAGGAATGAGAGAGAGACAGAGATGGAGGGATGAAAGACAGTAGGAATGAGAGAGAGACAGAGATGGAGGGATGAAAGACAGTAGGAATGAGAGAGAGACAGAGATGGAGGGATGAAAGACAGTAGGAATGAGAGAGACAGAGATGGAGGGATGAAAGACAGTAGGAATGAGAGAGAGACAGAGATGGAGGGATGAAAGACAGTAGGAATGAGAGAGAGACAGAGATGGAGGGATGAAAGACAGTAGGAATGAGAGAGAGACAGAGATGGAGGGATGAAAGACAGTAGGAATGAGAGAGACAGAGATGGAGGGATGAAAGACAGTAGGAATGAGAGAGAGACAGAGATGGAGGGATGAAAGACAGTAGGAATGAGAGAGAGACAGAGATGGAGGGATGAAAGACAGTAGGAATGAGAGAGAGACAGAGATGGAGGGATGAAAGACAGTAGGAATGAGAGAGAGACAGAGATGGAGGGATGAAAGACAGTAGGAATGAGAGAGAGACAGAGATGGAGGGATGAAAGACAGTAGGAATGAGAGAGAGACAGAGATGGAGGGATGAAAGACAGTAGGAATGAGAGAGAGACAGAGATGGAGGGATGAAAGAGAGTAGGAATGAGAGAGAGACAGAGATGGAGGGATGAAAGACAGTAGGAATGAGAGAGAGACAGAGATGGAGGGATGAAAGACAGTAGGAATGAGAGAGAGACAGAGATGGAGGGATGAAAGACAGTAGGAATGAGAGAGAGACAGAGATGGAGGGATGAAAGACAGTAGGAATGAGAGAGAGAGGAGGTATGATAGATGTGGTATGTACCTCCATGCCGTTCTTCTTCATTCGGCGGCAGGATTTGAGGTAGGTGCGGATGCGCTTGCGAGCGCGCAGCTCGAACTCTGGGAACTGGCGGCTACACGACTCGATGATGGCCTGGATCTTCTCCTTGGGCTGCTTGGAGATGGGCACCATGCGGTCCAGGTTCTCATCCACAAACAGACGCACAAACATCTGAAAAGAAGATTACAAAAATCCTGTAGAAAAAAGCGTGTGTGTCTGCTCTGCTGCTTCCAGTGTTTCTGAGGTGAAGGTCATGTAAAGGTGAGGTGAAGGTCATGTAAAGGTGAGGTGAAGGTCATGTAAAGGTGAGGTGAATGTCATGTAAAGGTGAGAGGAGCTCTTTCATTGTGTGTGTGTGTGTGTTCGCGCACGTGTGGCGTGTGCATGTGTGCGGTTGTGTCTAGCTGAGGTGAGAGCAGCTCTTACGTTGAAGGCCTTTAGTCTCTCGGGGTCCTTGCCCTCGGTGTCGTTGATCTTGTCACTGTCGTCGTGATCATCGTCGTCATCGTCGTCTGCCACCGCCACGCCTCTGGTTACGGTCAGGTCCTCGGCACATGTCTCCATCTTCAATGAGTCGTAGCTTCCTGAGCTGTACTGAGGAGACTGTCACACACACACACATATAGGTGCACGTGCACATACACACAACAAAACACAAGCACAGGTGCACACACACACACACAAGGTGCACACACACACACACACACACACACACACACACACACACACACACACACACACACACACACACACACACACACACACACACACACACACACACACACACACACACACACAGAGAATAAGCACAGACAAAGAAAGAACAGACACAAAGCCGGGGTAAGATTTTCACTCAGCCTGTATGCTGGGTGACATTGAAAAGCACCCGGTACAATCTCAATGGTGAGGAACACTGATGACAGCGAGGCACAAAACACTGCTAGATGTTGTTGTGGCGAAACAGTTCTATTTGTTTGATCCTTCCAATGTGGCAAATAAGATGCTTTCAAGGACAACGCTGCATTGTCAGAGCATGGTGAAGTGTGTGTCTCATTCAATAGCCAGAGAGCAGGAAAGAAGAACCTTTTATCCCCTCTCCTTTCATACTGTCCTCCACTGACTCCTGTATGGATGTTCATCACAAGTACAGCAACACAACTAGGCTACTTCTCCTGGCACAGCAACTCTCACTGCTCTCATGCACATTGTCTTGCTGGTTTTCTGTCAAGATTGATGTCTTGGAATCTGAACTGAGAACCTTCTCAAAATGGCGTCTATTCATTCTCCATCCACAGGAAATGTATAAGTAATTGCAGTTTGGCGAGATCTCAATGGAAACTTCTCAGCTTTGTGCAATGCCCTGGCAATGAACCTCACCTTCTTGTGCAGACCTCACCCTTCATAGTCGGTCATAGCAAGACAGTAGTCGTCTATAACAATGGCACACTGAGCTGTTACTCACACTGTCCTGGTGGGCTCATTGCTCAACATTATCACTTTGTGTGTAATATATCACCATTAGACCTGGGGTCAAATACTACTTGAAATCTTTCAAATACTTTTACTGTTTGTTTAAGTCTGCCTGGAGTGCCAGATGGGCGAGGCTTGCAGGTTTGCATCCTATTCTATTGGTTCATTGCACCAGGGAAACTCAATCAATGTCAGCTAAAGTATTTCAAATATTTTCAGACGCAGGTCTGGGCAGAAGACCCCACCTTGTTGCCATAGTCCCTGATCGAGTCTCTGTCCAGGCGCAGCTCAGCGGCATGGGCGAGAGGCTTGACGGGGTACTTCCTGCGCAGCTCGTCTGGGGGGTCGAGCTGGAAGGGGCCCATCAGGGCCGACCCAGGCAGCCTGGTCTCACTCAGGTTGACTGGAGCCTGTTGGTCCTCGGACGATGAGGACGAGGAGGTGGTGCTGAAGTCCAGCGGGGCCGGGGGCCTGTTGCCGTTTACCACCTTCCTGTACGGTGTTCCCTCCATGCACCTCTCAGACCCCGGGGCCGCCCCGCCCGCAGACAGAAGTGTCATGGTGTGCATGCCGTTCCCGCTGCCGCTCTCCGAGGATGAGTCATCTGTGAAAACACAGGGACGGATACCAATTAGACTGGTAGAATCATCATCAGACAACAACAGCTCCAGACATTTATAGAGGGACGGGAAATATAATGTGTAGCCTACATCACACCTTGAGTATGAATCCCAGCCTCTACCCAGCCAAGGCCTCCGTGTGTCAGTACCGTTATTTAGCAGTAGAGAGAGCTGTTGTAGTCAGTATGAATGGCCTTGGAACACTCAGTGTGGTGGCTATATAATGCACTCAGTAGTGTTACAGCCACGGTGCAGCAGGCAGGCAGAGAGACATGCAGAGAGACATGCAGAGAGACAGGCCGAGAGACAGGCAGAGAGACATGCAGAGAGACATGCAGAGAGACATGCAGAGAGACATGCAAAGAGACATGCAGAGAGACAGGCCGAGAGACAGGCAGAGAGACATGCAGAGAGACATGCAGAGAGACATGCAGAGAGACAGGCCGAGAGACATGCAGAGAGACATGCAGAGAGACAGGCCGAGAGACATGCAGAGAGACAGGCCGAGAGACATGGAGAGAGACATGCAGAGAGACAGGCCGAGAGACATGCAGAGAGACATGCAGAGAGACATGCAGAGAGACATGCAGAGAGACATGCAGAGAGACAGGCCGAGAGACAGGCAGAGAGACATGCAGAGAGACATGCAGAGAGACATGCAGAGAGACAGGCCGAGAGACATGCAGAGAGACATGCAGAGAGACAGGCCGAGAGACATGCAGAGAGACATGCAGAGAGACAGGCCGAGAGACAGGCAGAGAGACATGCAGAGAGACATGCAGAGAGACATGCAGAGAGACATGCAGAGAGACAGGCAGAGAGACGGGCAGAGAGACGGGCAGAGAGACGGGCAGAGAGACGGGCAGAGAGACAGGCAGAGACAGGCAGAGAGACAGGCAGAGACGTTTGCTAAGGTGCTGTGAGTTAGTTAATTAAAGCCATCCAAGCAGGACCAAGGCTAGGCAGCCAGTGATACTTATTCATGAAAGCAGGGCACTCCGAGTTAGAGCGTAGAGAGAGGGAAGCACAGGGAGGATAGCACCGGCACCTCTCCTGTACCCCAGTCGCACGCTGTAGGCTACACCGTACAACACTGCACACCATAGAACGAGGCAAACTAACACCAAGTCTGGCCATCCATGAGCCCAGCTCGTCTACTTGTCTCTACACACACATCCCTCCCCTCCTCTCTCCCCACCAGAGAAAGTGGTAACCTCCCATCCATCAGCCTGTGGCGAGCAGCTAGCTTCTTAACTCAACCAGCGGCAGCTACTAAATAAGTGATTGTTTAGTGCATGACTCTGCCACTGAGCCACGCTGATGGATGGCCTGTGTGTTTTTGTTTTCCACAGTCCTCCTTGTCCCTGTCTCTGTCAAGCACGCTCGCGCGCGCGCGCACACACACACACACACACACACACACACACACACACACACACACACACACACACACACACACACACACACACACACACACACACACACACACACACACACACACACACACACACACACACACACACACACACACACACACAATAACTAGTAGTAGGAGGGACTGTAGTATCTCTTGTGCAGCTGAGAGCAGTGCTGTGCAGTGCTCCACCACCTCTAGTATAGTGTAGTGGTGGTGGGGTGGGCCTAAGGACCTCTGCTTGGCCTCATCACACAGACTCCCATTCTCACAGACACACTGCCTGGACAGTATGCATAACCCTCTGAGTGGGACTAAGAGGGGCTCACGTGCCTCTCCCAGTGTGTGTGTGTGTGTGTGTGTGTGTGTGTGTGTGTGTGTGTGTGTGTGTGTGTGTGTGTGTGGGCAGCATTGGGGTCAGCTTTCCAAAGCTTCCAATGAGGGAGGGGAGGAGAGACAGCCACAGCCATAGAGCAGGTCAATGACAGAGAGGGAGGGGGGGATAAGGGAGAGGAGGGAGGGGGAGGGAAAGAAGGGAGAGGAGGGAGGGAAGGGAGCTTGAGGAGGTGGGGAAGAAACAAGGGCAGGGATAGTGAGGAGGTAGAGATTTAGAAAGGGAGCAAGAGAGGGATCAGAGAGAGTGGGTTATTCCATGGTAGAGGTGGGGTATGGGTAGAGAGTAGAGACCAGTGTGTGGGGATAGAGAGAGGCTAGGAACTAGGAAGGAGGTCGGGGGGGAGGTCGGGGGTTGGGGGGGGGTAGAGAGCAGGTCAGGGAGAGGGAGAGAAAGACAGAGGGAAAGAGGAGAGGGTATGAAGCAAGGGAGAGCAAGAGGAGGGGGATAGAGTGGGAGGAGGGAGCGAGAGGCGGCGGCTGACAGGGATGAAGAGAGATTGAGAGAAAGGGAGGCAAGAGAGGGGAGGGAACAGGAAGGGGAAGAGCAAAAAGACAAGAAAGGACGATGATAGAAAAGGAGAATGAGAGAGCGATGGGGGAGAGAATGAGAGAGCGATGGGGGAGAGAATGAGAGAGTATAAAACTATTCATGCATGGAGAATAAGGCCAGCCTAATTCCTGCCAGCTTAACACAAATCCCCCTCAGCAAGACCATGGTCGCTGGCTGGGGGAGTTACCCTCCTCTGCTGCTCTTAAAGGCATACGACACCCAGCTCTTTCCTGTATCTGTATCCTCCCTGTATCTGTATCCTCCCTGTACTGTATCATCCCTGTACTGTACTGTACTGTACTGTACTGTATCCTCCCTGTACTGTATCATCCCTGTACTGTATCGTATCCTCCCTGTACTGTACTGTATCCTCCCTGTACTGTACTGTATCCTCCCTGTACTGTATTGTATCCTCCCTGTACTGTATCCTCCCTGTACTGTACTGTATCCTCCCTGTACTGTATCGTATCCTCCCTGTACTGTATCGTATCCTCCCTGTACTGTACTGTATCCTCCCTGTACTGTACTGTACTGTACTGTATCCTCCCTGTACTGTATCATCCCTGTACTGTATCGTATCCTCCCTGTACTGTACTGTATCCTCCCTGTACTGTATCGTATCCTCCCTGTACTGTATCGTATCCTCCCTGTACTGTACTGTATCCTCCCTGTACTGTATCGTATCCTCCCTGTACTGTACTGTATCCTCCCTGTACTGTATCGTATCCTCCCTGTACTGTATCGTATCCTCCCTGTACTGTATCCTCCCTGTACTGTATCGTATCCTCCCTGTACTGTATCGTATCCTCCCTGTACTGTACTGTATCCTCCCTGTACTGTATCCTCCATGTACTGTGCTGTACTGTATCCTCCCTGTACTGTATCATCCCTGTACTGTACTGTACTGTATCCTCCCTGTACTGTACTGTATCCTCCCTGTACTGTATCGTATCCTCCCTGTACTGTACTGTATCCTCCCTGTACTGTATCCTCCATGTACTGTGCTGTACTGTATCCTCCCTGTACTGTATCATCCCTGTACTGTACTGTACTGTATCCTCCCTGTACTGTACTGTATCCTCCCTGTACTGTATCATCCCTGTACTGTACTGTACTGTACTGTATCCTCCCTGTACTGTATCCTCCCTGTACTGTATCCTCCCTGTACTGTACTGTATCCTCCCTGTACTGTACTGCATCCTCCCTGTACTGTACTGCATCCTCCCTGTACTGTGCTGTATCCTCCCTGTGCTGTATCATCCCTGTACTGTATCCTCCCTGTACTGTACTGCATCCTCCCTGTACTGTACTGCATCCTCCCTGTACTGTGCTGTATCCTGCCTGTGCTGTATCCTCCCTGTACTGTATCATCCCTGTACTGTATCATCCCTGTACTGTACTGTACCCTTTCTGTACTGTACTGTATCCTCCCTGTACTGTACTGCATCCTCCCTGTACTGTACTGCATCCTCCCTGTACTGTACTGTACTGTATCCTCCCTGTACTGTATCCTCCCTGTACTGTACTGCATCCTCCCTGTACTGTACTGTACTGTATCCTCCCTGTACTGTGCTGTATCCTCCCTGTACTGTATCCTCCATGTACTGTGCTGTACTGTATCCTCCCTGTACTGTGCTTCACTGTATCCTCCCTGTACTGTATCCTCCCTGTACTGTACTGTATCCTCCCTGTACTGTACTGTATCATCCCTGTACTGTACTGTACTGTATCCTCCCTGTACTGTATCATCCCTGTACTGTACTGTACTGTATCCTCCCTGTACTGTATCCTCCCTGTACTGTATCCTCCCTGTACTGTATCCTACATGTACTGTACTGCATCCTCCCTGTACTGTACTGCATCCTCCATGTACTGTACTGTATCCTCCCTGTACTGTATCCTCCCTGTACTGTACTGCATCCTCCCTGTACTGTAGTGTACTGTATCCTCCCTGTACTGTGCTGTATCCTCCCTGTACTGTATCCTCCATGTACTGTGCTGTACTGTATCCTCCCTGTACTGTGCTTCACTGTATCCTCCATGTACTGTACTGTATCCTCCCTGTACTGTATCCTCCCTGTACTGTATCCTCACTGTACTGTACTGTATTCTCCCTGTACTGTACTGTATCCTTCCTGTACTGTACTGTATCCTTCCTGTACTGTATCCTTCATGTACTGTACTGTATCCTCCCTGTACTGTACTGTATCCTCCCTGTACTGTATCCTCCCTCAACTGTATCCTCCCTGTACTGTACTGTATCCTTCCTGTACTGTATCCTCCCTGTACTGTACTGTATCCTCCCTGTACTGTACTGTATCCTCCCTGTACTGTGCTGTATCCTCCCTGTGCTGTATCCTCCCTGTACTGTACTGTATCCTCCCTGTACTGTATTCTCCCTGTACTGTACTGTATTCTCCCTGTACTGTACTGTATCCTTCCTGTACTGTACTGTATCCTTCCTGTACTGTACCCTTTCTGTACAGTACTGTATCCTCCCTGTACTGTACTGTATCCTCCCTGTACTGTACTGTATCCTCCCTGTACTGTACTGCATCCTCCCTGTACTGTACTGTATCCTCCCTGTACTGTACTGCATCCTCCCTGTACTGTACTGTACTGCATCCTCCCTGTACTGTACTGTATCCTCCCTGTACTGTACTGTACTGTATCCTCCCTGTACTGTGCTGTATCCTCCCTGTACTGTATCCTCCATGTACTGTGCTGTACTGTATCCTCCCTGTACTGTATCCTCCCTGTACTGTACTGTATTCTCCCTGTACTGTACTGTATCCTTCCTGTACTGTACTGTATCCTTCCTGTACTCTACTGTACTGTATCCTTCCTGTACTCTACTGTATTGTATCCTCCCTGTACTGTACTGTATCCTCCCTGTACTGTACTGTACTGTATCCTCCCTGTACTGTATCCTCCCTGTACTGTACTGTATCCTCCCTGTACTGTACCCTCCATGTACTGTACTGTACTGTCAGCAGCACCCATCTAGGGACTAATGTTGAAAATTAGGGTAAGATATACACACAATGGATGGCACAACGCATCAGATGATTGTTTAGCGTGTCAATGAATTTGGAAGCTACCTGTTCCTATCCAAATAAACCAAACATGCCAATATGGCAAACATGTAGGTTCATTTACTCAGAATACCCAACTGAAGATCTAGATGCCGAGACAGACGGACTGACAGACAGAGTAACACAAATAGGGCTATAGTACAGTAGACACAAACACACACAGATAGTACATTTAACCCTGAATAACAGTGGCTATGCATGTTGACGGAGACCAGACAAAGTAGAGGATGTTTTGTTTCATTCCCCACTTCATGGCAGACTACTAGGCCTATTAGTAGTCTAGGAATGCAGAGTGAAGACAGACAGACATGCTGCTAAAGTCATGTAGAGAGGACACTTCTACTTTCTCCCACCCACAGCTTTAATGTCTACTAATGACTCATTCTATATTCCTTACATAACACACTACTTTTGGCCCTGGTCAAATGCTATGTGGAACTCAACCATATAGTGTTAGCAGCACCATGAATATCCTAGCGGGGTTAACATGGCTGTCTCTGCTTGTCCTTGGCAGTGTAAATGTACACAGTGTGAAGCACAGCGTGGTAAATATGACCTCTCCAGTCTCAACACAACGCTACAGTACATCAATGTACATCGAGAGAGAGAGAGAGCATATAGTGGAGAGAGAAATGTATCAACCACAGTAATACTCTCCTGATGAACCAGTTTCTTCATTGAGACTGGGCTGATTTTGAGACACATCACTGCTTTGAACACTGCTCTTTTCCTCTACCTGCAACTCTCCCTTTCTCTGCATTATCTCTCCCTCTCTCCAATGTGATCAGGACAACATAGAACATCTGGATTTGGGCTAGGGGATAGGTCTGTTTCTATTCTATATGCATGGAGGATACATGTAAAAAAGGCACATCCCTGCTCCTCTTGGAAAAATAAAAATCCATCCCTGTCTCCCTCCATCCCTGACTCTCTCGCTCCCTGTCTCCCTCCATCCCTGACTCTCTCGCTCCCTGTCTCCCTCCATCCCTGACTCTCTCGCTCCCTGTCTCCCTCCATCCCTGACTCTCTCTCTCCCTGTCTCCCTCCATCCCTGACTCTCTCTCTCCCTGCCTCCCTCCATCCCTGACTCTCTCTCGCCCTGTCTCCCTCCATCCCTGACTCTCTCTCGCCCTCCATCACTGACTCTCTCTCTCCCTGCCTCCCTCCATCACTGACTCTCTCTCTCCCTGCCTCCCTCATCCCTGCCTCTCTCTCTCTTTCTCCCTGCCTCCCTCCATCCCTGACTCTCCCTGCCTCCCTCCATCCCTGACTCTCTCTCTCCCTGCCTCCCTCCATCCCTGACTCTCTCTCCCTGCCTCCCTCCATCCCTGACTCGCTCTCTCCCTGTCTCCCTCCATCCCTAACTCTCTCTCTTCCTGCCTCCCTCCATCCCTGACTCTCCCTGCCTCCCTCCATCCCTGACTCTCTCTCTCCCTGCCTCCCTCCATCCCTGACTCTCTCTCTCCCTGCCTCCCTCCATCCCTGACTCTCTCTCTCCCTGCCTCCCTCCATCCCTGACTCTCTCTCTCCCTGCCTCCCTCCATCCCTGACTCTCGCCCTGTCTCCCTTCCTCCCTGACTCTTTCTCCCTGCCTCCATCCCTGACTCTCTCTCTTTCTCCCTGCCTCCCTAACTCTCTTTCTCCCTGCCTGACTCTCTCTCTCTCCCTGCCTCCCTCCATCCCTGACTCTCTCTCTCCCTGCCTCCCTCCATCCCTGACTCTCTCTCCCTGCCTCGCTCCATTCCTGACTTGATCTCCCTGCCTCCCTAACTCTCTCTCCCTGCCTCCCTCCATCCCTGCCTCCCTCCGTCCCTGCCTCGCTCCATCCCTGACTCTCTCTCTCCCTGCCTCCCTCCATCCCTGACTCTCTCTCTCTCCCTGCCTCCCTCCATCCCTGACTCTCTCTCTCTCCCTGCCTCCCTCCATCCCTGACTCTCTCTCTCTCCCTGCCTCCCTCCATCCCTGACTCTCTCTCCCTGCCTCGCTCCATTCCTGACTTGATCTCCCTGCCTCCCTAACTCTCTCTCCCTGCCTCCCTCCATCCCTGCCTCCCTCCGTCCCTGACTCTCTCTCTCTCCCTGCCTCCCTCCGTCCCTGCCTCCCTCCGTCCCTGACTCTCTCTCTCTCCCTGCCTCCCTCCGTCCCTGACTCTCTCTCTCTCCCTGCCTCCCTCCGTCCCTGACTCTCTCTCTCCCTGCCTCCCTCCGTCCCTGACTCTCTCTCTCTCCCTGCCTCCCTCCGTCCCTGACTCTCTCTCTCTCCCTGCCTCCCTCCGTCCCTGACTCTCTCTCTCTCCCTGCCTCCCTCCATCCCTGACTCTCTCTCTCTCCCTGCCTCCCTCCATCCCTGACTCTCTCTCTCTCCCTGCCTCCCTCCATCCCTGACTCTCTCTCTCTCCCTGCCTCCCTCCATCCCTGACTCTCTCTCTCTCCCTGCCTCCCTCCATCCCTGACTCTCTCTCTCTCCCTGCCTCCCTCCATCCCTGACTCTCTCTCTCTCCCTGCCTCCCTCCATCCCTGACTCTCTCTCTCTCCCTGCCTCCCTCCATCCCTGACTCTCTCTCTCTCCCTGCCTCCCTCCATCCCTGACTCTCTCTCTCTCCCTGCCTCCCTCCATCCCTGACTCTCTCTCTCTCCCTGCCTCCCTCCATCCCTGACTCTCTCTCTCTCCCTGCCTCCCTCCATCCCTGCCTCCCTCCGTCCCTGACTCTCTCTCTCTCCCTGCCTCCCTCCGTCCCTGACTCTCTCTCTCTCCCTGCCTCCCTCCGTCCCTGACTCTCTCTCTCTCCCTGCCTCCCTCCGTCCCTGACTCTCTCTCTCTCCCTGCCTCCCTCCGTCCCTGACTCTCTCTCTCTCCCTGCCTCCCTCCGTCCCTGACTCTCTCTCTCCCTGCCTCCCTCCGTCCCTGACTCTCTCTCTCTCCCTGCCTCCCTCCGTCCCTGACTCTCTCTCTCTCCCTGCCTCCCTCCGTCCCTGACTCTCTCTCTCTCCCTGCCCCTGCCTCCCTCCGTCCCTGACTCTCTCTCTCTCCCTGCCCCTGCCTCCCTCCGTCCCTGACTCTCTCTCTCTCCCTGCCTCCCTCCGTCCCTGACTCTCTCTCTCTCCCTGCCTCCCTCCGTCCCTGACTCTCTCTCTCTCCCTGCCTCCCTCCATCCCTGACTCTCTCTCTCTCCCTGCCTCCCTCCATCCCTGACTCTCTCTCTCTCCCTGCCTCCCTCCATCCCTGCCTCCCTCCGTCCCTGACTCTCTCTCTCTCCCTGCCCCTGCCTCCCTCCGTCCCTGACTCTCTCTCTCTCCCTGCCCCTGCCTCCCTCCGTCCCTGACTCTCTCTCTCTCCCTGCCTCCCTCCGTCCCTGACTCTCTCTCTCTCCCTGCCTCCCTCCGTCCCCGACTCTCTCTCTCTCCCTGCCTCCCTCCGTCCCCGACTCTCTCTCTCTCCCTGCCTCCCTCCGTCCCCGACTCTCTCTCTCTCCCTGCCTCCCTCCGTCCCCGACTCTCTCTCTCTCCCTGCCTCCCTCCGTCCCCGACTCTCTCTCTCTCCCTGCCTCCCTCCGTCCCCGACTCTCTCTCTCTCCCTGCCTCCCTCCGTCCCCGACTCTCTCTCTCCCTGCCTCCCTCCGTCCCCGACTCTCTCTCTCTCCCTGCCTCCCTCCGTCCCCGACTCTCTCTCTCTCCCTGCCTCCCTCCGTCCCCGACTCTCTCTCTCTCCCTGCCTCCCTCCGTCCCCGACTCTCTCTCTCTCCCTGCCTCCCTCCGTCCCCGACTCTCTCTCTCTCCCTGCCTCCCTCCGTCCCCGACTCTCTCTCTCTCCCTGCCTCCCTCCGTCCCCGACTCTCTCTCTCTCCCTGCCTCCCTCCGTCCCCGACTCTCTCTCTCTCCCTGCCTCCCTCCGTCCCCGACTCTCTCTCTCTCCCTGCCTCCCTCCGTCCCCGACTCTCTCTCTCTCCCTGCCTCCCTCCGTCCCCGACTCTCTCTCTCTCCCTGCCTCCCTCCGTCCCCGACTCTCTCTCTCTCCCTGCCTCCCTCCGTCCCCGACTCTCTCTCTCTCCCTGCCTCCCTCCGTCCCCGACTCTCTCTCTCTCCCTGCCTCCCTCCGTCCCCGACTCTCTCTCTCTCCCTGCCTCCCTCCGTCCCCGACTCTCTCTCTCTCCCTGCCTCCCTCCGTCCCCGACTCTCTCTCTCTCCCTGCCTCCCTCCGTCCCCGACTCTCTCTCTCTCCCTGCCTCCCTCCGTCCCCGACTCTCTCTCTCTCCCTGCCTCCCTCCGTCCCCGACTCTCTCTCTCTCCCTGCCTCCCTCCGTCCCCGACTCTCTCTCTCTCCCTGCCTCCCTCCGTCCCCGACTCTCTCTCTCTCCCTGCCTCCCTCCGTCCCCGACTCTCTCTCTCTCCCTGCCTCCCTCCGTCCCCGACTCTCTCTCTCTCCCTGCCTCCCTCCGTCCCCGACTCTCTCTCTCTCCCTGCCTCCCTCCGTCCCCGACTCTCTCTCTCTCCCTGCCTCCCTCCGTCCCCGACTCTCTCTCTCTCCCTGCCTCCCTCCGTCCCCGACTCTCTCTCTCTCCCTGCCTCCCTCCGTCCCCGACTCTCTCTCTCTCCCTGCCTCCCTCCGTCCCCGACTCTCTCTCTCTCCCTGCCTCCCTCCGTCCCCGACTCTCTCTCTCTCCCTGCCTCCCTCCGTCCCCGACTCTCTCTCTCTCCCTGCCTCCCTCCGTCCCCGACTCTCTCTCTCTCCCTGCCTCCCTCCGTCCCCGACTCTCTCTCTCTCCCTGCCTCCCTCCGTCCCCGACTCTCTCTCTCTCCCTGCCTCCCTCCGTCCCCGACTCTCTCTCTCTCCCTGCCTCCCTCCGTCCCCGACTCTCTCTCTCTCCCTGCCTCCCTCCATCCCCGACTCTCTCTCTCTCCCTGCCTCCCTCCATCCCCGACTCTCTCTCTCTCCCTGCCTCCCTCCATCCCCGACTCTCTCTCTCTCCCTGCCTCCCTCCATCCCCGACTCTCTCTCTCTCCCTGCCTCCCTCCATCCCTGACTCTCTCTCTCTCCCTGCCTCCCTCCATCCCTGACTCTCTCTCTCTCCCTGCCTCCCTCCATCCCTGACTCTCTCTCTCTCCCTGCCTCCCTCCATCCCTGACTCTCTCTCTCTCCCTGCCTCCCTCCATCCCTGACTCTCTCTCTCTCCCTGCCTCCCTCCATCCCTGACTCTCTCTCTCTCCCTGCCTCCCTCCATCCCTGACTCTCTCTCTCTCCCTGCCTCCCTCCATCCCTGACTCTCTCTCTCTCCCTGCCTCCCTCCATCCCTGACTCTCTCTCTCTCCCTGCCTCCCTCCATCCCTGACTCTCTCTCTCTCCCTGCCTCCCTCCATCCCTGACTCTCTCTCTCTCCCTGCCTCCCTCCATCCCTGACTCTCTCTCTCTCCCTGCCTCCCTCCATCCCTGACTCTCTCTCTCTCCCTGCCTCCCTCCATCCCTGACTCTCTCTCTCCCTGCCTCCCTCCATCCCTGACTCTCTCTCTCCCTGCCTCCCTCCATCCCTGACTCTCTCTCTCCCTGCCTCCCTCCATCCCTGACTCTCTCTCTCCCTGCCTCCCTCCATCCCTGACTCTCTCTCTCCCTGCCTCCCTCCATCCCTGACTCTCTCTCTCCCTGCCTCCCTTCATCCCTGACTCTCTCTCTCCCTGCCTCCCTCCATCCCTGACTCTCTCTCTCCCTGCCTCCCTCCATCCCTGACTCTCTCTCTCCCTGCCTCCCTCCATCTCTGACTCTCTCTCTCCCTGCCTCCCTCCATCCCTGACTCTCTCTCTCCCTGCCTCCCTCCATCCCTGACTCTCTCTCTCCCTTCCTCCCTCCATCCCTGACTCTCTCTCTCCCTGCCTCCCTCCATCCCTGACTCTCTCTCTCCCTGCCTCCCTCCATCCCTGACTCTCTCTCTCCCTGCCTCCCTCCATCCCTGACTCTCTCTCTCCCTGCCTCCCTCCATCCCTGACTCTCTCTCTCCCTGCCTCCCTCCATCCCTGACTCTCTCTCTCCCTGCCTCCCTCCATCCCTGACTCTCTCTCTCCCTGCCTCCCTCCATCCCTGACTCTCCCTCCATCCCTGACTCTCCCTCCATCCCTGACTCTCCCTCCATCTCCCTGCCTCCCTCCATCCCTGACTCTCCCTGCCTCCCTCCATCCCTGACTCTCCCTGCCTCCCTCCATCCCTGACTCTCCCTGCCTCCCTCCATCCCTGACTCTCCCTGCCTCCCTCCATCCCTGACTCTCTCTCTCCCTGCCTCCCTCCATCCCTGCCTCTCTCTCTCCCTGCTTCCCTCCATCCCTGACTCTCTCCCTGCTTCCCTCCACCCCTGACTCTCTCTCTCTCCTGACTATCTCTCTCATGAGGGAGTGACAGTGATGTGCAGGAGGCCCCTGTGAATTGTGAATGTCACTGATACATGGGAGTGTTTAGCAGGCTGATGGGCATTAGGGCAGAGGAGACTGTCTGTGTTTAAGACAGGAAAGGACTCAGAGAGCAAAGGACACACACGTACATGCACGGACAGGTGCTCGCCCACACACACACACACACACCTAAAAAGCCCTTGGGCCTCCAAGCAGGAAAGACCTCAGAGCGCACACACACACACTTCAATACGAGCTTGCGTGCACACACACCTAAAACGCCCTTGCGCCTTTTAGCAGCCAGGGCAGAAGCAGACTCAGGGGACCAGGGGAGGTGGAGGAGGGAGTGGGAGTGAGACAGTCAATCAATGTTTTCTCCATGCTCCTCTCTGGGAGGCAGGAAGGAGGCAGTCAGGTCACTCCACAGTAGACAGACACAGGAAGAGGAGGCTGTATCAGCCATCCTAACAGTATTCATCTCCAACTGTTCTTGCACACCACTGGGCATTAACACACACGTCTGCATGCATGCACGCACACACACACTGCAATGCAATCCATCTTGTTGCTTTAGTTTCATCCGATCAGACACAGAGTATTATAGCAGCGTTTATCATTTCAGAGAGGTGCACACTTTCAAATCTACTAAGTCACAGTGTGAGCCTTTTCAAGTCAACATTCATGGCAGGTAATCTACCCATTTCTAATTGAACGCAAGCTATTTTGTTGGGTTACAGCTTGAATTTAAAATGTTTAAATTGTATCACTGATCTACACACAATACCATAAAATGTCAAAGTGGAATTTTTTTTGTGGAACATTTTTGAAATAAATAACAAATTTAAAGCTGAAATGTCTTCAGTCAATAAGTATTCAACCCCTTTATTATGGCAAGCCTAAATACGTTCAGGAGTAAAAATGTGTTTAACGAATCACATTTTTTATTTAACTAGGCAAGTAGGTTAAGAACAAATTCTTACTTAGAATGGCGGCCTAATGAGCTCACACTCATTCTGTCACGGCCGTTTACAGGAGTGGATCAAGGCGCAGCGTGATTAGAATCCATTCCTCTATTTATTTAAACAAAGACCACTAACAAACTCACAAACCAAACCGCCAACGTAGTGCTCACAGGCAACTAAACAAGGACAACTACCCACAAAACCAACTTGGAAAATGGCAACCTAAATAGGCTCCCCAATCAGAGACAACGATAAACAGCTGTCTCTGATTGGGAACCCATCCAGGCCACCATCAACCTAATTACCCATAGATAACAAAAACCCTAGACAAAACAAAAACCCATAGACAATACAAAAACTAAACAAACCACCCTTGTCACACCCTTGAACTAACCAAATAATAAAGAAACCAAATATAACTAAAGTCAGGGCGTGACAAATTCTTTGTTCAATAATAGTGGTTAACATGATTTTTGAATGACTGCCTCTGTTACCCACACATACAATTATCAGAATTTCAAACACAGATTCACACACACAACCACAAAGACCAGGGAGGTTTTTCAATGCCTCGCAAAGAAGGGCACCGATTGGTAGATGTGTACAAATAAAAAAAGCAGACACTGAATATCCCTTTGAGCACGGTGAAGTTATAAATTAGGCTTTGGATGGTGTATCAATAAACAGTCACTAGAAAGATACAAACATCTTTCCTAACTCAGTTTCCGGAGAGGAAGGAAAACGCTCAGGGATTCCACCATGAGGCCAATGGTAATTTTTAAACAGTTACCGAGTTTAATAGTTGTGATAAGAAAACTAAATGGCAGAGTGAAAAGAAGGAAGCCTGTATAGAATACAAATACTCCAAAACATGCATCATGTTTGCAACAAGGCACTTAATTGATACTGCAAAAAAATACACTTTTTGTCCTGAATACAAAGTGTTGTGTTTGATTGGCCCCAAACACAACCCATCACGGAGTACCACTCTTCATATTTTCAAGCATGGTGGTGGCCATGTTATGGGTATACTTGTCATCGGCAATGACTAGGGAGTTTTTTTAGGATAAAAATAAATGGAATACAGCTAAGCACAGGCAAAATCCTAGAGGAAAACCAGGTTCAGTCTGCTTCCCAACAAACACTGGGAGACAAATTCACCTTTCAGCAGGACAATAACCTAAAACACAAGGCCAAATATACACTGGAGTTGCCTAGTTACAGTTTTTGACTTAAATCGGCTTGAAAATCTATGGCAAGCATTGAAAATTGCTTTCTAGCAATGATCAACAACCAACTTGACAGAGCTTGAAGTATTTTTTTTAAGACTAATGGGCAAATATTGTACAATCCAGGTGTGCAAAGCTCTTAGAAACTTACTCAAAAAGACCCACTGTCAGGACCCGGTGCGAGAAACAGTCACTAATAATCGTCAGAACCCAGAAGATGAGGCAGACACAGCAGTACTAGAGATGGTGGTTTAATAAAAGAACAAAATCTTCAGGCAAAAAAAACTAAATCCACAATGTCCAAAAATAAAGCCAAGAGGCACAAAATGGAAATCCTCCAAAATACAAAAGAAACTCCACAAAGTGGTAAAAAACAGCAGGGAAAAACAAACCTCAAAAGACTACTCAAATAATACACAAGAACTAAACCAGAGAACCTTTAGAAAATCTAACAAGAGAAATCTCTGTATAAAACAAGGCTGGGGCTGGGTGCTAACTTACAAACACTGAGCAAGGAACTGAGGAACACACAGGGATTAAATACTAACAAGGGAATGACCTACAGGTGCAAACAATAATTAGAGCAAGAAAAACAAAAAGGTACAAAAAAGGTGCAATGGGGACATCTAGTGACCAAAACCCGAACAGTCTTGGCCAAAACTTGACACCCACAGCTGTAATCGCTGCCAAAGGTGTTTCTAACATGTATTGCCTCAGGGGGTGAATCCTTATCTAATCAAGATATATTAGTGTTTTATTTTTCATTAATTTAAAAAAAAAAAAATGTTAGAAGTATTTTGTGCAGGTTGTTGACCAAAAATTACAATGAAATTAATTTTTATCCCACTTTATAACACAACAAAATGTGGTACAATTCATGTGTTGTGAATATCTTCCTACAGTGTTTAGAATTGAGAGTAATTAATTAAAAAAAGAGAGCAATATATCACAACCCCCCTTGGTCTGTCTTAAATCCATTCCCTCCCCAGAAATGAGAAACATTTTAATCAATATGATTTAATCTGTTGCGGCAATTCTATATTATACTGGACCGGGTATGTAAATTAATGTTTCTATTGTAGTTGGCCTCTTGTACATTGATTTAAATAAACTGGACAGATTAAAACCTGGCATTAATTAAGGGAATTGTTTCTTTAATTTAGCGAAAGCCTAATAAATGAAATTCCACTTTGCCGTGTGAACAAAACAGCCAGCGGCGGCGACGGCGGCTCTCCGGTCCACACCGTGCAGAGAGAGAAAGACTCACCGCTGTGCTACCTCCAAAAACACTGTCTGTCCACGATTCAATCAGCTCAGTCTGACTGCATCAGAACTAAAGCATGAAGCTACAGGGAGCTAAAAATACTCAACCATGTGGGAGAGCACACACACACTGAACACACACACACGTAACCTGTAAACACACAGTAATGTGCACATACAAGCGCACAAACTGGAGGTGAGTAGCGTCCCTAGCCACTGACGCACTCACACAAAAGCATATTCACATACTAGCCTTGGATATATGTGCAAGGACTTTCAGAGGTGAACAAACATGGAAGCAGACATGGCAACAGCAACTATTATCCTACATATTAACCAACTAGGCTATACACCAGGGATCATCAACTAGATTTAGACGCGGGCAGATTTTTTCTTGAGCGGATGGTCAGCGGGCCGGAACATAATTACAAATCATTCCTAAACTGCAAATTGATCACAAGAAGCCCAGACAGATACAATATTTGACTAAAACATAATTTTCAAACTTTGCTTACATTTGTATACGATCACATATACTGTATCTCTCTATTATACATGGGAATACTTTGGAACAGATTTCCAAAATTAAAATCACTTGTAGCTGATTTGCTGGTGTATTTACAGTCTTTTATGTCCAACAATAAATAAATACAAAAACATATATTTAAAAACAAATTGTTCCAAAAACTTGGGGGGGGGGGGGGGGGGGGGCAAATAAAAACACCCAAGGCCAAATGCAGCCCATCAGTTGGGAAACCCTGCTATATACCCTTTATTCTCACAATGTAAAAAGGTATCTTCACATTTGGCATTTGTTAAAAAAGCTAAGCCGCCTGTCATGAAGGCAGAGTGAAAGTGTGGGAACAGGGTGACATTGGTATAGTATAGGTATGAGAGATTCATCAGAAGAAAGAGTGAGAGCACAGAGTAAAGGCTAGCGGAGAGAGAGAGAGAGAGAGAGAGAGAGAGAGAGAGAGAGAGAGAGAGAGAGAGAGAGAGAAAGAGAGAGAGAGAGAGAGAGAGAGAGAGAGAAAGAGAGAGAGCAGAGTACAGAGAGAGCGAGAGAACAAGAAAGTGAGTGAGTTAGAGAGAGAAAGAGAGAGAGAGCGGGAGATAATGAGAAGGAGAGAGATGGAGATTGAGAGAGAGGATAGTGCAGAGAGGAGAGTAGAGAGAGATGTGTGCAGGATGGGTCACTGAAGAGAAAGGTCAGGTCAATCTATTGCACAGGTATCACAGCAGCGTTCTGCCTGGCCTCTATTGGACCATGTGACTTCATGACATAGTGGCTGAGGAGAGCAACATGGTAGAGCCCTGTGATAAAAGTACAACCAATCGCAACATCTTCATTAAGCCAGGGCCTGGGAAAACACAAACATCTTCATTCAGCCAGGGCCTGGGAAAACACAAACATCTTCATTCAGCCAGGGCCTGGGAAAACACAAACATCTTCATTAAGCCAGGGCCTGGGAAAACACAAACATCTTCATTAAGCCAGGGCCTGGGAAAACACAAACATCTTCATTAAGCCAGGGCCTGGGAAAACACAAACATCTTCATTCAGCCAGGGCCTGGGAAAACACAAACATCTTCATTCAGCCAGGGCCTGGGAAAACACAAACATCTTCATTCAGCCAGGGCCTGGGAAAACACAAACATCTTCATTCAGCCAGGGCCTGGGAAAACACAAACATCTTCATTCAGCCAGGGCCTGGGAAAGCACAAACATCTTCATTCAGCCAGGGCCTGGGAAAGCACAAATATTTATGTATGAACTACAGTGTGTGTTTCAGCTTGTTTGTTTGTGTGTGCGTGTGTGTGTGTGTTAAAAATATGTCCCTGTGTGTACAACAGCCCCCCTAGGACTGTTCCCAGCAGAGAGAGGGAGAGGCTGGAGCCCAGGCAGCAGTAACTCCTGTGGTTCCTGTGTCATCTGTACCTGGGACAAGAGGTATGTGACAGAGGCTTCCCAGGGCCCAGCCAGGTCAAGCTTGTGTGTCTACAACACTAAAGAACATCCTACAGTCAGACTTCAGCTGGCTGGCCTCTCTCCTTCAGACACTACTCACGGCATATGGCCCGGCCAGCGCAAATAATATTGCTGCCGCTGTTCGTCTTATTACAATTACACAATTATCCCCTTAGTTTTTAATACGAATTCATCGATTTTTTCCAACATTAGTAGGGCCTAGGTGTTGATTAGACGGATGCGGTGCAGCGGTGGTGGTGGCCGATGCGAGGGCCCAGTGAGGGAGGGGGAGTGCTGGATGGAGAGGAGAGCGGGGTAGAGGGGGTGCTCTAATGGGGCTGCCCTGTCATTTTTCATTTACGGCTCCAGTACGCTCTGACAGCTTGAGGCTTTTTTCCCTCTCCCCTCAGAGCTGACCTAAGTGCGAGCAGTAACAGATGCTAATTCCTTCACTCCCACTTCCCAATCTCCCCGAGGGGGGTGGCCGGAGTGGTGGATATGCGCTGACTCCCCTTCGCAAGATTACAATGGATTATCCCACTAAGAAGTGGCACGAGCTGCTCCCCATGCCGGTGCAAGGCCCTGGCATCCCCATAGCAACAAGACATTCCCTGCTGCCCCTCACAACCACCCCGCCTCCCTTCATCTGCCTCTCCCCTCGCTTGCGTAGGTAATCCCCCCCCCCCCCCGCGCTGCATCAGTGACACCTGTCCCCCTCTGACAGCCCAACCCACTCAGGGTGTGAAGCAGGGAGCAGTGGGGAGAGAGGGAGAAATAGGGACATCACAGAGGAGCACCGAAAGATAGGGAGAGTGAATCGTGAGAGTGAATAAAGGGGAGGGGGGCAACCTTCTGTAGGGTTTGTCCTCTACTGTCTCAGTAGCCCCTGACGCGGACAATAATCTTCAATTCTGACACCTGGGGAACAGGAGCCGCTCTGCACTGAGAGACCCATCTGTGCACAGACGCATTCAACACACATACAGGGTACGCTAACATGTACATACCACCAGCACGTCACACACACAAATAAGTATTCGGGCAAGCAGGCTCACAGCCACACACAAACACACAGGCGTGCACACACACCAGACATATATTGGACACCACACCACCATAGCATAGCAAAACCAACAATTCAGTTAATTCTATTTAAAAAGATGCCAGTGCATGTGAACACAGGGAGTGTTATCAGGTTGATTGAAACGTGAAGGGCACTTTGTCATTTTGGAGTTCAAAGCCACAGACCCAAATAATTAGAGGATGGCTCATCATCAACAACTACCACCATCTTTAACCTTCTACAGGCGAAGCCCTGTCTAAGCAGGGGGGGGGGGAACACACACACCTTGTTTTAAGAAGGTCATACCAAGGATCATTTAGCTATTTGATTTCGAATTTTAAGACCCCTTGAAGTATCCCAAAAAATATAAAAATAAAATATTTGATGAAACATTGCATTTGGTCTTACTGCTATGAGCCCATACAAACCCATTGAATAACACATTCACCAGATGGATCAACACATAGTGAACAAAAATAAATAAAAAGGGCTTTTGTTCTGAATTGTCTGTCGTATATCTGAGAGATTTAAGACAGACCAGGAAACTATTTTATATGTATTTAACCTCTTATTTTTGGCACTAAACTATCTCCATATATACTTCCAGAACATTTTTTCCAACTGGTACAGAGGGACCTTCAGACGAGTCATTTGAGTCTTGTGGTCGTCCTTGAGCAAAACAACCGACGTGTACAGTACCAGTCAGAAATTCAAGGGTTTCTCTTTATTTTTACTATTTTCTACACTGTAGAATAATAGTAAAGACATCAAAACTATGAAATAACACATATGGAATCATGTAATAACCAATAGTGTTTAATATCAAAATATATTTTATATTTCAGATTCTTCAAAGTAGCCACCCTTTGCCTTGATGACAGCTTTGTACACTCTTGGCGTTCTCTCAACCAGCCTCATGAGGTATGAATTTCAATTAACAGGTGTGCCTTGTTAAAAGTTAATTTGTGGAATTTCTTTCCTTCTTAATGCATTTGAGCCAATCAGTTGTGTTGTGACAAGGTAGGGGTGGTATACAGAAGATAGCCCTATTTGGTAAAAGACCAAGTCCATATTATGGCAAGAACAGCTCAAAAAGCAAAGAGAAACGACAGTCCATCATTACTTTAAGACATGAAGGTCAGTCAATCTGGAAAATATCAAGAACTTTGAAAGTTTCTTCAAGAGCAGTCGCAAAAACCATCAAGCGCTATGATGAAACTGCTCTCATGAGGACCGCCACAGGAAAGGAAGACCCAGAGTTACCTCTGCTGCAAGGATAAGTTCATTAGAGTTAACTACACCTCAGATTGCAGCCCAAATAAATGCTTCACTGTAGCGTGTGCGCTGAGAGTCGGGAAGCAAGTACAGAGAGTGAATGTTTAAATATATAAACAAAACCATGAACACGAAACATAAAGAACGCACCTACATGAAACAATGAGACATGAGACCTACATGAAACAGGAGTCAATAACACCTGAGGAAAGATCCAAGGGGAGTGACAGATATAGGGAAGATAATCAAGGGGGTGATGGAGTCCAGGTGAGTGTCATGAGGCGCAGGTGGGAGAGATGATGGTGACAGGTGTGCGGGATAATTAGTAGCTTGATGACCTAGAGGCCCGGAGGAGGCGACTGCGTGAATCAGGCCTTCATGGTCGAATTGCTGCAAAGAAACCACTACTAAAGGGCACCAATAAGAAGAAGAGACTTGCTTGGGCCAAGAAACACGAGCAATGGACATTAGACCGGTGGAAATCTGTCCTTTGGTCTGATGAGTCCAAATTTGGCATTTCTGGTTCCAACCGCCGTGTCTTTGTGAGACGCAGAGTAGGTAAACGGATGATCTCCGCATGTGTGGTTCCCACCGTGAAGCAAAGAGGAGGAGATGTGATGGTGCTTTGCTGGTGATACTGTCAGTGATTTATTTAGCATCCTGCAGCGGTATGTCATCCCACCTGGTTTGCACAAATGGAACTATCATTTGTTTTCTAACAGGACAATGACCCAACACACCTCCAGGCTGTGTGAGTACTATTTGACCAAGGAGAGTGATGGAGTGCTGCATCAGATGACCTGTCCTCCACAATCACCTGACCTCAACCCAATTGAGATGGTTTGGGATGAGTTGGACCGCAGAGTGAAGGAAAAGCAGCCAACAAGTGCTCAGCATATGTGGGAACTCGTTCAAGACTGTTGGAAAAGCATTCCAGGTGAAGCTGGTTGAGAGAATGCCAAGAGTGCAATGCTGTCATCAAGGCAAAGGGTGACTACTTTGAAGAATCTCAAATATAAAATATATTTTGATTTGTGTAACACGTTTACATGATTCCATATGTGTTATTTCATAGTTTTGATGTCTTCACTATTATTCTACAATGTAGAAAATAGTAAACATAAAGAAAAACTCGTGAATGAGTAGGTGTGTCCAAACTTGACTGGAACTGTATGTGTTCGTGAGTCTCTCACAGAGGGCTCATATCAGTATTAACTGTTTGGATGCTACAGACAGAAGTTGGCAGATGGACTGTACTGACTTCAGACCAGTTCCAAGACCCTTTTTGGGGGTCGTAGAGCAAAACGGCGAACACCAATAGTTTGTAAGCCAAACCGTTCAGACGCTAACGTAAACTCACCACATTCCGTACAAATGTGCGCAACCGCGACATTCAAACGAGGCTGCAAAGAAAACTAATGGGACTGTAGTGACTGTGTTGACTTCAACATCTGGGGTGTGAACTACGTTTCTATTCAAGCGTTGATCGACATGGTAATGGCTCTATAGTATTGGAGAAAAGTAGAAAAACCTGACCCTCCGTTACATCGTGACGTGTCATGCCGTAACGTACAGCACGCATAAAGCAACTATTTCTGTCTTACAATCTCTCTCCACCAGGTGTAGCACTTCTCTAATAGTTTAAAAACAAGAAATGGACAGTGATAGGGGTAAGGGGGATACCTAGTAATTTTTTGCGCCATCACTGCAAGCAATCATGACTCTCAAAAGCTGCAGTTTACTTCTGAAGATCACTTTAGCACCGCCCTAAAAACTCTTCAAATAGGTATGTAATGACCCATTATATAAACTCTTTATAGTGTTTTATTTACATTTTAGAGATGATAAGTTGGACAGATCGAGTGAAAAAAAGCCGTTTCCCTACACAACATCTCTCCTTCTCACTACCACGCATTAGTTTCGCTTCCCCACCTGCCATTTTTAAAAAGACCCGACGGAGCTCATTGCCTTCTTGAATCATGCAGAAACGGGCAGCGTGGAGGTCTCGGCATGGATTTTGTTGGAAAGGGGAGAAATTGTGCTTTACAATGGTATTGACATTACATTTGGTCTGGAAGTATTACGTTTTTTGGGTGCTAAAATAAGGTCAATTGTACGGACCAAGGCGATGTACAAAAGTAAGTGAGTGAGTTTACGTTACTGATGATTTAATGAGAAGACCAATGGTGACAAACACAACTCTAGCTCTGCCACCTTTCCTTGCAGATGAGGAAGTGCGACATCGGCAGATGCGGTGGATTAAGACGCATCCAATGCAGAAAAAACAGATCTCCCTAGCTTAAACGGACAGATTTTGAATGGGATGTTTTTATTATGCTAATTCGATTTTCGCTGGGAATTGACTCTAGGGGATAAATGAAGGGAAGGTCCACACACACACTCATCCTCCAGCCCCATTGGGAACATGACTTAGAAGGAGTCATACCTACAGTATAGTTCAGCATGGGGGAACAATAGTCTCCTCGACAGAGGGAACAAAAGCTCAGCCTCTATCCTTTCCCAGAGGTCTGGCTGGCTGTGGATGGTCCGTTCTTTGGGTGTCAGTGAAACGATCCTCGGGGGCTTGGAGGGAGAAAGACTCTAATTGTTCTGGGTGACACACAGACGCTGGCAGCAGAGGCTGGGTCGTGTTCTGGGGATGGGGGAGATGTGGGGGTCTTGATGGGTAGAGGGAGGAGGTATCACGGAGAGGCACAAAGGCACAGGGGAGGACAGTGTCTCCGCCTGCTTGCCCTACAACATGACATCAACGTCCTAGTGTTACAGTATCACTCACAACAACAGCAGACATGTTCAACATGACTTTAGGGACAAAAAGAACAACAATGGCTATTGTACAAAAGATACAAATCATCGTTGCCACCACAATGATTTTAATAATTACAGATAATAATAATACCATTATACACCACGCAGCATTACACAGTTGAGATGCTTGGAAAATAGTCTACCACAAATGCGGAATCTGGGCAGCAAATCAACAAAATAAGATATGATGACGAGTGCTGAGTCAGTTGGGAGAAGAGATTGACTGACTACAAGGAACAGAACATCTCTCTCTGATGGCTGGCCTTTAACCAAGTCCCCCTCATACTACTAACTACTAACTGTAATTTCTCCCATTCAGTTAAGGTCCCTCTCTCTGGTCTCGCTCCCTCTTTCTCTCTCTCTCTTCCTGGGGATACTGCCCCAGCGGGTTGAGGGTGGAAGCAGAGCCGGCAGGCTGGATGGTAACCAGAGTCCCAGGCCTGGGTTGGGGCCTAGATTGGCTGGGGGCTGGATGGTAAGCAGGCATGCAGGCAGGCAGGCAGGGGTGGAAAGAAAATAACAGGGGGCTAAGCTAGGTCTCCCTGCTGAATACACATGATTGTACGCCTTAAAAGGCGAGAGACAAAAAGCCCATTTAATGGTCTGGTGAAAAGAGGGATGGAGGGTCGGATGGCAATGCAGAGGAGGAGAGGAGTATGAGGGGAGAGGAGGAGGATTCAGTAACGAGAGAGGAGGGATGACAAATCACACACTCCGCAGTCCCATGCCTCCCACCCTATTCTCATTGAGAGAGAGAAAGAAAGAGAGAATGAGAGCGAGCGAGAGAGAGAGGAAGCATTAGCTTATTCAGCTCTATAGAGAGTGTCTGTCTGTACCTCTTTACTCATATCCATACCAACCATGAACATATCTGACATGTGTGTTGCATAACATGATTGGGCTGTAGCTGGCTAATCAAACAAAAACCAGAAACACAATATATATTCTGACGTACTGTATAGGGTATGGAACAAAATTCAGTAATAAGCCTGTGCAATTAGGCTTATTCCAGCGAAATACAACATCCACTGTAAAAACAATTCTAGTGCTTTTGTCCCCAAGTATTTATCTTAGATTGACATGATGGTTTTCTAAACCAGACAGGATCCACCTATAGATGATATATAGCTAGGTTAGAACTAATGCATCTGCTGATTTACAGAAACATCCCAATGTTTAATGACTCAGAAGCCTTTCTTCTGCTTCTCTCCCATCACTCACCCACTGAACTACTGTTGCAACTGTGAGTGTGGTGCCAGGAAAATAACCTCTCACTCAATGTCGACAAAACAAAGGTGCCAATCGTGGACTTCAGGAAACAGCAGAGGGAGCACGCCCCTATCCACATCGACGGGACCACAGTGGAGCAGGTGGAAAGCTTCAAGTTCCTCTGTGTACACATCACTGACGATCTGAAATTGTCTACCCACATAGACAGTGTGGTGAAGAAGACACAACAGCGCCTCTTCAACCTCAGGAGGCTGAAGAAATTTGGCTTGGCACCGAAAACCCTCACAAACTTTTACAGATGCACAATTGAAAGCATCCTGTTGGGCTGTATCACCGCCTGGTATAGCAACTGCACCGGCCGCAACCGCAGGGTTTTTCCAGAGGGTGTGCGGTCTGCCCAACGCATCACCGGGAGCAAACTACCTGCCCTTCAGGACACCTAGCGCACCCGATGTCACAGGAAGGCCAAAAAGAACATCAAGGACAACAACCACCTGAGCCACTGCCTGTTCACCCCGCTATCATCCAGAAGGCGAGGTCAGTACAGGTGCATCAAAGCTGGGTCAGGGGGACTGAAAAACAGCTTCTATCTAAAGGTTCTATTTTTGCTTTACTCACCTCATATGTATAGACTGTATTCTATTCTGCTGTATTTTAGTCAATGTCACTCCGACATTGCTCATCCTAATATTTACATATTCCTTAATTCCATTCTTTTACTTTTAGGTTGTGTGTATTGTTGTGAATTGTTAGATATTACTGCACAGTTGGAGCTAGAAACACAAGCATTTCACTACACCCGCAATAACATCCGCTAAACATGTGTATGTGACCAATAACATTTGATTTGAACTGTAGTGTTGCTCTCCCACTGTCCTGAGGGAAGATGAGGGGAGGAGAAGAGAGGAAGAGAGAGAATACTAGATAGAGGATGTGGACAGTTTAATACACTAGCTACTGTACCTCGCATCTTTCTCTCCTCTGATGAAAGCAAATTCATATTTGCATTATGTACGAGCCTAAAAAAGGAGAGCGGGGAGAAGAATCCACACAGTTCCATACAGTAGTACCCCTCTCTTTAGAGGGACACAAACATTCATTTGGTGCATTTGGTAGTCATCTTTCTCAGATTGAATGATTATTAATATTCAATCTGGAATGAAATAGCTTTCTGGGGAGGGGTGGGCTGGAGCCACCACCACCGTGACCATGATGAAGGCAAGGCACATCCATTTTTCCTGTACAGTATTCATGTATGTCGGGCTGCTTCTGACACACTAACAGGTGAACTAGGACTGGACACAATGGGTGTCAGAGGCCGGGAGCCAGACTAGTTACAGTGTTCAAGTGTACAAGTCTGGTCAAGATGCACACTCCCTGGCAGTCAGTGGCATCTGACCAGAACAGAACAGAATGACCAAAGAGAGGAGAGGGGGGTTAACAATGGGCCACTCCCTTTGGACTGATACTGCAGCTTCAAAGCGGAGGAGAGGGAAAGAGACGGAGAGAAAAAAGGAGAGAGAGAGGGAGGATTAGAGGATGGGGGTGGACTCTGAGGGCTGGGGGAAGGGCCTAAGAGGAACATGTGTAGTGTTAAAGGAACCATCTTCATTTTGCAAATGGGGAGAAGAGAGAGATAAAGTAAGAGAGGGAGGAAAGAGTGGGAGGGAATGAGATGGAGCGAGAGCGAGAAGGGAGATAGAGAGAGAGGGTGGACAAAAAAGAAAAGACAAAATGCAAGCAGAAGGGGGAGGGGGGAGAGGGTGGGAGAGAGAGAGGGGGTTTGGGAAATAAGACAAGCAAATGCCTTTTCTGCCAGTAGATTCCCAATATTTCACAGCGAAAAGTGTTCACTCACATGCAGGAGATTCAATACCATAGTACCATTTATTTATTTCTCACATCATGAACCCAAGAGACCTATCTCTTATTCACATCTCTGTGCTAGAGAAGAGGAGTCCACAAACACACAGCACAAAATCGGGATCTGGACTGCCCTGATGCTGGTATATTGTGTTATATTGTAAGCAGTGAATAGGACTTCTACAAAAGCACTGGGTTTTCATAAAAAGAGACACATAGAAAAATTATACTGCACTTTAAGACCTTCCTTCAGCAAATGCTCAGTTTGGGGATAAAGCTCCAATTGAATTATGATGGATAAAATGATCACTGTATCTTATTTCAGATGAGTGATCACATTCATTTCTGAGATAAAATCTTGTCCCCCCCATGCCTCCCCTGTCTTCCCCCCTCCCCTGCCCAAACTTGAACAGAATGGATTATTGAAGGAAGGAGAACCCTAGATGTAATGTGGAATGTTCAGTCAACAGCAGTCAGGATGAGAGAAAAAGACTGGTCTGTAGGAATGCTTGAGTCCAGTGCCTTGGACAAGTAGTACAGTAAATATACTCCTCCAATACTGCTACAGAGTATTTCTGCTACAGAGTATGTCACATTCTACATGGCTGCACTGAATCACACTCACACACACACACACACACACACACACACACACACACACACACACACACACACACACACACACACACACACACACACACACACACACACACACAAGTACACACACACACAGTGTGTGTGTACAGTTGAAGTTGGAAGTTTACAGACACCTTAGCCAAATACATTTAAACTCAGTTTTTCACAATTCCTGACATTTAATCATAGTAAAAACCCCCTGTCTTAGGTCAGTTAGGATCACCCCTTCATTTAAAAATTGTGAAATGTCAGAATAATAGTAGAGAGAATGATTTATTTCAGCTTTTATTTCTTTCATCACATTCCCAGTGGGTCAGAAGTTTACATACACTCAATCAGTATTTGGTAGCATTGCCTTTAAATAGTTTTACTTGGGTCAAACATTTCGGGTAGCCTTCCACAAGCTTCCCACAATAAGTTGGGTGAATTTTGGCCCATTCCTCATCACAGAGCTGGTGTAACTGAGTCAGGTTTGAAGGCCTCCTTGCTCGCACACGCTTTTTCAGTTATGCCCACAAATTCTCTATAGGATTGAGGTCAGGGCTTTGTGATGGCCACTCCAAAACCTTGACTTTGTCGTCCTTAAGCCATTTTGCCAAAACTTTGAAAGTATGCTTGGAGTCATTGTCGATTTGGAAGACCCACTTGCGACCAAGTTTTAACTTCCTGACTGATGTCTTGAGATGTTGTTTCAATATATCCACATAATTTTCCGTCCTCATGATGTCATATATTTTGTGAAGTGCACCAGTCCCTCCTGCAGCAAAGCACCCCCACAACATGATGCTGCCACCCCTGTGCTTCACGGTTGGGATGGTGTTCTTTGGCTTACAAGCCTCCCCCTTTTTTCTCCAAACATAACGATGGTCATTATGGCCAAACAGTTCTATTTTTTGTTTCATCAGACCAGAGGACATTTCTCCAAAAAGTACGACCTTTGTCCCCATGTGCAGTTGCAAACCGTAGTCCGGCTTTTTTTATGTCGGTTTTGGAGCAGTGGCTTCTTGCTGAGTGGCCTCTTAGGTTAGGTCGATATAGGACTCGTTTTACTGTGGAAATAGATACTTTTGTACCTGTTTCCTCCAGTATCTTCAAAAGGTCCTTTGCTGTTGTTCTGGGATTGATTTGCACTTTTCGCACCAAAGTATGTTAATCTCTAGGAGACAGAACACGTCTTCTTCCTGAGTGGTATGACGTCTGCGGTGTCCCATGATTTTTCTACTTTTGTACTATTGTTTGTACAGATGAACGTGGTACCTTCAGGCGTTTGGAAATTACTCCCAAGGATGAACCAGACTTGTGGAGGTCTACAATTTTTTTTCTGAGGTCTTGGCTGATTTCTTTTGATTTTCCCATGATGTCAAGCAAAGAGGCACTGAGTTTGAAGGTAGGCCTTGAAATACATCCACAGGTACACCTCCAATTGACTCAAATGATGTCAATTAGCCCATCAGAAGCTTTCAAAGCCATGACATAATTTTCTGGAATTTTCCAAGCTGTTTAAAGGCACAGTCAACTTAGTGTATGTAAACTTCTGACCCACTGGAATTGTGTTACAGTGAATTATAAGTGAAATAATCTGTCTGTAAACAATTATTGGGAAAATTACTTGTGTCATGCACAAAGTAGATGTCCTAACCAACTTGCCAAAACTATAGTTTGTTAACAAGAAATTTGTGGAGTGGGTGAAAAACGAGTTTTAATGACTCCAACCTAAGTTTATGTAAACTTCCGACTTCAACTGTATGTATGTATGTATGTACGTACAGTACCAGTCAAAAGTTTGGACACACCTACTCATTCAAGGGTTTTTCTTTATTTTTACTATTTTCTACATAATAGTAAAGACATCCAAACTATGAAATAACACATATGGAATCATGTAGTAACCAAAGAAAAGTGTTAAACAAATCAAAATATTTGACATTCTTTAAAGTAGCCAGCCACCCTTTGCCTTGATAACAGCTTTGCACACTCTTGGCATTCTGTCAACCAGCTTCACCTGGAATGCTTTTCCAACAGCCTTGAAGGAGTTCCCACATATGCTGAGTACTTGATGGCTGCTTTTTCTTCACTCTGCGGTCCAACTCATCCCAAACCATCTCAATTGGGTTGAAGTTGGGTGATTGTGAAGGCCAGGTCATCTGATGCAGCACTCCATCACTCTCCTTCTTGGTCAAATAGCCCTCACACAGCCTGGAGGTGTGTTTTGGGTCACTGTCCTGTTGAAAAAACAAATGATAGTCCCACGAAGCGCAAACCAGATGGGATGACGTATCGCTGCAGAATGCTAAATAAATCAGACAGTGTCACCAGCAAAGCACCACCACATCTCCTCCTCGCTTCACGGTGGGAACCACACATGCGGAGATCATCCGTTCACCTACTCTGTGTCTCACAAAGACACGGCGGTTGGAACCAAAAATCTCAAATAATGTCCTTTGCTCGTGTTCCTTGGCCCAAGCAAGTCTCTTCTTCTTATCGGTGTCCTTTAGTTGTGGTTTCTTTGCAGCAATTTGACCATGAAGGCCTGATTGACGCAGTCTCCTCTGAACAGTTGATGTTGAGATGTGTCTGTTACTTGAACTCTGTGAAGCATTTATTTGGGCTTCAATATGTGGTGCAGTTAACTCTAATGAACTTATCCTCTGCAGCAGTTAACTCTGGGTCTCCCTTTCCTGTGGCGGTCCTCATGAGAGCCAGATTCATCATAGCACTTAATGGTTTTTGCAACTGCACTTGAAGAAAGATTGTTCATCATTAGGATCTATTGAGGAGAATGCTAGGGCAGTTGAACATCTACATAGATACTGTAGATTGTTGTTTATCCTGCTATGTGTGTACGTGTATTTTTACACAGTCTATGAACCAAAAGGTGTGTTCTCACTCTCACTGACACATAATGCAGAAAACACTGAGCGTTATTCCCCAGACACGTACACACTGCTTTAATTTATGTGCATAAAGTAAATATTTCCCTGCTCCGATGCTTTCAAGGAACACACTGCTGAGTTCTACATGTCATCGCTTTTCTCTCCCACTGACGCATATTGATTCAGATTGGACGCAGAAAAACGATAGAAGATAGAGGTAGACTACATTGCCAAAAGTATGTGTACACCTACTCGTCGAACATCTCATTCCAAAATCATGGGCATTAATATGGAGTTGGTCCCCCCTTTTCTGCTATAACAGCCTCCAGTCTTCTGGGAAAGCTTTCCACTAGATGTTGGAACATTGCTTCAGCCACAAGAGCATCCAGCCAAAGCTTGGCATTGCACATGGTGATCTTAGGATTGTATGAGGCTGCTCGGCCATGGAAACCCATTTCATGACATTACCTAGTTAAATAAATGTTAAATGAAGCTCTCGACGAGAAGTTATTGTGCTGACGTTGTTCCAGAGGCAGTTTGGAACTCGGTAGTGAGTGTTGCAACCGAGGACAGACGATTTTTACACGCTACACGCTTCAGCACTCGGTGGTCCGGTTCTTTGAGCTTTTGTGGCCTACCACTTTGTGACTGAGCCGTTGTTGCTCCTAGACGTTTTCACTTCATAATAACAGCGCTTACAGTTGACCGGGGCAGCTCTAGCAGGGCAGAAATTTGATGAACTGACTTGTTGGAAAGATGGCATCCTATGACGGAGCCACGTTGAAAGTCACAAGGCTCTTCAGTAAGGACATAAATACTAACCAGCTGTCTTTAGAAAACATTTTTTGTCCAGCTAGAGTTATACTAACCCGTTTGCAATCCCATTAGTGTTGCTTGCTAGCTTGCTGGCTAGCTACAGAGGTTAGCTGGCTACCCAGCTAGCAATGAGGAATCGGCCCAGAAGCTGCCCTCTTCCAGGGGGACGGAATTGATTGAATCGGCCCGGAATCGGGTGTCGGATTCGGCTCGGAATCAAAATGAATGACTGCCCAGAATTGTGCCAAGTACTTCGGGCCGTTTCCGTCTACCGGAATTCAGCCGACTTTGTCGGCATTTTACCAGAATCCCTCCAGAAGCGTCCCGATGCAAATGTAAATAAATGTATACAGAATTACACGATTTAGTCAATTTAAATTTGACTATTTTATTTATACAAATTATACCCATCCACACAAAAAAAACATTGTGTCGGAGGAAACACCATACACCTGGTGACCGTGTCAGCGTGTATGCGCCAGGGCCGCCACAGGAGTCGCAACTACGCGTGTGAGGCTACAGGACTTTCGTTAGCCTGATTGTGTCCAGACTGAGGAGACATTCACACACGATGCATCCCTGACCACCTCCTGAAGTGGTCAGCGAAATCTGAACACAATCAGACCACAAAGCAACCCATCTTTTCAATGCGATCTTTGTGTTCTGATAGCAGAAATCGCATGCAAGTGTCAAGTGTAGACAAAACCAGAGACCCCCATTCCATTCCCATACCACACTGCTTTTGGCTACGGTAAATCTCAATCTAGGTCACTGACATTTAGCGTGGCCACTCTCCTCTAAGGAATGTCATTAGGATTTTCATCATGTTTAATATGCAGCCTCTCGCGCTCATTGCGCTTGGTAGACAAGTGCACACCGTGCCTGCAGTGTGATTTAGCACTAATTCATTTTATTAGGTTTCTCTCTCTCTCTCTCTCTCTCTCTCTCTCTCTCTTGCTCTCTCTCTCTCTCTCTCTCTCTCTCTCTCTCTCTCAAGAGGAGTGCTGCTGCTCACTGTATCTCTGATTCTCCATCTCTCCCTGACTGACTGACTTCAGGGGAAAGAAGTCTGCTAGTATTCTCATTAACTTCAGAGTCAGACACCACACTCTCTCACAGTCCTCAGTGAGAAGTGTCAGTTATTTCCAAAGAATATGTTTCAAGTCATTACAGCTTTCTATCATCAGGTTTGGTGAGACCGGTGAGACTAATGTATGTGCACAGAACAATGTTCATCTTTGCACAAAACATACAAACAAATAAAAGGTCACACCAACTGTAGGCTAGCTAGTCAGACAATCAGTAGGTACTACGGTTTCTCACTGGGTTCACCAACTGTAGGCTAGCTAGTCAGACAATCAGTAGGCACTACGGTTTCTCACTGGGTTCACCAACTGTAGGCTAGCTAGTCAGACAATCAGTAGGCACTACGGTTTCTCACTGGGTTCAACAACTGTAGGCTAGCTAGTCAGACAATCAGTAGGCACTACGGTTTCTCACTGGGTTCAACAACTGTAGGCTAGCTAGTCAGACAATCAGTAGGCACTACGGTTTCTCACTGGGTTCACCAACTGTAGGCTAGCTAGTCAGACAATCAGTAGGCACTACGGTTTCTCACTGGGTTCACCAACTGTAGGCTAGCTAGTCAGACAATCAGTAGGCACTACGGTTTCTCACTGGGTTCAACAACTGTAGGCTAGCTAGTCAGACAATCAGTAGGCACTACGGTTTCTCACTGGGTTCACCAACTGTAGGCTAGCTAGTCAGACAATCAGTAGGCACTACGGTTTCTCACTGGGTTCACCAACTGTAGGCTAGCTAGTCAGACAATCAGTAGGCACTACGGTTTCTCACTGGGTTCACCAACTGTAGGCTAGCTAGTCAGACAATCAGTAGGCACTACGGTTTCTCACTGGGTTCAACAACTGTAGGCTAGCTAGTCAGACAATCAGTAGGCACTACGGTTTCTCACTGGGTTCAACAACTGTAGGCTAGCTAGTCAGACAATCAGTAGGCACTACGGTTTCTCACTGGGTTCACCAACTGTAGGCTAGCTAGTCAGACAATCAGTAGGCACTACGGTTTCTCACTGGGTTCACCAACTGTAGGCTAGCTAGTCAGACAATCAGTAGGCACTACGGTTTCTCACTGGGTTCAACAACTGTAGGCTAGCTAGTCAGACAATCAGTAGGCACTACGGTTTCTCACTGGGTTCACCAACTGTAGGCTAGCTAGTCAGACAATCAGTAGGCACTACGGTTTCTCACTGGGTTCAACAACTGTAGGCTAGCTAGTCAGACAATCAGTAGGCACTACGGTTTCTCACTGGGTTCACCAGTATTCCTCCCAAAGTGGAACACACACAACACGTCCAGAAACATCAACTCAAATGACTTTGGGGGCTAAGTGCTGAATTCAGCTCCAATTTAAAAAAGGCCCCCGGGGGCCAAACTCCACCAAAAGTCATATTCTCTCAGTCCACTGAGGTTTCCATAATTCAATTATCTTGCTACAGAATGCAGCAGCACAGTACATTAATCACATTCACACCAAGGCGTCTGCCTCATTTCATCCACATCTACAGTCACTGTACGTGCCAAATGGCACCCTACTCCATACATAGTGCACTACTTTTGACCATGGCCCATAGGTAATAAGGGTGCCATTTGGGAAACAGCCACTCACTCTGCTCATCCTATATGATCCCCACAAACTGTGTTTTAAACGATAAGACATTAAAAATTGAAGATAAGACAAGACATTCTTCACCCTTCTGAGGTGTGCAAGTACACACAACCTGTAAAAGATTTAACAATGGAGGAAACTCCCTATTCAGCCAATACCTGGAGAAAGTGTCTCTGGGAACCCCTGGTCTAATCTTTGAAGGCCTGTGACCCCAGTTTGATATTTTTTTTTTTTTTAAACTTGAAATAAATGACATAATCAGTGGCTAATGTTTCCTTTTATAATCTGGGCTATGACAGTCTATTACAAATCAGTCTGACAGTACTTTAAACAGTATTTCAATCTGAAGGAAGTATGGCTTGAAATGACATAAATGTATTGGGATGTTCAGAAGATCATCAGGCAATCATTTTGATCCTATGTGTCCCCCAGTCTGACTTAGAAGTTAGTCTTGTCCACTCTGTTCTAATGAGTCCTATGCAGGTTGTGGGTACATCTACACTGAGTGTACAACACTACAACACTAAGAACTCTTTCCATGACATAGACTGACCAGGTCAATCTAAGTGAAAGCAATTTTTTATTTCTATTTAACCTTTATTTGAACAGGGAAGAATATTGAGACCTAGGTGTCTTTTACAAATGCGCCCTGTATATACAACATAAATATACACATTATACCCAAGCTATATATACACTATATCTACAAAAGTATGTGGACACCCCTTCAAATGAGTGGATTCAACAATTTCAGCCAAACCCATTGCTGACAGGTATATAAAATCAAGCACACAGCCATGCAATCCCCTTAGACAAACATCATCAGTAGAATGGCCTTATTGAAGAGCTCAGTGACAGTTAACGTGGCACCTTCATAGGATTTCACCTTTCCAACAGCTCAGTTACAAAAGTGTCTGCCCTGCTAGAGCTCCACCGGTCAACTGTAAGTGCTGTTATTGTGAAGTGGAAAGTCTAGGTGCAACAACAGCTCAGTCGTGAAATGATAGGCCACACAAGCAATAATCGTCTAGGGCTGTTTATCATGGTTCGGGCTAGTCCCCTTAGTTACCGTGAAGGGAAATCTTAACGCTACATCATACAATGACATTCTAGATGATCATGTGCTTCCAACTTTGTGGCAACAGTTTGGGAAAGGCCCTTTCCTGTTTCAGCATGACAATACCTTCTGCACAAAGCGAGGTCCATACAGAAACGGTTTGTGGGGATCAGTATGCAATAACTTGACTGGCCTGCACAGAGCCCTGACCTCAACCCCATCGAACACAAGAACTGCAACGGTGCTGGGTTTTTCACGCTCAACAGTTTCCCGTGTGTATCAAAAATGGTCCACCACCCAAAGGACATCCAGCCAACTTGACACAACTGTGGGAAGAATTGGAGTTAATTAACATGGGCCAGCATCCCAGTGGAGTCCATGCCCCAACGAATTGAGGCTGTTCTGAGGGCAAAAGAGAGGGGGGCGCAACTCAATATTATTAAGGAGTTCCTAATGTTTGGTATACTCAGTATATTGTGTTCCTGAGTGTCTTATCTTTCAGTGAACGGTTCAAGAGATAGAGGCACATAATATGTAGGAAGAAAACAGAAACTGGCATAACCCCGGTTCTATGAATCAAGCACGGTTGTGGAGAAGCCCCGGAGCCAAGCTTTCTTTGGAGTGGTGGACTTGGGATTTTGGTCAACGGTAGTTGTGATTTGGTAGCTGCAGGCTGTCAGCAATCGTGTGTCTGTGGTTCGTCAGATGGATCCGCACGTGTTGATGGACACCTCCAGCAGGATTTTATTCTGACATCTGCTATGGGCTAAGGCATCGCGAAGATATTCCCTACAGCTACACTGGATTTATGACAGATTTTAGGAATGGAATATGGAAACCGGAGTTTAAGGTGTTTCTATAGGGCCTTTCTATAGGGCCTACCAAATACGGGCTAAACTGAAATGCTTCGGCCATGAATCCGATCACGGATCGGGTGGCATTTCAGCAAAGCCCCGAAGCCATGTTTTCTTTGGAGGGGTGGATTGTGGATTTGTATTTTTTTAATGTTAGTATCAATGTGGTCACAGTTGGTTCTTGTTGAAGAGGCAGCAGATAACATTAGCTTGCTATAGCTAGCTATCCTCTTAATCCATTCTGAATGAATTTGTGGGTATTTCTATCTAGCTGGCAAAATAAGTGAGCTAGATTTTGTTTGTGTACTGCCATATGTCGATAACATAGCTAAGTTTGTCACTGGTATGGGTTAGTAAATATCATAAATCTAGCCAGTTAGACAGTGATAGCCACAAGCTAAAACTGGGGAGAGAGGGAGGAGAGAATTCACATTCTATTTCATCTGCTGCTGGCATGCGGCTGTGAGGAAATTTCTACTATATTCACAACATATTGACACTATTACAATCTAATTTCATCAATTACATAGGGAAACCATTAGTTCCCTCAAATACGTTTTTCCACATGTAATTGATGAAATTAGATTGAAATAGTCAATATGTTGTGAATATAGTAGAAAAATCCTCACAGACGTTTTCCATACTAAAAAGTGAAGTGCCATTTGGTATGCACGAGCTTAGCATGTATAGTTGGCTACAGGCAATATGTTCCTCCACTGTGCGAGTCATCTTTTATTTATTTAAGAACAAATTATTATTATTTACAATGATGGCCTACCGGGGAACAGCAGGTTAACTGCCTTGTTCAGGGGTAGAACTGCAGATTTTTACCTTGTCAGCTCAGGGATTCGATCCAGCAACCTTTCGAGAACCGGCCCAACACTCTAACCACTAGGCTACCTGCAGTCATAGAAATTACCATCTTGCGTTTGGGGCTTTCCAGCAGTGTTCGTGGGTTTTATATGCGGGGAGTATAAAATAATACAATTGTAAACTAACAAATGATTTTTCAAGTTAGAACCCATTAATATACAGCACCAACTACATACTGATAAGGTCCATTATCTGCTACCTGGACTTTAAACCTAGTCACCAGGGGCCGGTTGCATCAGTCAGTTGTAGGCATATTGTAAAATGGCAATTCTACGCCAATAATGGAGCAGGCGTAGGGTGTTTATTCAGGTAGGCTGACAGACAGATTCCCAGGAGAAGGGGAAAACAAGACTTCCCACGCTATCGAGGCAACATATTGGCATTGTTGACTTTGTATTTATTTCATTAAAGAGGCAATAGCCTGGTGTCTAGGCTAATGTTTTTGACTGGATAGCCAGTTGGGGATTTTTTTGATTTAGTAAGGGCCCTAAATTCTTCCTCAATAATACCCAAATGGTAAGACAGAACTATAATGGTTTATTTATGGAGTGACTGGCATACATACACTATCCTTTGTTTGGTTATGGCGTTCTCACTGTATCCTTTTAGTCCTGCCTCTGGCTCACTTTTTACCATTTAGGCCTGTCTCACACTGTGTCCTTTTAGTCGTTCCTTACTCTCTCCTCCTCCCTTGCTCAGTGTATCCCGTCAGTCCTCCCTCCCTATCCCTCACTGTATTTCTCTGTCTCCTCCTTTCTCCCTCTGTCAGTGTATCATTTCACAGGCCTCCCCCCTCTCCATGTCTCTCCCACTGAGCTGTGCTGGGCTGTCTGAGGCCCTGCCTGCAGCATTGCGTTGTCTCTGGCCTTGAGAGGTGTAAGACAATGCTGAGGAAGAGAGGAGCGAGAGAGAGAGAGAGAGAGCCCCTCGTTCCTGCTCTCCCTCCTACACAGCAGCCACACAAAGGGCCAGACTGTAGAGCCCCACCCGGCCCCGCTCCCACACACGGTCTCCAAGCCCATCATACACAATGCCAGTCACATACACACATGCCCACGCACGCACACGCACACACACACACACACACACACACACACACACACACACACACACACACACACACACACACACACACACACACACACACACACACACACACACACACACACACACACACACACACACACAGCCTCTACCTCAGTTGTTCAACTGTGTGTGAGGTCACACAGCCAGAGGAAAACAAGGGGATAAACATTTCCCTCTGGTGGCTCGGGAAGCAGTGGAGAGAGATCCTACACAAAGGAGGGCAGAATGGACAGCCAGGAAACAGCATTGTGAGTGTGTGTGTGCTCTGATAGTTAAGTAGAGAGAGAGCAGAGAGGGTCTGACTGGGTGTGTATGTGAATGTGTGTGTGCTCGTGAATGCGTGCGTGTACATGTGTGCCGCTCAGTGATCACATGTATCCTGGTGATGATTGGGATTGACAGGAGATTCAGATACAAGACAGCTACAGTACCAGTCAAAAGTTTGGACACATCTACTCATTCACGGGTTTTTCTTTATTTTTACTATTTTCTACATTGTAGAATAATAGGGAAGACATCAAAACTATGAAATAACACATAAATCTAAATATATTTTATATTTGAGATTGTTCAAAGTAACCACCTGTTGCCTTGATGACAGCTTTGCACACTCTTGGCATTCTCTCAACCAGCCTCATGAGGTAGTCACCTGGAATGAATTTCAATTATTTCAATTTCAATGAATTTCAAGTGTGCCTTGTTAAAAGTTAATTTGTCGAATTTCTTTCCTTCTTAATGCGTTTGAGCCAATCAGTTCTGTTGTGACAAGGTAGGGGTGGTATACAGAAGATAGCCCTATTTGATAAAAGACCAAGTCTATATTATGGCAAGCACAACTCAAATAAACAAAGAGAAACAACAGTCCATCATTACTTTAAGACATGAAGGTCAGTCAATCTGGAAAATGTCAAGAACTTTGAAAGTTTTTTCAAGTGCAGTCGCAAAAACCATCAAGCACTATGATGAAACTGCTCTCATGAGGCCTGCCACAGGATAGGAAGACCCAGAGTTACCTCTGCTGCAGAGGATAAGTTCATTAGAGTTACCCGCCTCAGAAATTGCAGCCCAAAAAATAAATGCTTCAGAGTTCAAGTAACAGACACATGTCAACATCAACTGTTCAGAGGAGACTGCGAAAATCAGGCCTTCATGGTCGAATTGCTGCAAAGAAACCACTACTAAAGGACACCAATAAGAAGAAGATACTTGCTTGGTCCAAGAAACACGAGCAATGGACATTAGACCGGTGGAAATCTGTCCTTTGTTGAGTCCAAATTTGTGATTTTTGGTTCCAACCGCCGTGTCTTTGTGAGACGCAGAGTAGGTGAACGGATGATCTCCTCGTGCGTGGTTCCCACCGTGAAGTATGGAGGAGGAGGTGTGATGGTGTGGAGGTGCTTTGCTGGTGACACTGTCGTGATTTATTTAGAATTCAAGGCACATTTAACAAACATGGCTACCACAACGATACGCCATCCCATCTAGTTTGCACTTAGTGGGACTATCATTTGTTTTTCAACAGGACAATGACCAAACACACCTCCAGGCTGTTTAAGGGCTATTTGACCAAGAAGGAGAGTGATGGAGTGCTGCATCAGATGACCTGGCCTCCACAATCACTCGACCTCAACCAAATTGAGATGGTTTGGGATGAGTTGTATCGCAGAGTGAAGGAAAAGCAGCAAAACAAGTGCTCAGCATATGTGGGAACTCCTTCAAGACTGTTGGAAAAGCATTCCAGGTGAAGCTAGTTGAGAGAATGCCAAAAGTGTGCAAAGCTGTCATCAAGCCACATTTGTTTAACACTTTTATGATTACTACATGATTCCATATGTTTTATTTCATAGTTTTGATGTCTTCACTATTATTCTACAATGTAGAAAATAGTAAAAATAAAGTAAAACCCTGAAATGAGTAGGTGTGTCCAAACTTTTGACTGGTACTGTATGTCAAGGATTAGGTGTCCAATGTCATGTTCATACAGTAAGACAGGCCTGCAGGTACTTAGGAGCAGGCTTTATTGTCCACCCAACCAGGAATAGATAGTGGGGGTGATGAGAGGAGGAGGTGACCAGAGGAGGCTACCACGACAGGCAGCCCTCAAGCAGCACAAAATAGGTGAGAGAAAGAGACAGAGTGAGAGAGAGACCCAACCCCGTGATTAACATTAGAGGAAGGCACAGAAGAGAAGAGAACACATCTCTGGTGTTAACAGCGTTCCTACAGACAGCACCTCGTTAACAGGAGCCATGTTCTGAGATAACACTCATGGATCCGTAAAACTATACAAGCGCATGCATCTTTTCAGAGTTCTTCTCTTACTAATAATATTGACAATGGCAATAGGCTATAATCCACACAGTAGCCAACACATAGAGCTCACTGTAGGCTTACTAGAACATGCAATCGTTACATTGAAGGCCTGCTTCATAGAAAAGGGGACTGAAAGGGAATGGAGAGAGACAAAAGAGGGGAGGCTGCCCCTGTTGTGTTGAGCCTGTGATGGAGATGTGTCTGAGCTTTGTCACTTGTAATCTGGGAGGCTGGGGCAGGCAGAGGCAGGGTAGGTGGCTGGGCTGACTGGCTGCTGAATGGGGGAGGGGAGGTGGTGCTGATGGGGTGGGGGGGCTGGTTATCGATACTGGCGCAGGAGGAGGAGGAGTCAGGAGTGGCCCATTATTTGGCCGTGAAGGACTGCACAAAGACTCTCCACTTCTCAGCTTCTCTGGGCTAATAGCCGATGGGGGTTTTCTAGCCTTATGAATAACAATAGGAAGGGGACTGAGGTAGCTAGCACTAACATAGCCACACACTGCTGAAAACAAAGGAAAGTATGATTAGGCTATGCTCTGGGTCTAAACTTGTATAAACACAACAACAAACAACCTATTTTGTTCCAACCAAGCCTTTCCTACCTTCCTTAAAATCACGGATGTAGGCTATTAAGTAAAAGCAAAGAGTGAAGCTCATATCAGTGTAATTCTCCCATGTCCGAGGGTTCACCCTTGAAAGAGGTGTTTAGTATTCACTGTGTGAGCCAGCATGTTATTCAGTGGTGGCCACAGGGCGCTGTGTCGTGCCCATTATTTTGGTCCTCAACGGTCCATTAACAGCAGTCCACTCTGATAGCACCTTTACAGCCTACAGCCAGCACCTTCCTCCCTGAACTACAGATTATTAACACTTTATGGCCTGCTGTAAAACTGCATGGCCACAATCAAGACGTAGATCTGGTCTGTGCTTTAGCTAGCTAAAGTTTTAATGTTACACAGACCAACACAGCGATAAAGTAGATGCAAGCAAACTCAATTTAAAAGAAAAGTTAGCTGTGTCATTCTTGTTTTTGTGGTTGTGTGTGTTGTTTCATGAGGGGGGATAGCAACATACAGCACCAGAGGAGAGGAGAACTGTCTGTCTGTGTGTGTGTGTGTGACCTTCTGACCTTTGTTCTCATTGTGTTTAATGCTCTCTTGTACAAGATGGAGGCAGTACCAGCCACTGAGCTTCGTTCTGAGAGTTAAGTGCTGCCACTCTGTAGCTGCGTGCTCTTCCCCCTCCCAATCACACACACACAGCCAAGATTACAGCATGCTGCTGGCGTCTCCTATCTTCCTTTTACACCAGGCGAAGGACGTTTCATAAAACACACACACATAAAACCCCCACAGCCACCCAGTCCCCAGTCCCAACCTGTTCTCTACCCCCACCAACCCTCCTCCTCCTCTGTGTTACACGGTCGAGTTCAAGGCCAACCACCAGCATTATCTTGTTTTTCTGAAGCTTGTTTTCAGTACAAATACTACTCCAAAAGATGTTTAACAATAAGCAGAGGAGCATCTCTGTAGACACTCACTAACAATAGTTACACAACCATTAGGCCTTCAAAATGCTGGATGTTGAAAGCAGAGACATAAGGGATTAACACTTGGTCCTGTACTTGTGTCATGCCAGCCAGACACTCAGAGCGTCAAAACCATTATTCACATGTTTCCAATGTATACGTGCAATTTCTTCACATTGTCCATAAACATTGCTCTCTAAGTTTGCCATCATCTTGGGCAAGATGTCTTTAAGTAGTTTAATTGACAATAGATAAGCAAACACATAGCATCACAGACATATAATACTGATATTACACTGCACACTAACTGTATTTAGACCTATGTCTGTGACTGAGCTCTAAGCAAGAGAAAAACAGGAGACAACTATTAACACATAGCCTAAAGAGTGTCTGACCGGAGCAGGAAAGGGAGGGGACTGTGTGTGTACAGCCGGACTGTATAGCTAACTTGTGACTGAGTTTGTTGTTTCTCAATATGCATATTACTATGCTCTAAGCATGCGAATTGGAGCAGGAAACGGTCAGAGTATGAGTCCAAATCAAAGTATGTGAAATGAAGCACGGAGGGCAGTTCTCAGATGTGTACTTCGTTTGTACACATTTTGAACCATTGATGCATGCTTCAACTGTAATATTCCCAGGACTGTTGACGTAATGATGTAACCACGTAAAAAACGATGCAAAATGTATTGAAACCAATGGTGGCTGGTTTTGAGCTGAAGCGAGAGAAAATGAACTCTGACTTCGAAATGAAAAATTGCCCACACATCTAATATGTTACCTGACTAAAATATTTTATATTGATACATCAATAAATACATACTGTGTTCATTTTGGCATGGCTAGAATATCCACTGTAATGTGCGTAGACCGCAGGCTAACTGAAGAAGAATTCATAGCAAATCTACATATAACAATATTAATTTTACTGTGCCTTCAGAAAGTATTCACACCCCTTGACTTTTTCCACATTTTATTGTGTTACAGACAGAATTTTAAATTTATTTAGAAATATATTTAATTCACTGAATACTCAAAATACAAAAACAACAAAAGTGAAAACCGAAACAGTTCTATCTGGTGCAGACACACAAAGACTGAAAACAACCACCCACAAAACAAACCCAACAGAAAACAGGCTACCTAAATATGGTTCCCAATCAGAGGCAGCTGTCAATCGTTGTCCCTGATTGGGAACCATACTTAGGTAGCCTGTTTTCTGTTGGGTTTTGTGGGTGGTTGTTTTCAGTCTTTGTGTGTCTGCACCAGATAGAACTGTTTCGGGTTTCACTTTGTTGTTTTTGTATTTTGAGTTGTTCACTTCATTAAATAAGATGAACAATTACCATGCTGCGCATTGGTCCTCTGATCCTTCAAACTTCTCCTCCTCAGACGAGGAGGAAGACGACAGCCGTTACACTGACCTACACACAATACCCCATAATGTCAAAGTGGAATTATGTTTATCAACATTTTTAAACAAATTAATAAAAAATTAAAAGCTGAAATGTTTTGAGTCAAAATGTATTCAACCTCTTTGTTATGGCAAGCCAAACTAGGTTCAGGAGTAAAAATTTTCTTAACAAGTCACATAATAAGTTGCATGGACTCACTCTGTGTGCAATAAGTGTTTAAAATCATTTTTGACTGACTACCTCATCTCTTTACCCCACATATAAAATTAGCTGTAAGGTCCCTCAGTCGAGCAGTGAATTTCAAACACAGATTCAACCGAAAACCAGGGAGGTTTTCCAATGCCTCGCAAAGAAGGGTACCTATTGATAGATGGGTATACATTTTTAAAAAGCAGACATTGAATATCCCTTTGAGCATGGTGAAGTTATTAATTACACTTTGGATGCTGTATCAATACACCCAGTCACTACAAAGACACAAACGTCTTTCCTAACTCAGTTGCTGGAGAGGAAGGAAACCGCTCAGGGATTTCACCATGAGGCCAATGGTGACTTTAAAACAGTTAAAGTGTAATTGCTGTGATAGAAGAAAACTGAGGATGGATCAACAACATTGTAGTTACTCCACAATAATAACCTAATTGACAGAGTGAAAAGAAGGAAGCCTGTACAGAATAAAAATATTCCAAAACATGCATCCTGTTTGCAACAAGGCACTAAAGTAATACTGCAAAATATGTGGCAAAGCAATTAACTTTTGTCCTGAATAAAGTGTTATGTTTGGGGCAAATCCAATACAACACATTACGGAGTACTACTCTCCATATTTTCAAGCATAGTGGTGGTTGCATCATGTTATGGGTATACTTGTAATCGTTGAGGATAGGGGAGTTTTTCAGGATTAAAAAGAAATGGAACTAAGCACAGACAAAAATCCTAGAGGACAGCCTGGTTCACTCTGCTTTTCACCAGACACTGGGAGATTAATTCACGTTTCAGCAGGACATTAACCTAAAACATAAGGCCAAATCTACACAGGACTTGCTTACCAAGAAGACAGTGAATGTTCCTGAGTGTCCGAGTTACAGTTTTGACTTAAAATTTACTTGAAAATCTTTGGCAAGACCTGAAAATGGTTGTCTAGCAAAGATTACCAACCAATTGAACAAAGCTTGAAGAATTTTGAAAAGAATAATAAGAAATGTTACACAATCCATTTGTGTATCCAGAAAGACTCACAGCTGTAATGGCTGCCAAAAGTGGTTCTACAAAGTATTGACTCAGGGGTGAGAATACTTATGCAAATTAAATATTTCTGTATTCCATTTTCAACACATTTGCAAACATTTCTAAAAACATGTTTTCACTTGGTCATTTTAGGATATTGTGTGTAGTTGCTGTAACACAACAAAATGTGGAATAAGTCAAGGGGTATGAATACTTTCTCAAGGCACTGTAGCTAGCTGCTAACTATGAAGTTACAAGCTTGTGTTTGCTTTATGTAGTTCTCATGTTGTCTGTATTGGTCAAAGGAAATGCAGTAGCACTGGAGTGGGTAGTGCTTCTCAAATGCATTCTGTACAACCTCATCCTCACAAGAACGTACTCAAGAGAACGTCCTCGGAGAACGGTAGTATTGGGAAACACCCTCAGTGTCTCAGGTTAGCCTAGCCTAGTGCAGTACATAGTGTACAGAGTCACATCCATCAATCATCTGGGAGTGCCTGTCCCTGGAGCAGGCAGACTAAAGCTCACACACTCCCCAGCCCTGACTCCCCCTCCATCCTCCCGCCATCAGCCAGCCCAACACAGCAAGGCAATATCCTCAAGGCTGGAAGGGACATAAAAGAGTGGGGTTGAGGGTTAGGAGAATGAGAAAATGGAGTTGACCCATGAATGTAAAAATCATAAAACACTGTCAGGGTCAGAAAACTGTGTACAGTGTAAATTATAACCTCAGGGTTGGTCAAAATGGGAGCTGGTAGCTAACACTTTCACTCCGTCTTCTGGCAGTAATCCATTTTAGGTACAAATAGCCAAGTGGAAGTGGCCATGTTGGGATTATCTTGGGAAAACCAAAGGATTTGGAAATTTTACCTGTTCAGCCTATAATTGTGCCTGATATTAATGATACTGTATTTCTGATGACAAAGGACATTAGCCTGGTTAGTAAGCACTATGTTGACTAAGTCGTCATGTGGCAGCATCTCTCCTCAGCAGTGCCCAGTCCCAGTGCCACCTCAGGCCCAGCCAGGCCCTGCCCTGTCTACCTTGCCTCCCTCCATGGCCAGCCCAGTGAGTTCAGCACACACTGCGCCACACTGCACAACTCTCTCTCCCGTAGTCCTTCCCCTCCTCCAGTATCAGGCTGTGGCTGTGTGAGTGACTGGAGTGTAGGATACTGTGGGCCAGGGCTAGAGCCGGAGTTGAAGAGAGCTTTATCTGATCTCATTACCCTCCAACAAAAGCCCAAAGCCCACAGAGAGGGCAGCAGCCAGTGGATCAGGCAGCAGCACTGCAGGGGAGGGGGTGGTGGTGGGGGGTCCCAGAAGGTTGGGTAAGGGAAACATGCAGACTAGAGCTCCTTTACAGGAGACAAACAGGAAAAGCATGGCGAGAGAGAAAGGAAGAGAGGAGAAAGCACTAGGGTCTACTTCCAGAGAGCATTGTTCTGCTCTGTGTGTTATTAGGGAAAGCTAAAATAATTGTTCTGTTAGTTTAGGCTATACACAATGACATAGACGAAAGGATTTCTAACACTAATATTTGAATTGATGAGATGTATTTGATTATTCAGGGATCAAGGGAAAGTGCAGTATGCAAAGTGTAAATATATCTACGAGACCAAGTTAACCTTTAGGCCTATGGAGGGCTTGTCATGGTTCCTCCCAACTTCACCTTGCAGACTTTGACCTAGCTGTGTGTACGTACGAGAGGGTGTTACGCTAGATGATGATCTGAAGCCGGGGCTGTGGGGCAGGTGGTGGGATGGTTTTAACCCTTCTGTCCACGTCCATAGGAGGTGTAGTAGGCCTAACCTGTCAGCTGGGTTCCGGAGTGATCTCATTTTATCCCTCTCTTGGAAACATATGTCTCATCTTGTCAGCTCTGGATCTACTCTGCCGTCGTTCCCATTCCCCACTGTGTAAGGATAGGATGTACACCATCATTGGGCTATGTTAAGACTGACAAACACAATAGAATATCTCCATTAGTGCAGGTAGGTAGACCTGGTCAATCACTGCACTTTATTGTACAATACTGTTGTAATACACTGTACTGTACTACACTGATTGTTACTTGCGGAATAAGAACATGCAGGTGGTGCACTGTAAATAATATTTAATATTCAATAATTATAACTTAATTAGACGTTATTACACATTAGGCCACTTCTTTACAACTGCCCTGCACTGTATTGTATGTACTGCAGGTAGCAGCTTAACGTCTAGCCATAACATCTTTGACTCTAGTCAAACATAGCAAGCTTAGTTGTGTGAAACGGACAGCTATTTCACACAAACCCAGTGATGGCTATGAAAGGGTGCAGAACTGCTCTGAACCCTTCTGTTGTTGATGCCTGCTGAGGCTAAAGGAGCTGTCGCAATACCTCTGGTCACTGGATGCTGCTGAGGAACCACCTTGTAGAAAAACAAGCACACTTCGTCGCTCCATCCTTATCTGATCTGAGCCGGCCAATTGTGTATCGGGTGTTGGGCGCGGGCTGAACCAGGAGTGACTGATTTCAGAATTTTTGAATTTATGGGGCAACCTTTACGCCAGTTCTCTGAAATGCACCCTTCTACCCTCCCATAAAACAATAAGAGACATGGGTGGGGAGTGATCCCAAGGTCTTAAAAAACACACACACTCTCAGGCAGCACACACACCTTGTACTCAGCCAGGGAATGAGACTGGTTTTCTGGGAAGAGCTTAGCAGTTAGCAAGCAGGGGGAGGAAAGCAGATGGAGGTCTCCAACCTCTCTATCCTCATGGCCTCCTGCGCAGCCAGCCGGATGGATTCACAACATTCTGAGGCAGCATCCAGCTAGTCACTACTACCTCATTAAGACCAGGTTGAGACGCTGGTCCTGCTTAAAGTCAGCTACCTAATTGCAGTTTCCCAGAGAAAAACACTGATTATAAATATGCCAACAGGCATGCTCTCAATCACAGCTGGTATTCATTCCTATAAACAAAACAAATTGTTACCTGTCTCTCTCCCTGCGAGTGAGCTTTTGCTTGTAATAATTAATTTACTTGCCTTATTATTTTTGTGTGTGTCGTGGGGGGGGGGGGGGGGGGGGGTCGGGTGTAGCCCTAGCTCAGCGGAAAGCCTTCTTCCTCTGCACAAACACAACTGGTGGTAGTCATGCTCCCACAACACTCCCATGATCACACACATTTATGGTTGTTGGCCTCTCTCAGGAGCCTGTGAAATTGTGGGAAGGTGGAGGTGTAGTCAAACTGGACAACATAACAGCATACTCCTCCTATCCTGGTCATCTCCTATAATTCATCTGAAGAGGATTTTATCTTCACTCTGCAGCCTCCCTCTCGTGCGTGCGTGGAATCCGAGCCCCAAATCCCCGAGATGAACTTGGCAAACACACTCACAATCAAATAGAACACACTGTGAAATGTCATATGTTAATGACGCTGAATATTTAATAGTATTTCTATTAGGTTATCACATTATTATTGGCATCATTTTTAGCCCCTCCCCTTACTTGCCTTGGAGCCCCGTGCACTGTGGCGCTGCCTATGTGGGAAATCAGCTCTGACGCAGCAGTAGAAATATGGCACCCTACTCCCTAAACTCTTGTCCAAGGTAGTGCACTATATAGGGAATATGGGGCCATTTGGGACATATCCACTGTTCTTCTCAACCTAATAGAGGCAGGTTTATTCTGAAGGCCTCCTAGCCTGTGTCTGTCTTTAGCCCAGTACTACGGTCAGGGACAGACAGTTATTGAGGTATCATCTAATTTCCCCAATAATACATACTGTGTTCTTCTGTTAGCTTCTTTCGATACTGATGTGAAGAAGTCTGTGGGGCTTATAACAAGTATTAGCTAGGTCTGATTAGGTCTGGTCCCATTAGAGTGTTTTGAAGCAGCAGTGGTACACTACCTAAACTGTTTAAAACAGTATATTCCAGCCGTCCATACAATATTTTGCCACGGGCCCTCCCAGCTCATTACGCTGACTATTAGATAATGCAGCATTGCCATTCTCATCTATTTATTTTGTTTCACAGTTGACCTGGATCGCGTAGCTCGAGGTGAGGCAGGTCAAAGTCACCCTGCCATTTTCAACTGGCCTACTTTCAGTGACTTCAAACACCTTAGGCCATGTGTGCCACTGGGCTAGAGGCTGCAGCAGTGTAGTGGTTGTATTCTGGTCTGCTCTCTCTGCCTCCAGGGAGGGAAGCAGGGACCTAGACACTGTGCGGTCATCTCTACACATTTCTGGCTGCACTGTGAGCTCTGACCATGAGGGTTTTTATAAAAAAACAGAACAGTGCGTGTCACATGCGCTGAACGTGCACTAGCAGGACGTGTACACGGTTTATGGAAAAGTAGGGAAATTACTCAGCCTGTCAGATGGTTTCTAAACCCTACAGCCAGTTTTCCCTTGCATTGTGTGTTTGTGTGTGTGTGTGTGTGTGTGTGTGTGTGTGTGTGTGTGTGTGTGTGTGTGTGTGTGTGTGTGTGTGTGTGTGTGTGTGTGTGTGTGTGTGTGTGTTCAAAGCTAGTCATAGTTTTACACGCATGGACCATGTGGTTCGAGTCCCCAGTCATCATATAGCATAGTGTTTCCCACCACCTTCCCTATATGGTACAGCCCTCCACTTTACAGTGGGAAATCACAGTAGCTAGCTGAACGAGTACAGCAGTGCTCCGTCATTCATGTAAGAATTCAAAACAGGAAACACACACAGAAACAAACCGACAACTTCCTAAATCACTTGTAATGGGTTCGTTATTAAGAATGTCAACCCAAGTACAGAGTAATCCGCCTGGATGACATGTCTGATTGTCTGAGCCTTGTGGGCCCTTTCTCTCTGGTCTCTGGTGAGGGGGAAGTGCCTAGCGCCTACTACAGAGTCGTACATCTTGTTGTCACAGACACTTGCCCAATGACCCTTCCAGTCACATCTCCAGTGAGAGCTCCTCGAGTGGACACTCCACAGCTCAGCCAGCTACCTGAGGAGCCTCTCAGGCTGGGGAGGTCAGTGCATCAGGAGCCCCACTTGGTTCCCTCTGGAGCCCCAGTGCAATCATAGCCACTCTTAAGCACTGGGCCTGAGAATCTCTTGTGGGGCGCTCCCGGAATATGTCACAACCCTGAGTCAAAGTGTGACCCCCACCCCCCACCTCAGAGAACAGATAAATGGGATGGATGGGGGAGGAGCCAGTCCGTTCAAAATAGACAGCGAGGAGCAAGGTTTACTCCCTCAGGCAAATCATTCCCAGTGACATAGCTAGCAAGTCAAGGTCGCCTATCAAAGTTCTCTATTGGAGGGCAATATTGGAGGTTCCCATAAACATCTCATATTCTCAGACAGGAAACGTTAGGCTATAAGCTACAACACAAATGGCTCGCTAACAACAAGCCTTTCTGTATAGACGTTTTGACTTATTGAAGAATAGCAGATAAGATTCTTGTCTCCTTAAGTTAGAGAAGGAGAGAGCACGGCTGGCGGTGTTCCCGCTGTTAGCTATTTGATTTATTAGCTTATTTTCAGCGGTGCGTCCATCCGCCATGTGCAATGCTGCTCCCAGGTCCCATCTGCTACTGGTTGCTGCTGCCGGGCTAAAGAGGCAGCGAGCAGACATGTAATGATGGCTCTCTCTGGGAACATTACCTGCACATTTACCTGACAGCAGCAGCAGGCAAAGCCATGTCAATCACCACAGCCAAGCTGTTTCTCCTCAGCCCGCTGAAAGATGGAGTCAGGGAAAAACATCATGGTGCTCAGTAAAACACACTGGTACTTCTATTAAGGGGCAAATGTTTCACTGCTCAGTACCACTCACACTGGCTGTTACAGAGTGTGGATTAGAATACATTAACCTTTTGTCATGTCTCCACACAGAGTTCAAGGTGAACACCATTTAGGTGGTGGTGGTGGTGGTGGCTTAACCTGTCCCAGGAGGCCTTCTCTAGCTGGTCTAGAGGACCTTACAAGGCTCCCTGTCCCTCTTTACCCAGCTCTATCCATATTTCCATCCAACCCCCTCCGTTCACCCCCTTCCTCACTGGTATGGGAACAGTAGCCCTTCCCCCGCACCGGAAGCAGGGAGAGAGCAGAATGGTGATCGAAATTGATTCCAACATCTTCTCTCGCTTCACCCTGGCCTTTCCACTCCACTCTCATCAAAATCCAAAGAGCTTTATCTCTACCAGCCTAACTAACACACTGACTGACTTAGTGTGAGGAGTGCATGTTATTGTGGGTACAGTGTTGAACAGCTAATTGTACTGTATCTTTATAGCAGCTGTACACAAATCGCTTTCTTCAAAGTTCTCAGTTTCCCCCACCAACCACACCTATGAGGGATTTCATTTCAATAAAAGAGAGAGAGCTGAGAGGGGAGATCAGAGGAGAGAGAGGGAGTCAGAGAGATGGGTAAGAGTCTGAAGAAAGGGGATACCGATGAGTGTGTTGTGCTCACACACAGAGAGAGAGAGAAAGAGAAAGAGAGAAAGAGAAAGAGAAAGAGAAAGAGAGAAAGAGAAAGAGAAAGAGAAAGAGAAAGAGAAAGAGAGAGAGAGAGAGAGAGGAGAAAGAAAGCAGCAATAATAGCTCTTTCTTACCGTCCTCCTCCTTAATGTGTGCGTTCTGTGGGCTGTGCATTCTCTCTCTGCGGTTCGGGGGACTCAGGTCTGAAGCAGGGCCGTGATCAGCTGATATCCATGTGGGGTCGCTCATATCAAAGTCCTCACTGCTCACTGAAGTCTCATCCTGACAGAAAAAGACAGGGAGAGGGCGAAAGAGAGAAAGAGTGGGGAGAGATTGTCATGTCATTCCATGGACAGCTAAGACAGTTGGAAGAGGGAGAAAATAAAGAGATTGGAAGATATCAGAGGTACATGTGACGGATCGGACCTCAGACATCAGAGAGGTTGCCAAAAGAGGTGGACTGAGGCTCCCTGTCTGTGTCAGGAGACTACCTAAATGGTCTACTGACGGAGTGGATGACACCTTGCAGTAAGAAAATGAATGCATGTCTGGACTGCTGAGCGTTATGTTGTAAATAAATCAAACAACATAACCGCCAACAATTTACTATTATGAGTATGAGACTATGGACAAAATTCAAAGGCAGCCTGTCGTTGCACATTTGCAATACAGCAAAGTGATACGCATCAGTCATTACAGTAGCTCTCCCTTTTTAGTCACTGCATTAAGGCAAAGAGCACAGCAGACCGAGGACTACAGACGAAATACAATAACAACTCCATCTACCAGGTCCAGAAGCCTTTAGCAGCAGGCCTATACACCATGCATACGGAGCGTTAGATTAATTAAGCATTAGAAGTCCAGCTGAGGCTCCATGACCGGAGCCAAACCAAGGCCAAAAACCGACCAGCCTAATGACACCATAAGGGTTAAGGCCCCTATCTTAATTTCCATATCAGAGATGATTCTACATTCAATCTACATTCATTCCAATCCTGTTAGTTTGACTTGTGTCAGTGAGGCTCCTCTGGTTGCAGCACAGAGCAAAGAGGATCTGAGAGCCCGGCACTCCCACTAATGAGGTCCAGAGTGCTGCAGATAGCTGCCTTTCAGGCAACACAATAGACAGACAGTCAAGATACAGCCTTCCCCTCCAACAGACCCATCCACTGCACTTTAGAACTTGTTATGAAGTCTTTCACTTGCAGTATGAGCGTGTACAAGCACTTATAGTCTCACACATCCGCAACACACATGTGCACACATCATATATCATTCACACACACACACACACACACACACACACACACACACACACACACACACACACACACACACACACACACACACACGACCATAAACACACACCATGTATCATGCACACACAACCGTACACACACATCATATATCATACACATGCAACCGTACACACACATTATACAGTATATCATGCACACACAACCGTACACACACATCATATATCATGCACACACAACCGTACACACATCATATATCATGCACACACAACCGTACACACACATCATATATCATGCACACACAACCGTACACACACATCATATATCCTGCACACATCCGTACTAGGGTTGCAAAGGGTCTGTCACGCCCTGATCTGTTTCACCTGTCCTCGTTATTGTCTCCACCCCCTCCATGTCACGATCGTGTGGCGGATTGACGGACCAAAATGCAGCAGTTGGAAAATAAGCCATCTTCTTTTATTTAACAACACGAAGATGAACACGACACAAAACTCTATACAAACTAACAAAACAACAAAACGACCGTGAAGCTACAAACGTTGTGCACATACATACAGGCTACAAACGTTTTACATAGACAATTACCCACAACCAATGAGAGCCTATGGCTACCCTAAATAAGGCTCCCAATCAGAGACAACCGAAATCAGCTGTCTCTAATTGGGAACTCATTCAGGTAACCATAGACTCTCCTAGACAACTAAACATACATAGACAATACTAGAAACATGTACTCCACACAAACCCATATACTATACACAACCCCTTTACCATAAACAACACCCAAAACCAACAAAACAAAAACATTCCCCATGTCACACCCTGACCTAACTAAAATAATAAAGAAAACCAAGAATACTAAGGCCAGGGCGTGACATAACCCCCCCCCTTGAGGCGCGAACTCCGGGCGCACCATACACAGTCTAGGGGAGGGTCTGGGTGGGCTTCCCTCCACGGTGGCGGCTCCGGCTCTGGTCGCGGTCCCCACGTCACCACAGTACCTAAACACCTCCTAGGCTTCCTCCAAACGACCCCCCTCCACATTAACCCCATTGCATTAAAGGGCAGTTCCGGACTAAGGGACAGCTCCGAACTAAGGGCCAGTACCAGGGTAAGGGGCAGTACCAGGGTCAGGGGCAGTACCAGGGTCAGGGGCAGCACCAGGGTAAGGGGCAGCACCAGGGTAAGGGGCAGCACCAGGGTAAGTGGCAGCACCAGGGTAAGGGGCAGCACCAGGGTAAGGGGCAGTACCAGGGTAAGGGGCAGCTCCGGACTGAGGAATGGCAGCTCCGGACTGAGGAATGGCAGCTCCGGACTGAGGGACTGCAGCTCCGGACTGAGGGACGGCCCATGGCTGGCTGACAGATCTGGCTGCTCATGGCTGGCTAACGGATCTGGCTGCTCATGGCTGGCTGACGGATCTGGCTGCTCATGGCTGGCTGACGGATCTGGCTGCTCATGGCTAGCTGACGGATCTGGCTGCTCATGGCTAGCTGACGGATCTGGCTGCTCATGGCTGGCTGACGGATCTGGCTGCTCATGGCTAGCTGACGGATCTGGCTGCTCATGGCTGGCTGACGGATCTGGCTGCTCATGGCTAGCTGACGGATCTGGCTGCTCATGGCTAGCTGACGGATCTGGCTGCTCATGGCTAGCTGACGGATCTGGCTGCTCATGGCTAACTGACGGATCTGGCTGCTCTTGGCTAACTGACGGATCTGGCTGCTCATGGCTAGCTGACGGATCTGGCTGCTCATGGCTAGCTGACGGATCTGGCTGCTCATGGCTAGCTGACGGATCTGGCTGCTCATGGCTAGCTGACGGATCTGGCTGCTCATGGCTGGCTGACGGATCTGGCTGCTCATGGCTGGCTGACGGATCTGGCTGCTCATGGCTGGCTGACGGATCTGGCTGCTCATGGCTGACTGACTGATCTGGCTGCTCCTGTCTGATTGGCGGCTCTGGCAGATCCTGTCTGGTTGGCGGCTCTGGCAGATCCTGTCTGGTTGACGGCTCTGGCAGATCCTGTCTGGTTGACGGCTCTGGCAGATCCTGTCTGACGGACGGCTCTAGCGGCTCCTGTCTGGCTGGCGGCTCTAGCGGCTCCTGTCTGGCGGACGGCTCAGTGGGCTCATGGCAGACGGGCGGCTTTGCAGGCTCATGGCAGACGGGCGGCTTTGCAGGCTCATTGCAGACGGATGGCTCAGATGGCGCTGGGGAGACGGATGGCTCAGATGGCGCTGGGGAGACGGATGGCTCAGATGGCGCTTGGCAGACGGGCAGTTCAGTCATCGCTGTGCAGACGGCAGACTCCTGCCGGCTGAGGCGCACTGTAGGCCTGGTGCGTGGTGCCGGGACTGGTAGCACCGGGCTGGGGACACGCATCTCAGGGCTAGTGCGGGGAGAAGGAACAGGGCATACTGGACCCTGGAGACGCACATTAGGCCTAGTGCGTGGTGCCGGAACTGGTGGTACCTGGCTAGGGACACGCATCTCAAGGCTAGTGCGGGGAGCAACAACAGGGCACACTGGACTCTCAAGGCGTACTATAGGCCTTGTGCGTGGTACCGGTACTGGTGGTACCGGGCTGAGGACCCGCACATCAGGGCGAGTACGGGGAGAAGGAACAGTGCGTACAGGACTCTGGAGACACACAGAGGGCTTGGTGCGTGGTGTAGGCACTGGTGGTAATGTGCTGGAGACACGCACCACAGGGCTAGTACGTGGAGGAACAACAGGGCTCTGGAGACACCCAGGAAGCTTGATGCGTGGTGTAGGCACTGGTGGTAATGGGCTGGAAACACGCACCTCAAAGCTAGTGCGGGGAGCAGGAACAGTGCGTAAAGGGCTCTGGAGACGCACCTTAGACCTAGTGCTTGGTGCCGGAACTAGTGGTACAGGGCTGGGGACATGCATCTCAGGATGAGTGAAAAAAGTAGGAACAGGACACACCGGGTTGTGAAGGTGTACTGGAGACCTGGTGTGTATAGCCGGCATCAAATCTTCCGGAACTTTAACACGAGTTTCAGGCTGAGTACGAGGAACTGACACAGGTGGCATCGGACAGCTAATACGCTCCTCAGGGAGAATGCATTGCATACTCTGCCAAACCAACAGCTCTCTCTCTTCACTCTCCTCCAATTTCGTCAACAACTCTTCGAATGTCTCATAATCTCCCCTTCGTTCACTCTCCTCCAATCTGTCCAATAACTCCTCGACACACTCAGACTCACCCCTCAACTTCGCCGACTGCTCCAAGTGCCCCCCTCCAAAAAAAATTTTGTGCTGTCTCTTGGGCTTCCTCCCGTGTCGCCGTGCTGCCTCCCTCTCTGCCTTGGGGCAGTGATATTCCCCTGGCTGTGACCAGGGTCCTCTCCCGTCTAGAATTTCCTCCCATCTCCAGAAATCCTGTGTAGGTAGGTCCTGTTGCCGCCTTCCATGCCGCTTGGTCCTATGGTGGGTAATTCTGTCACGATCGTGTGGCGGATTGACGGACCAAAATGCAGCAGTTGGAAAATAAGCCATCTTCTTTTATTTAACAACACGAAGATGAACACGACACAAAACTCTATACAAACTAACAAAACAACAAAACGACCGTGAAGCTACAAACGTTGTGCACATACATACAGGCTACAAACGTTTTACATAGACAATACCCACAACCAATGAGAGCCTATGGCTACCCTAAATAAGGCTCCCAATCAGAGACAACCGAAATCAGCTGTCTCTAATTGGGAACTCATTCAGGTAACCATAGACTCTCCTAGACAACTAAACATACATAGACAATACTAGAAACATGTACTCCACACAAACCCATATACTATACACAACCCCTTTACCATAAACAACACCCAAAACCAACAAAACAAAAACATTCCCCATGTCACACCCTGACCTAACTAAAATAATAAAGAAAACCAAGAATACTAAGGCCAGGGCGTGACACTCCAGGTGTTGCTTGTTTTCCCCAATGTATTTATCCCTGTGTTTCCTGTCTCTCTGTGCCAGTGTATTTATCCCTGTGTTTCCTGTCTCTCTGTGACAGTGTATTTATCCCTGTGTTTCCTGTCTCTCTGTGCCAGTTCGTCTTGTATGTTTCCAAGTCAACCAGCGTTTTTCCCGTTCTCATGCTTTTTGCATTTGCCTTTTTCTTGTCGTCCCGGTTTTGACCCTTGCCTGTTTCTGGACTATGTACCCGCCTGCCTGACCATTCTGCCTGCCTTGACCACAATCCTGTCTGCCACTCTTTACCTCCTGGACTCTGATCTGGTTTTGACCTTTTTTGCCTGTCCACGACCATTCTCTTGCCTACCCTTTGGATTAATAAACACACAATTACAGGTTTCTGGTAACCACAGTGAGACCATACAGTTCCTCCTCATTGCATCTCCCCATGTTCTGGTTGTTTTGGGATTTTCCTGGCTACAAAAACACAATCCTGTGATTGACTGGACCTCAAGCTCCATCCTGGGTTGGAGCCCTTTTTGCCATTCCCACTGCCTTCAAGCAGCACAGCTGTCCCCAAGTCATCCTCCTCAGGGTGTTAGCAAGACTGTGGATGTCTCTGCTATTCCTACTGAATACTATGACCTCCTGGAAGTGTTCAGTAAGGCACGTGCTACTTCCCTTCCCCTGCACCGCCCTTATAATTGTGCCATTGACGTACCCCCAGGCACTACACCACCTCGGAGTCGGTTGAATTCTCTGGCCGGACCAGAGACCAAAGCTATGGAGGAGGACATAGAGGAGTCTCTGGCCACTGGGTCTGTCCGTCCTTCTGCATCTCCTGCCGGCGCAGGGTTTTTCTTTGTGGAGAAGAAGGACAAGACCCGTCGCCCGCGCATTGACTACCGGGGACTTAACGATATCACTGTCAAAAATCGTTACTCCCTACCTCTCCTCTCCTCGCCGTTTGAATCTCTCCAGGGGGCTACCATGTTTTCAAAGTCGGACCTTCGGAATGCCTACCACCTGGTTCGGATACGTGAGGGGGATGAGTGGAAAACAGCCTTCAACACAGCCAGTGGACATTATGAGTACCATGTCATGCCATTTGGGCTCACCAACTCACTGTTTTCCAGGCTTTGGTCAATGATGTGCTGCCACAGGACCAGGGGCAGAACGACAGATTTTTACCTTGTCAGTGTAACGCTCGTCTTCCTCCTCATCTGAGGAGGAGCAAAGATCGTACCAAAGCGCAGCGTGGTTTGAATACATATTTTAATTATAGCAACGTAGACGAAAGACACTTGACAAAATACAAAACAATAAACGACGTGAACAAACGAACGAAAACAGTACCGTGTGGCGAACAAACACAGACACGGCAACAATCACCCACAAACAAACAGTGAAAACAGCCTACCTTAATATGGTTCCCAATCAGAGACAATGACAAACACCTGCCTCTGATTGAGAACCATATTAGGCCAAACGAACAAACCTAAACACAGAAACAAATAACAGACTGCCCACCCCCACTGACGCCATGACCATACTAAATAAAGGGAAATAAGGTCAGGAACGTGACAGTACACCCCCCCCTCAAGGTGCGGACTCCGGCCGTAAAACCTGAACCAATGGTGGAGGGTCTGGGTGGGCATCTGTCCACGGTGGCGGCTCTGGCGCTGGTCCCCACCCCACCATAGTTAATCCCCGCTTCCGTGGCCTCCTCATAATGGTGACCCTCCAAATTAACCCCACCGGACTGAGGCAGCACCGGACTGAGGGGCAGCACCGGACTGAGGGGCAGCACCGGACTGAGGGGTAGCACCGGACTGAGGGGGAATTACGGCATCGCCGGCGTGACAGGTAGCTCTGGCAGCTCCTGGCTGACTGACGATTCTGGCAGATCCTGGCTGACAGACGGCTCTGGCAGATCCTGGCTGACTGACGGCTCTGGCAGATCCTGGCTGACTGACGTCTCTGGCAGATCCTGGCTGACTGACGGCTCTGGCTGCTCCTGACTGGCGGGCGGCTCTGGCTGCTCCTGACTGGCGGGCGGCTCTGGCTGCTCCTGACTGGTGGGCGGCTCTGGCTGCTCCTGACTGACGGACGGCTCTGGCGGCTCCTGACTGACGGATGGCTCTGAAGGCTCAGGACAGACGGGCGGCTCTGAAGGCTCAGGACAGACGGGCGGCTTTGAAGGCTCAGGACAGACGGGCAGCTCAGACGGCGCTGGACAGACGCCGTTGGGCAGACGGGCAGTGCAGGCGGCGCTGGGCAGACGGGCAGCTCAGACGGCGCTGGGCAGATGGGCAGTGCAGGCGGTGCTGGGCAGACGGCCACACCTGTAGGGAGGAGACGGAGAGACAGCCTGGTGCGTGGGGCTGCCACAGGACCCACCAGGCTGGGGAGACCTACAGGAGGCTTGGTGTTAGGAGGAGGCACCTGAAGGACCGGGCTGTGGGGGAGCACTGGAGCTCTGGTGCGCAGCCCTGACACCCCTCCCCCAGGCTGGAATACTACTCTAGCCCGGACCCTCCAGAGTGCAGGCACAGGTTGAACCGGGCTGTGGGTGAGCACTGGAGATCTAGTACCTACTACGCGCACCTCGCCCTTAGGCTCCACTCCCACATTTGCCCGGTACGAGCGGAGCGCAGGCATAGAATGCACTGCACCCTCCCAGCGCCCCGGAGACACAGCACGCAGAGCCGGCGCAGGATACCCTGGACCGAAACGGCGTACCGGAGACCAGACGCGCTGAGCAGGCAAAATACGCCCTGGCTGGATGCCCACACTCACATGACACTTTCGGGGGGCTGCCCTATAGCGCACCGGGCTATGGGCACGTACTGGCGACACCGTGCGCTTAACACGGTGCCTGACCAGTAACGCGCTGCTTATAATAAGCACGAGGAGTGAGCTCAGGTCTGCTACCTGGCTTAGCCACATTCCTCTTTAGGCCCCCCCCCAAAAAGAAAATCTGGGGCTGCCTCTTGTACCTGTCGCGCTGCCTCCTCATATCGCCGCCGCTCAGCTTTCGCTCCCTCCAGCTCAGCTTTGGGGCGACGATATTCCCCAGCCTGTGCCCAGGGTCCTTCTCCGTTTAAAATCTCCGCCCATGTCCAGGAGTCCTGAGATTTTGGCCGCTGCTGCTGCTGCTGTTGCTGCCCGTTACCACGCTGCTTGGTCCTTTTGTGGTGGGTGATTCTGTAACGCTCGTCTTCCTCCTCGTCTGAGGAGGAGCAAGGATTGGACCAAAGCGCAGCGTGGTTTGAATACATATTTTAATTATAGCAACAAAGACGAAAGACACTTGACAAAATACAAAACAATAAACGACGTGAACAAACGAACGAAAACAGTATCGTGTGGCGAAGAAACACAGACACGGCAACAATCACCCACAAACAATGCAGTAGAAGCCAAGGTAATTTGCTAGCTAGCATTAAATTTATCTTGTAAAAAACAATCAATCAATCAATCATAATCACTAGTTAACTACACATGGTTGATGATATTACTAGTTTATCTAGCGTGTCCTGCGTTGCATATAATCGATGCGGTGCGTATCGTTGCTCCAATGTGTACCTAACCATAAACATCAATGCCTTTCTTAAAATCAATACACAGAAGTATATATTTTTAAACCTGCATATTTAGCTAAAAGAAATCCAGGTTAGCAGGCAATATTAACCAGGTGAAATTGTGTCACTTCTCTTGCGTTCATTGCACGCAGAGTCACTGTATATGCAACAGTTTGGGCCGCCTAATTTGCCAGAATTTTACGTAATTCTGACATAAATTTGAAGGTTGTGCAATGTAACAGGAATATTTAGACTTATGGATGCAACCCGTTAGATAAAATACGGAACAGTTCCGTATTTCACTGAAAGAATAAACGTCTTGTTTTCGAGATGATAATTTCCGGATTCGACCATATTAATGACCTAAGGCTCGTATTTCTGTGTGTTATTATGTTATAACTAAGTCTATGATTTGATAGAGCAGTCTGACTGAGCAGTGGTAGGCAGCAGCAGGCTCGTAAGCATTCATTCAAACAGCACTTTCCTGCGTTTTGCCAAAAGCTCTTCGCTGTGCTTCAATTCTATCAACTCCCGAGATTAGGCTGGTGTAACCGATGTGAAATGGCTAGCTAGTTTAGTTAGCGGGGTGCGCGCTAATAGCGTTTCAAATGTCACCCGCTCTGAGACTTGGAGTAGTTGTTCCTCTTGCTCTGCATGGGTAACGCTGCTTCGAGGGTGGCTGTTGTTGTTGTCTTCCTGGTTCGAGCCCAGGTAGGAGCGAGGAGAGGGATGGAAGCTATACTGTTACGCTGGCAATACTAGAGTGCCTATAAGAACATCCAATAGTCAAAGGTTAATGAAATACAAATGGTATAGAGAGAAATAGTTCTATAATTCCTATAATAACTACAACCTAAATCTTCTTACCTGGGAATATTGAAGACTCATGTTAAAAGGAACCACCAGCTTTCATATGTTCTCATGTTCTGAGCTCCTTAAGGACATCATGGCACTGAAAACAATGGATGAGCCAAGGAAGAGAGAGCCAAGGAAATGGTTAGGTATGTGAAGAGTTATCAAGTTATAGCAGCAATCTACCTCACCAAGCAAAGTGAGAAGAATAAGAGCACCACATTGAAGCTGCCCAGCAACACCTGTTGTCATCATGTTTGACAGTCTCCTGGAGAGGAAGGAGTCTCTCCAAGAAATGACCATATCACAGTGTGCCGATATGGACAGCCCCATCAAGAGGATCCTCCTGGATGATGTATTTTGGGAGAAAGTGGTAAGCAGCCTGTAACTCCTGAAACCTATAGCAGTAGCCATTGCACGGATTGAGGGAGACAATGCAATCCTGTCTGATGTTCAGACTCTGCTTGCAGATGTAAGAGAAAGAATCCGTACTGCCCTGCCCACTTCACTGTTGCTCCAAGCAGAGGAAATTGTAGTTCTGAAATACATCAAAAAACATGAAGACTCCTGCCTGAAGCCCATACACACCGCAGCGTACATGTTGGACCCCAAGTATGCTGGCAAGAGCATCCTGTCTGGTGCAGAGATCAACAAGGCCTTTGGTGTCATCACTACCATGTCTCGCCACCTTGGCCTGGATGAGGGCAAGGTTCTTGGCAGTCTGGCGAAGTACACTTCCAAGCAAGGGCTTTGGGATGGAGATGCAATATGGCAGTCGTGCCAACATATCTCATCAGCCACCTGGTGGAAGGGACTTTGTGGATCTGAGGCTCTTTCCCCTGTTGCCTCCATCATCCTCCAAATCCCACCAACACCAGCCACCTCGGAGCGCAACTGGTCCTTGTTTGGGAACACACACACCAAAGCACACAACAGGCTGACCAATACAAGGGTTGAAAAATTGGTGGCCATCCAGGCAAATGTGAGGCTTTTAGAGCCTGACAACGAGCCATCCTCAACACGGTTGGAAAGTGACAGTGAAGATGAGGCCTCAGAGTCTGATGTTCAAGAGGTGGACATTGAGGAGGTCCAGGGAGAAGACATGGAAGCCTGAGAGGAAGACCACCAAAGCTTTAGTTTCTAGACTATCATTTTACAGATGAATGTTGAAAACGTTTTTGGGAGATGCGATCGATCATTGGGGATCATTCAATATTCCCTTTCTTTTGTTGTTAAGTGAAATCATCCCATGTGAAGAGTCAACTCATTTAATTAAAGTTCAATTCGTAACTAAATATATATATATATTTTTCTATTGGAAGGATTTAATAATTTGCAATTTTGTCTACTTATGATAAGGTAAATATATCCAGTGCAAAAAAGATCTACATTTAAATTGTATTAATATTAATTTGCATATATTTCCGTTAATTCCCATATATTCCCGTTAATTCCCACGGAAAGTTTCACCTCTAAATATTCCCCAAAATGTGCAACCCTAATCCGTACACACACATTATATATCATGCACACACAACCGTAAACACACACAAATCATATATCATGCACACACAACCGTACACATGCATCATATATCATGCACACACAACCGGACACATGCATCATATATCATGCACACACAACCGTACACATGCGTCATATATCATGCACACACAACCGTACACATGCGTCATATATCATGCACACACAACCGTACACATGCGTCATATATTATGCACACACAACCGTACACATGCATCATATATCATGCATACACAACCGTACCCATGCGTCATATAACATGCACACACAACCGTACACATGCATCATATATCATGCATACACAACCGTACACATGCGTCATATAACATGCACACACAACCGTACACATGCGTCATATAACATGCACACACAACCGTACACATGCATCATATATCATGCATACACAACCGTACACATGCGTCATATATCATGCACACACAACCGTACACATGCGTCATATAGCCTGCTATCACTACAATCTGTATCAGTATTTTTTTTGATTGAGCAACATGAAGGGAATACACACAAAAACAGACTCAAACTACACTGATTCACTAACAAGGGCAGTGATGAAACAGTCTGAAGAGAACTAACTGTAAGTTGGTTTTTCAGGCGATGTTTAGGCCTAACACAACCTCCTTCCGGGGAATGTTTTACAAATCGTCCGGAGCCCCCTTAAATTTTGCATGATAAGTGGACAGCGCATAGTCACGATCAATAATGATGAAAACTAGATGTCACGATCAATAGTGATGTAACCTATATGTCACGATCAATAATGATGAAACCTACACTGAGTGTATAAAACATAAATATTGAGTTGCACCCCCCACCCCCTTTTCCCTCAGAACAGCCTCATTTCTTTGGGGCATGGTCTCTCAAAGGTGTCGAAAGGTTACACGGGGATGCTGGCCCATGTTGACTCCAATGCTTCCCATAGTTGTGTCAAGATGACTCAATGTCCTTAGGGTGGTGGACCATTCTTGATACACACGGGAAACTGTTGAGTGAAAAACCCAGCAGCATTGCAGTTCTTCACACACTCAAACTGGTGCGCCTGGCACCTACTACCATATCCTGTTCAAAAGCACTTCAATCTTTTGTCTTGCCCATTCACCCTCTGAATGGCACACATACACAATCCATGTCTCAATTGTATCAAGGCTTAAAAATCCTTCTTTAACCGGTCTCCTCCCCTTCCTCTACACTGACTGAAATGGATTTAACAGGTGACATCAATAAGGGATCATAGCTTTTACCTGGATTCACCTGGTCAGTCTGTCATGGAAAGAACAGTGTTGATAATGTTTTGTACACAGAGTATATGCACGGCCTCTTCAGAGAGGACCAAATTAAACAGAATGCCATAGGCAGTTAGGTGTGCATACTTTGTGTACATTTCTGTAGTCATTAACAGCAAGAAGGGATCATAGTCATACCGTAGTGCAGACAACACAAAGAACCTGGCTGCTCCTCCATCTTTCCACAAGGAACAACAGACAGCCAAACCCCCCAACATGTATACCCAACAGGACCTGTCAGTCACCCTCTGCCCACATGCTGGCTGCCCAGCAGCACGGTTATCTTCTTTCACTTGCAAATTGACCTGTGCATTATTGATGAGTTTATGTGGATAGAGAGATACAGGCGGTCCCTAACTAACTGTTCTGCTGTTGATTGGACCCAGGTGCAGCCCTACCCTACAGCATGGCACAGTGGAAGGCATCAAGACAAGGACAGGATCTAAGTACAGCACCGGTGTCCATATGTAGAAATTGTAGCAGATTGTCATTAAATTGTGACTGCTGTCACACTGTACCTAAAGGTAACAAATGTCATTGGGCAGTGGAGAGGAGATAGAGAGGGCTGAATGGAGAGGGGCTGGAGGGGTCGCTGGGTCATCAGTCACGGGGAGTGGAAGGGGTCATGGCAGCATGTCCTATTGAGGTCAAGCAGAGCAGTGTGTAATCAGCATTCTGACGAGATGCTGCTAGGTGAATGTCAACAGATTCTCAGCTACTGTACCTATGGCACTCAATCACACTGGAGGCTGCAAGTATCTGATAGCTGACATCACTGACTCACTATAGGCCTATATGTATGTCTTCTTCCGTCACAGTTACCACAATGAGTTAGGTTTACACACACTTCTTAGCTTAACAATCCTGACATCCTGAGTGAATACGCTGATGCCTGACAAGGACATAAAGTTAGGCTCGTCTTCTTTGTAGATGAACTGGATGGCAGTCAGTACAGGCCTATGTCCGTACTAGAAATCTATGACGAAAAAATGAATATCTATAACACACTGGCCTATATCGTTAGCACATTAATCAACTTAAAGTGAGTGATCTAAAAGGCCCTGCATTTAATCTGACGTTTAACGCCTTTTCAATTACAATCATATAAACCCACATTAACTGGTTACGTTGTTATGTGTCGGTTAGGGAGAGAATCCAATTTGGAACAATGCAGACAAGGGTTTATTGTCTATCTACCTACCTAGAGTATCCCTCCCCCCGTCTGTCTGCATCCATTTCACCCCCACGGCTCAATCCTAGATGCTGCCCTTCTTTTTATTCGTTTTTATTGTTTATTAATGATCCCAGTCTAATGCTTTCATCTCATCTAAATACAGATGAATCACAGCCTGGGTGGAAGGAGAAAGCAGGACCAACCAAATGACATCTCTTTGGGCTTTAATGAAATACAACAGCACCACTCCCTTTCTTAGGCAACATCAAATAGCCTGTGTTCAAAGATCTAAGCCCAGGCTAATTAAGATCCAACCTAATACTTTACTTTGTGTGAATATGTGACTCGGTTTATCAGTTTGGTAAACAACTGGGAAGTGGAGATCCATCCTACTTGTCTCTATTCTGTATCAATCAATCAGATTTATTTCATAAAGACCTTTTTACATCAGCAGTTGTCACAAAGCTGTATGGAACCACAAAACCATGCAAGCTACCATAGGGTACATAGCCGAGGTGTTCTTTGCAATTCCAGTTCTTCAAATATCTTCCAGTATATTTGCCACTGCATCCAACCAAGGACCTGAGTCTGTTTACAAGGACAATACTCCAGCGCAGGAGCCATGCTCCTCAAATTGAGGATGGGAGGAAAAGCTCTTTAAAAAAGAATTAACTGGCAGCACTTATATTTTCATCACGGTGGAAGAAGAGTAAAAAGCTTATATTTTCATCACGGTGGAAGAAGAGTAAAAAGCTTATATTTTCATCACGGTGGAAGAAGAGTAAAAAGCTTATATTTTCATCACGGTGGAAGAAGAGTAAAAAGCTTATATTTTCATCACGGTGGAAGAAGAGTAAAAAGCTTATATTTTCATCACGGTGGAAGAAGAGTAAAAAGCTTATATTTTCATCACGGTGGAAGAAGAGTAAAAAGCTTATATTTTCATCACGGTGGAGGAAGAGTAAAAAGCTTATATTTTCATCACGGTGGAAGAAGAGTAAAAAGCTTATATTTTCATCACGGTGGAAGAAGAGTAAAAAGCTTATATTTTCATCACGTGGAAGAAGAGTAAAAAGCTTATATTTTCATCACGTGGAAGAAGAGTAAAAAGCTTATATTTTCAACACGGTGGAAGAGTAAAATGCTTCCATGATCATTCTTCCATATCACAAATACGCAAGTGGACTGTGAAGCTGAAGTTTGGCAAGCACAGCAGAATGGATGAGGAGGAGGCCCAGCTCTAGGACAACACTGTTGGCATCTTGATAAGCTCCTCAATAAATATTTTCGATATGGGACCATAAATGCAATAATTCCAATGATTGACGTGCCTTCAAACAAGTCAATCACACATAAAAACATATTCTGAGGCACAGGCTTGTTCATGGTTTAAAATGCAGTCCCATTTTCCCCATGTATCTCCTTAAACAACCCAGTATTTATTCACCAAGACAATTAGGCTTAGCCCCAACACACTCCAATGTAAAAAAAAATAGAGGACACAAAATGACCCCTTGTGCCATCTGAAGTGCTTTTTCCACAGAGGCCGGAACTGAGAAAGTACATTTCAAGCTAATGCAGTTAGCAACCGGACCTTTCCTCTCTGCTCAGCTCTGCTCTGCTCAGCTCTGCGCTCATATCCAGGCAGCTCTCTAGACTCTGCCAATTGTTCTCTTCACTTTAAAGTGTGCAGCAGGCGGGCGGGGGAACAACAGACCCTCCAATCTAAGATGAAATCGGCGTTCTTCCACCTGCCCCCTCCCCTCCTCCATCATCCTGCATTTTTCTCCCTCCTCACTTCTTCTCCTCCCATCACATACATGGATGCTGGTATTTCAGCAGCAGCAGCAGCAGCAGCACTGCATTCTCTCCTCTATAAATAGGGAGGAAGGGATAGCATGTTTATTGGGTGCCATGGAAACTGATCAGGAACATTAGGCTTGGAAATTAAATTGATTCTGAACAATTCTGGTTCTGAGAAATTTGAAGAGGAGAGAAATTAAGCACTGTACGACTGCTAAAGATGAAGGCTAAAATACAAAGATTCAGACTAGTCAATTCAAACATGTTCAGTAGGATTAATCCCAGTTTAACCAATTGACATGATTTTATTTCCTTTTACAGTAAATGCAGGCATAAGCAAATTAGAGAGGCCAGGGGCATGTGGTAAGACTGAGTAAGACATTTACAGCCTTCCGTGCAAATTGTGGTGTTTTCTTTTTAATCTCTCCTAATGAACATGGAGCAACATATTGATGTCAACAGCCATAAATGCAATAGAAGTTCCAAAATAGAGAATATTATCTCAAACTTGATGAGATAATGACAGGTGTTACGCAAACTAGTATCTAGGTGGATCTAGACCAGGCCTGGGCAATTATGTTTCATGGAGGGCCACATTAGAATATATTTTTGCCATCATGGGCCAGAATCATATTATAGGATTATACATCATGTGTATGACTGTATTGGCAGATATATACAGTGGGGAGAACAAGTATTTGATACACTGCCGATTTCGCAGGTTTTCCTACTTACAAAGCATGTAGAGGTCTGTCATTTTTATCATAGGTACACTTTAACTGTGAGACGGAATCTAAAACAAAAATCCAGAAAATCACATTGTATAATTTTTAAGTATTTAATTTGCATTTTATTGCATGACATAAGTATTTCATCACCTACCAACCAGTAAGAATTCCGACAGACCTCTACATGCTGCAAAATCGGCTGTGTGTCAAATACTTGTTCTCCCCACTGTATATACACTGTAAATCACATCCAGATATGCTACTTAATTTACTTTTTTAACATGCACAGAAATAAACCACATCCATGTTCTCCTTTTAGTAGGTATTTTCATTATTAAACATGCAATGAACTACACGGAGGGAAAAGTACACTATGCATTCAGCACCACGGACAGAACTCTTGTTAACGGGTAGCCCAAAAACACAAGAAAGAGAGAGAGAGCTCAACATGACATTTAAACTACTCAATCAGTGTGAGGAGTGAAGTCTCTGATGGGCATTGACTAAAGCAGTGAAGTCAGGTACAGTTTCTGATGTCATTATGCGCAGGATTGCTGAGAGGTGAGAGTCAGTAAGAGATGATCTGTGCCTTGTTATATTTCATCACTGAAAATGTCTGTTCACATACATAGGTTGACCCAGACAGTACAAACATCTTCTGAGCATGACTCCTAATCTTTGGAAAGTATTGTTCATCGAGAGATGCATAGAACCTCATCAGTGACATTGTTTTGAATAGTTCTCCAAACACTACATCAGATTGAAGATCGATCAGCTCAAGTTGCAGGTCAGTGGGAGCGTTATCCACATTGAAGGTGAAAGGAGAGGAAACCAACAGCATGTCATTTTCCAACACTTTGAAATCCTAAAAATGACGAGAAAACTCATTGTTCAAAGCATGCAGCAGCGATGTATACTTCTCCTGCTGGTTATCTGATAGGGAAAAGACTAGTAGTGTCGGAAGGTGGGTGAGATTGTTGGCTTCTACTTGGCGGGTCAGGAGGAGTAATTTTTCATTGAAGGCTTTGACAAGGCTGTATACATGTGATGTGCAAAAAGGCCCTTCCCTTGTAGTTCGGAATTCAGTTCATTCATGGGGGCCATGATGTCCACGGTGAATCAGCCAACCATTCTTTATCTTGCAGTTGAGGGAAATCCACTTATTTTCCTTTCATTTGCAAACACTCAGCAATCTTCGACTTCAGGTCTCACACCCTTTTAAGCACCTTCCCCAAACTTAGCCATCTCATGTTTGTGTGGTAGGGGAGATCTGCATGACCCGACTCTGTCTCCTCCAACAGTGAGACAAACTGCCTGTGGTTTAAAGATTTTGCTCTTATGAATATTACCACTTTAGTGACTGTATCCACAACATGGCTCATTTTCAGAACACATTTACAGAGCACCTCCTGATGAATAATACAATGCAGGAAAATAATATTCTCATCTGGGTTCAGCTCAGCTACTTGATCTTGTATCCTTTTCAAAATGTCAATGTTGTTTCCTGTCAAGTTTGGGCACCCATCAGTGGTCACACTGGATAAACTCAGTCCCAGCTTTGCCACACACTTATTAACCTCCAATAAATATTTCCCTGTGGTTGTGCTCTTCATTGACTGCACTGAAGCAAGTTCCTCTAATTTCAAAATCTGGGGTTATGCCTCGGAAGAATATTAACAACTGCGCCGTGTCACGGCTCTCATCCAGGGCCAAAGAGAAATAGGTGAAATCCTTTATCTTGTCTTTCAACTGTTGTTCCATATTCTCTGCGATGTCTTCAACACGCCGTGTCACTGTTCGTCTTGACAGGGGGGAAAAATTAAAACAGCTCTTTCTTGTCGGGGCAAAGTATTGCTGCAGAGTCAATTAAACATTCTTTAATGAATTCGCCCACAGTGAATGGCTTACTATGTTTAGCAATTTTGTGGGACAGTACACAGCTAGCTCTCGCAATTCTGTTGTTTGTTGAATGCAGTTTTTTGTGAAAAGTCCTTGCTGCTTTTGCAACTGAGAAAGCAACTCTTTCGATGCACTTGCCCTCTGCTCAGAAGACATATTCCTATATTTCTCTGAATGCTTCGTCTGGAAGAGTCGGGACAAGCTGTAGTCTTTCAAGACAGCGATGCTCTCTTTGCACACTAAGCACATAGCTTTCCCTGATACCTCAATAAAGAAACATTTCGATGTCCACACTTGCTGGAACACTCTACATTCATTGTCTACTTTCCTTTTCTTTGAAAAACTATTTTTTGCGCAATTTCTAGCTAGCTACTATTTGTAACTATGACGTGTGTGTCAGCCTGTCAGTCACTGTCTGTCCTCATGCAGTTGTTATTTATACGTGAATTCAAAATAAATGTCCCACAAGCGGTGGGAGTTCAATCATTACATAAAAGGTGAGTATTCAAAACTTTACTATCTCAAATTCTTTAAGTGATCTGAGCATGATTCCGCGGGCCATATTGAATCAGGTCGCGGGCCGTATACGGCCCCCGGGCCAGCCTTTGCCCAGGCCTGATCTAGACGGATGTTATGAATGTGTAACACTTCTCGTGGGCTGAAGGAAGAGTGGACCAAGGTGCAGCGTTTAAAGTGTTCATGATTTAATCCAAAAACCCAAAATCGAACAAAAACAACAAACAGGAGAACGAAAGCGAAACAGTCCTGTCTGGTACAGACACAAAACAGAAAACAACTACCCACAAAACACAGGTGGGAAAAGGCTACCTAATTATGGTTCTCAATCAGAGACAACGATAGACAGCTGCCTCTGATTGAGAACCACTCCCGGCCAAACACATAGAAATAGAAAACATAGAACAAAAACATAGAATGCCCACCCCAACTCACGCCCTGACCAACCAAAATAGAGACATAAAAAGGATCTCTAAGGTCAGGGTGTAACAGAATGTCCTAGTATGTCCAAATGTCTTTCAATACAATTTTCCTAGAAATCAATGAGGAAGTTGGGGGAGCAGCAGGAAGAGTGTATCATTTCGGAACAGAGGTGATGATATTGATAAGTGTGTGGCGTTTGTTGGCTGAGGCACAATGCAAATCCACACACACACACACACACACACACACACACACACACACACACACACACACACACACACACACACACACACACACACACACACACACACACACACACACACACACACACACACACACACACACACACACACCTGGAAGGATTAACAAGGTGCAGACGACAATCCTCCACTGCAAAGTATTGATCGCAGGAAAAACCAACCATGAAGAGAGGAAAATACACTATACAGGGCATTCGGAAAGTATTCACACCCTTGACTTTTTCCACATTTTATTACATTACAGCCTTATTCTAAAATGTATTCAAATGTTTTTTCCCCTCATCAATCTACACACAATACCCCATAATGACAAAGCAAAAACAGGTTTTTAGAAATGTTAGCAAATGTATATATATATTTGTTTTACTGTAATATCCCATTTACATAAGTACATTCTTCTCTGCAGATCCTCTCAAGCTGTCAGGTTGGATTGGGAGTGTCGCTACAGAGCTATTTTCAGGTCTCTCCAGAGATGTTCGATCGGGTTCAAGTGGGCTCTGGCTGGGCCACTCAAGAACACGCAGAGACTCCGAAGCCACTCCTGTGTTGTCTTGACTGTGTGCTTAGGGTCATTGTCCTGTTGGAAGGTGAACCTTCGCCCAAGTCTGAGGTCCTGAACAGGTTTTTATCAAGCATTTCTCTGTACTTTGCTACATCTTTCCCTCGATCCTGACTACTCTCCCAGTCCCTGCTGCTGAAAAACATCCCCACAGCATGATGCTGCCAATACCATGCTTCACCGTAGGAACGGTGTCAGGTTTCCTCCAGACGTGACACTTGGCATTCAGGCTAAAGAATTCAACCTTGGTTTCATCAGACCAGAGAATCCTTTAGGCGCCTTTTGGCAAACTCCAAGCGGGCTGTCATCTGCCTTTTACTGAGGAGTGGTTCCGTCTGGCCAATCTACCATAAAAGTCTACAGAGCTGGTTGTTCTTCTGGAAGATTCTCCTATCTCCACAGAGGAACTCTAGAGCTCTGTCAGAGTGATCATCGGGTTCTTGGTCACCTCCCTGACCAAGGCCCTCCTCCTCCGATCGCTCAGTTTGATCGGGTGGCCAGCTCTGTGTTCTTGGGGACCTTCAATGCTGCAGAAATTCTTTGGTACCCTTCCCCAGATCTGTGCCTCGACACAATCCTGTCTCGAAGCTCTACGGACAATTTCTTCGACCTCATGGCTTGGTTTTTGCTCTGACATGCACTGACAACTGTGGGACCTTATATAGACAGGTGTGTGCCTTCCAAATCATATTCAATCAATTGAATTTACCACAGGTGTACTCTAATCAAGTTGTAGAAACATCTCAAGGGTGATTAATGGAAACAGGATGCACTTCAGCTCAATTTCGAGTCCCATAACAAATGGTCTGAATACTTAAGTAAATATGATATTTCTGTTATTTATTTATTTTGCTCTGTCATTATGGGGTATTGTGTGTAGATTGATGGGGGAAATGTTTTATTTAATCCATTTTAGAATAAGGCTGTAACATAACAACATGTGGAAAACGTCAAGGGGTCTGAATAATTTCCAAATGCACTGTATATACAAAAGTATGTGGACACCACTTCAAATTAGTGGATTTGGCCATTTCAGCCACACCCGTTGCTGACAGGTGTATATAATCGAGCACACAGCCAGGCCATCTCCATAGACAAACATTGTCAGTAGAATAGCCTTACTGAAGAGCTCAGTGAATTTCAACGTGGCACCGTCATAGGATGCCACCTTTCCAACAAGTCAGTTCGTCAAATTTCTGCCCTACTAGAGCTGCCCCGGTAAATTGTAAGTGCTGTTATTGTGAAGAGGAAACATCTACAGCAAAAACGGCATTCCATGGCCGAGCAGCCACACAAGAGTAAGTTTACCATGTGCATTGCCAAGCGTCGGCAGGAGTGGTGTAAAGCTCGCCGCCATTGTATTCTGGAGTAGTGGAAATGTGTTCTCTGCAGTGATGAATACCGCTTCACCATTTGGCAGTCCGACGGACAAATCTGGGTTTGGCGGATGCCAGGAGAACGCTACCTGCTCAAATGTATAGTGCCAACTGTAAAGTTTGGTGGAGGAGGAATAATGGTCTGGAGCTGTTTTTCATGGTTCGGGCTAGGCCTCTTAGTTCCAGTGAAGGGAAATCTTAATGCTACAGAATACAATGACATTCTAGACGATTCTGTGCATCCAACTTTGTGGCAAAACTTTAGGGAAGCCTCTTTCCTGTTTCAGTATGACAATGCCCCCGAGCACAAAGCAAGGTCCATACAGAAATGGTTTGTTGAGATCGGTGTGGAAGAACTTGACTGGCCTGCACAGAGCCCTGACCTCAACCCCATCGAACACCTTTGGGATGAATTGGAATGCCGACTGAGCCAGGCCTAATCGTCCAACATCAGTGCCCGATCTCACTAATGCCCTTGGGGCTGATTGGAAGCAAGTCCCTGCAACAATGTTCCAACATCTAGTGGAAAGCTTTCCCAGAAGAGTGGAGGCTGTTATAGCAGCAAAAGGAGGGACCAAATCCATATTAATGCCTATGATATTAGAATGAGACGCTCGATGAGCAGGTGTCCATATAATTTGGTCATGTAGTGTACCACCACTGACACAGACATACACATGCACACACTCAAAAACACACACATATAACCCATTCATTACACTCAGATGGCTCAAGCAAGTGTGACAGGGGGCAGAAATACTTAGTAAATAAATAAATAGTCTAATCAAAGTTGATGATAGTTGAAAAGTGGATGAGGATTGGAACGGGCGAGGTGATGGACAGGCTGCTGGAAGAACACACAGACAGATGAATATCAATATCTGCTGTATAATATTAAACCACTAGACCTGTGTGCCAAAGGACTAATAGAAAGCATTATATTACTATGAAGATGGGGCTGACAATAATCAATGATTCCCACCTGACCTTCATGGATCAGCCAACAAGCCTGGTGGGAAGCTATTTCTGTGGCTGTTGAGTTCAGGATGAACACAGCTAACTGAGCAGGGCTGGTAGAGTCACACTGAGATTTGACTGGGGCTGAGGAGGGGACAGCTGCACCTGGAACTATATCTCCGCAGTCAACTACACTGTGACTGCATGTTACTCTATCCAGTCTAACAACAGAGAACGTGAAGGGTAAAAAAGGCAACAGACTACAGGGCGTCGGAACGATCTGCGACTTATGTTTCAGAATCTCAGCCGAATCAGCCGTTGGTACTGGAGAGTTGAAATGGTGTGACATTGATCATGACCACAAGGACATAGACAGACAGCATACTCTTCTATTGGCACAATAAGTACAGCCAGTAACCGACAGACAGACAAACATGAAGCAGAATGAGGAGTAAGAAACAAGATTACCAAGAGAAAAGCAAGTCCATAAATGTCATGCCCCCCTGAGCCTATTAATTACATTGGTGAAAAGGTGCTGAGCCCCTGATGATAAATAGAAAAGGAGCAGGATGCTTTGGGAACAAGGAAAGTGTGTTTCTGGGGATAGGCCCAGGTCTGCATCAAGTGCTATTTGTAATTGTATTTATTAAGGATTAATGATCCCCATTAGCTGCTGCCAGCTGCTCTTCGTGGGGTCCAGCAACATTAAGGCAGTTAAATACAATATATTACATAACATTACATTTCATAACACCTTTCACAACACATTTAGTGTGTTCCCTCAGGACTCTACTCTACTACCACATATCTACAATAGAAAATCCATGTGTATGTGGAGTGTGTGTATGTGTGTGTCTGTGCCTGTGTGTCTCTCTTCACAGTCCCCGCTTTTCCATAAGGTGTATTTTTATCTATTTAAAAAAAAAAAACGGATTCTGCTGCTTGTATCAGTTACTTGATGCGGAATGTAGTCATGGCTCTATGTAGTACTGTGTGCCTCCCATAGCCTGTTCTGGACTTGGGGATTGTGAAGAGACCTGTGGTGGCATGTCTTGTGGAGTATGGATGGGTGTCCGAGGTGTGTGCTAATAGTTAAAACAGACAGCTCGGTGCAGTCAACATGTCAATACTTCTTACAAAAACAAGTAGTGATGAAGTCAATCTCTAATCTCTTGACATGAATGTTATTGATGTTAGCTCTCTGTGTACATTTAAGGGCCAGCCGTGCTGCCCTGTAATGAGCCAATTGTAATTTTCCTAAATCCCTCTTTGTGGCACCTGACCAGACAACTGGACACTAGTCCAGGTGTGACAACACTGGGGACTGTAGGACCTGGCTTGTTGATAGTGAGCTGCACTTTATTATGGACAGACTTCTCCCCATTTTAGCTACTGTTGCGTCAACATGTTTCGACCATGACAGTTTACAATCCAGGGTTACTCCAAGCAGTTTAGTCACCCCAGCTTGCTCAATTTCAACATTATTCATTACAATACTTAGTTGAGGTTTAGAGTTTAGTGAATAATTTGTCCCAAATACGATGCTTTTAGTTTTTTAAATATTTAGGACTTATTTTGGACTTATTTCTTGCTACCCACTCTGAAACTGACAGCAGCGCTTTGTTAAGTGTTGCAGTAATTCCACTCACTGTAGAAGCTGACGTGTATAGTGTTGAGTCAACCGCATGCATAGACACACTGGCTTTACTCAGAGCAAGCGGCAGGTCATTAGCAAAGATTGAAAAAAGTAAGAGGCCTAGACAGCTGCCCCGGGGAATTCCTGATTCTACCTGGATCATGTTGGAGAGGCTTCCATTAAAGAACACCCTCTGTGTTCTGTTAGACAGCTAACTCTTTGTCCACAATATAGCAGGGGGTGCAAAGCCATAACACATACGTTTTTCCAGCAGCAGACTATGATCGATAATATCAAAAGCCGCACTGAAGTTTAACAAAACAGCTCCTTCAATCTTTTTATCATCAATTTCTCTCAGCCAATCATCAGTAATTGTGTAAGTGCCGTGCATGTTGAATGTCTGGCTAAAAGTCTGTTGTTAATTTGTTTACTGTAAAATATCATCGGGTCAAACACAATTTTTTCCAAAAGTTTACTAAGGGTTGGTAACAGGCTGATTGGTCAGCTATTTGAGAAACACCATGGGGGTTTTACTATTCTTGGGTAGCGGAATTACTTTAGCTTCCCTCCAGGCCTGAGGGCACACACTTTCTTGTAGGTTTCAATTGAAGATATGGCAAATAGGGGCAATATCGTCCGCGATTATACTCAGTCATTTTCCATCCAAGTTGTCAGACCCAGGTGGCTTGTCACTGTTGATAGACAGCAAGACTTTTTTCACCTCTTCCACACACTTTACGAATTTCAAAATTACAATGCTTGTCTTTCATAATTTGGTCAGTTATACTTGGACGTGTAATGTTGGCGTTTGTTGCTGGCATGCCTAACTTTGCTAATCTTGTCAATGAAAAAATAATAGGCAAGATCTTTACTATGCATTAACAAAAGATACAACAACAAAAAAAGACTTCCTGAATCATAGCAAACATAACCTGTAACCTTGTGCTGGGTCGGGCTGCCTCTAACAAGGTCAAAGCATTGGTGTTCCCACTGTGACTGACTTCAGATTGCCAGATCCTTCAGTTAGCCATGTCAAAATGAAATGAACTGGGGAAAGTCTTTGCCGTTAATATGGTGCTAAACATAACTGACACACAAGACAGCGACTTCTCAATAACCCACACTAAGAAATAAACAGGCCAAGAGATTTCCCACACAGAACTACTTTCACACAGAGCTACTTTCACACAGAGCTACTTTCACACAGAGCCACTGTAAGTGTTCAGGTTAAATCGATGATGCTGATAGGAACAGACAGCCGATGTAGTGAATTCAGATATGTTTCTCCGAGAGACAATAACGGTTATAGAAATGTAAACTTTGCCTTCGCAAATACATGGATGCACAACATCATTAAAGTGACATGGGCACTCTGATCTGCTTTCACAAGACAAGGTTTACTGGCTGTGATGGGTTGGGTTGCGGTGGGTGCTTTCAGGAACCTGATATCCTCTCAAACACAGTGGCATATACACACACTCTTCCACAATGGAAAGGGTGACTACTCCTCTATCTCTCAGTGAGTACTCTCTGCACTAGTTTAAGTGCCTTAGTTATCAGTCAACATTGTCAAGAGTAGGCTACATCAAGGTTAAAGTGGAAATCAATACAGTTACATATCGCAACTTGTTTTTTCATGGCTCCTTCCTCTCTCTGCAGCAGACACATGGTGAACAATATGGAACATCAAATCGCAATAAAATCACAGTATCGAATTGCAATACATATAGAATTATGATAATCGCAATAAATATCGTATCGGCACCTAAGTTTCGGGATAATTAGTATTGTGAGGTCCCTGGCAATTCCCAGCCCTAGTTACCGTGCCATGGTATGATTAGCCTAGTAACCTATTCTATAGAATAAACAGTGCAGTGCAGACCAAGGCAATGCACATTCAAATTGAATTAAGAGTGTAAACTGTAGGCTATATATGAAGCAGTTTCCTTGGTAATCTTAGTCCAAACCACACCTCCAGAGGGGTCAGAGAGGGAGAAGCAGCTTTAGTAATTTCACAAGAGGAATGGGGAAAGGTCACGCTTTCAATGACCTCTACAACCCCATCTGCTTTATATTTATCCACCTGTCAATGCCAGTCCAGTTCCCAATCATTTCAATGTGAGGACTGTCTGTTTTTTCTTTTTTGTCATTTGATCTGAAAATGTTGGAGTCGACTGACAGGAGAGAGAAAACCGGTGGTAAACAATGGCAAACAAAACCAACATGGGTGATTTCCAACCACTAGGCTATTTGAACAATTGTCCCTGTATAAATTACTACTGGAAAAACAACAATCATTCAAAAGGCAGATGACTTATGAAACCCAGAGCTATCTACAGCTGTGATAAAAAGCCATTATGAGGACCCCGATTTCTAACAAATACCCAGAGAGATTACTGTAGTGTCCAACACTCCTATTCCTGTTTAATCCAGTCAGGAACAAATCTACCACAAATATGATGACTAGCCTTTCCCCTCTGAAACCAATCCTACGAAAAGAGGCAGGATTATATCACTCAGGGTCAAACTGGACTGTGCTTGTTTCTGGTTAGGCTATACATCCAAGGGTGTAACCTATATCTAAACCGAACTGAGTGAGGTGTATGTTAGTGATTGGTAATGGTAAGTAAAGGGGAAGCAGAGCCTTGCACCAGCAGGACTGTGGGAAGGGTGTGTGGAGAGAGTGGTTCCGCTAGCTGAGCCTTACACACATCCCACTGCAGGCACGGCAGGCAGCACAAGTCGAGCGCAGAGAGAGCAGCTGTGGGGAGCCAGGGGTTCGATCCTCTGTCACCTCCCATCTCCCTCTCAAGAACTGCACACACTGCACTGCCTGCCCTGAAAGGAAACCAACTAGGATAAATCAGGATACTACAGTGGGGCCTATGGTGTGGTACCAAAACATAGCGCTTCCACCATCTTCCAGTCAGCCATGCGTACATAAACATTACAGAAGTCTACATTTATCATCATTATCTTCCCAAAAGCAGGGTCGAACATTATGTCAAATTAGCACGTCCTATTTTCATAGAGGTTCTCTCGGGAAGCACGAAACAATAGGCTATGCTGTGACAACAATACTGAGACAGATTAAACTTTTTTGAGGAGAGGCAACAGAGGAGTGGGGAGAGAGGGAAACACCCACTGTCACAGTTCTGGAGCTTTGCTCAAGGGAAGGATTACTACACAGGCAGCCTCCCCTCCAACTGGCTAACTGACTCACAGGGGTCAAGAAAACAGATTTTTCTTTGGCAAAGGCTTTATCCTTGTGAGGCTCTGACAGAAGGCAGGGGATGATAAAGACAGTTCAAAGCTATTAAGCCTTTTTCCACTGGAAACCAGCTGTAGTCCCTTTAGGATTCAGCCAGCTAGGTTGTCTTTCCTCAAAAAAAAATTCTGCCAACTTCATCCACAAAAAAAACATGTGACAGAAGAAAATACCCTGTTGCCATGGTTCTGATTGGGAAAGCAGTGCACTGCGACTGCAGTGCTAAGTTACAACTGCAGTCACATTTAGTTGTGCAGGTAGTGACCTCGCTAGCAAAGCTAAGTCATATTATTGACAGCACAGTAGCAACCATGGCCTTAGTTTGTGACTTACTGGCTTATAAACATTTTGGTGTTCAAATTGGGAAGCAAAAACTTTAGACGCATGTCTCCCTTGGGCTACTATGGTGTCATAAGTGGAATGACAGGGCGTGGCTTCAAAGATATTAAATTCATATTAATTGGCATAATGTTCCTTTACACAAGTTGAACAACACCAGCAACTTCACAAGCTCAAGTTGAAGTTGTGGGTTTCCTAGCTAACATTAAGTGCATCACAAATTCTGCCGGCCATGCTGTTTTATCAGTGTCACAGAGATCCTATTTAGACGGCCAGTTCTGGAACTAGCTATTTACTGTAGCTATCCAACCAGCTAATTTGCCAGAGATGTTACAGACAAAATGGCCTGAGATTCAAACGTTAAAGGGGCAATGCTTAGCCTAAACAATAAAGCATTTCTCCGCCACTGTTTCAGAAAAAAGCTGATAGATGGGGCTGGAGAAATGCAACCACTCAAATTCATAGACAAAACTATTGATGCATCGACTGACCATCCATGATATCAAAATTATAGTTTTAACCATGTTGAGGCTATACAGCGTTTGTTTACATTTACTTTGCTTACAAACAGTATAACCTTAGTAAAAATGAAACAAGCTTATATTTTGACTTCTGATAGGACACGACAGCTTAACTAAGCTAATGAGGTATTTATATCATTCATTTCAAAGTAAAAAATATTGATGTAGAAACTATTAGACCGCCCATTTAACGTTAGCTAGCTAACTACGTTAGCTGCACAAATATACACTACATGACCAAAAGTATGTGCTTGTGTAATATCTTATTCCAAAAACCCGGGCATTAATATGGATTTGGTCCCCTATTTACTGCTATAGTAGCCTCCACTGTTCTGGGAAGGCTTTCCAATAGATGTTGGAACATTTCTGCGGGGACTTGCTTCCATTCAGCCCCAAGAGCATTAGTGACGTCGGGGGCACTGATGTTGGGCAATTAGGCCTGGCTCGCAGTCGGCGTTCCAATTCATCCCAATGGTGTTCGATGGGGTTGAGGTCAGGGCTCTGTGCAGCCCAGTCAAGTTCTTCCACACTGATCTCGACAAACCATTTCTGTAGGGACCTCACTTTGTGCACGCTGAAACAGGAAAGGAAATTCCCCGAACTTTTGCCACAAAGTTGGAAGCACAGAATCGTCTAGTATGTCATTGCATGCTGTAGCGTAAGATTTCCCTTCAATGGAACTAAGGGGACTAACCATGAAAAACAGCTCCAGACCATTATTCCTCCTACACCAAATTTTACAGTTGGCACTATATATTTGGGCAGGTAGCGTTCTCCTGGAATTCACCAAACCCAGATTCGTCCGTTGGGACTGCCAGATGGTGAAGCGTGATTAATCACTCCAGAAAACGCGTTTCCACTGCTCCAGAGTCCAATGGCGGCAAGCTTTAGCCAACGCTTGGCATTGCACATGGTGATCTTAGGCTTGTTTGCGGCTGATTGACCACGGAAACCCATTTCATGAAGCCCCCGACTAACAGTTCTTGATGCTGACGTTGTTTCCAGAGGCAGTTTGGAACTCGGTACTGAATGTCGCAGCCAAGGACAGACAATTTTTACTTAATACGCACTTCAGTACTCGGCAGTCCAGTTCGCGGCTGAGCTGTTGTTGCACCTAGACTTTCCACTTCACAATAACAGCACTTACAGTTGACCGGTGCAGCTCTAGCAGGGCAGATATTTTTGTAACTGAGCTGTTGGAAAGGTGGCATCCTATGAAGGTGCCACGTTAAAAGTCACTGAGCTCTTCAGTAAGGACATTCTACTGACAATGTTTGTCTGTGGAGATTGCATGGCGGTGTGCTTGATTTTATATACCTGTCAGCAACGGGTGTGGCTGAAATAGCCGAATCCACTAATTTGAAGGGGTGTCCACATACATTAGTTACTTACACTATATATACAAAAGTATCTTGCTAGATGTATCTAACTAGCTAGTTAGCAAATGTTACCTGTCAAACGTTGGCAAGCTAACGCTCCCTTCCTTGACTTACCTTAAATACCGTGGCTCGGCCACAGTACTTTGAAGCAATAATATCGACAGAGCTTGCAAAGTTAGCTACTCCAGATATAAATAGAAATTGCTAATGGTACTAGCTAGCTAGAATGTTTAGCCTTTGTTAAAGTGAGTCTTTTTCTAACGGCTAGCGGCACAACTGAGGGAATCGTCCAGGGCAAGGGTTACCATAGTAACATTAAATATCTAAATTGCAGCCAAAATGGAACTTCTGCTGCTACAATCACAATGTAACATCGGACCACTGCATTGTGTAAAAGCACTGCACTAAATTCTAATAGCTCAAATGTATCCTGCCGAGGCTTGTACGTTTCTCGGAAGGTAACTAGGAGCAAATTGCTACAGTACGCAACCTACAGTAATGATCACGTTACACAGGCATTGGGTTATAGTACCAATGAGGAGGGGCTGTGAGCACACCGCACGCACCTCGATGGTGGGGGATTGTTCCCACTGTGCTTGGTAATTCTGCATCCCACAAGAGAACAATGTGACATATGGAATGGCATGCGATGATACACAGTATACACTGAACTATGCACTTCAACGGTATGCGGTTGCTGCATACCCTACATCAAAAGAAAAGGATGACTGACCACTGTAGGACAATTTATACAATTAACTCAAGCAATCATCGGATATTGTTTAATTGATTGCCTACTAGGGATGGATAATAACACATTTATATGCGATGTTGGATGTCAGCTGGAGTACCTTCTTGAAATATATGTTTGATATTAATACTATATTTTAGAATGGTATTATAATAGCCTACTATAACATTTTAAGTTGTGAGAGGATCGAATAGATTGTTAACTTCTACAGCACACGTTTTGCTATAATAATTGAATTGATACAAATTATAGCCTATGCATTATATCAAAATTCTATAAGGCATAGGGTATTATCGAAAATCAATAATATAAACCATTTTATCAGTCATTCATTGGTTAGAAATTATTATATATTTGGGTATAAATAAGCTGGAAAATGGGGAGGTGTAATTGCCACAACATTATTTCCCAAAGCTGCTGAAAATAGCTTAGCCCACAGTTGAGAACAGCAAAATATCAACACAACCGTATCATCTAAAATAAATGCTTACCTTCACTTCTGATGGTGAATTTTCAAGCGTGAATGTCAAACCACTCTCCAATTTCTCCCCCTTTCCGGTCTCTTTATTTACGTTTAATTCTAAAGACAATGTCCTGGTATGGGAGCGAGTACAGGACCCTCCAAGACTTGCACTGTCAGCCAGCCCCAAAGATGGAGGCGGGGCAACGGCAGAGGTAACCGACGTCACACGCCTCGTGGAGAATAGGGACTGTAGGCAACAGTGCGTTAGAGTGGGTTCACTCAATACATTTCAAATGGTCTTTGGCGGCTTTATAAATACATATTTTACCACTGCCTTTCCCCTCTTCTCTTTGTTAATTCCCACACTGGAGTACAGTACAGTCATTGCTTTGTTTCTTTACAAATGCCCACACCTGACTTCACATTCAGTATTTTCACTTAAAACCTTTACTTCAGAAATATGTAATTGATTCATCAAAATAAAAACATGTGTAGGCAAATAAGAGAGTGATACACAAACAATCAATAGCCTACAGTAACTTACACACAAAGGAGGCATTTACAGAAAAGTATATGCCTTAAGGTTTGACCCATTTCTATGGTTTGATCACACAATAGTCTTCTTTTAGCAATTGAGTAAAAATGATATTTTTAAAAGATTCATAGCATAACCACGTGAGTCCCTTTAAAGGGAGTCAACAGATGATTTGTGTGCGGATAAGGTGTATGTACTGTACGCACTTTAAGACAGATTTATGGGGAACTTTTGCCACCTACAGGCGAAACCTGGAAACTGTATGTATCAATAACACAATTTCAAAACATACGAACCCGTAACACACATCTCATAGCGTGTTCAATATTGATGTGAGTGTAGACCCTTGAAATTGTTCATGCCACTATATATATTAGAGCAGGTCAGCACCATGCACTCTATTCCAGTCCTTATAGTTACATTGACCAACACAATACATTGACTTTAAGCTACATTCTCCCCAGTATAAAACACATATTGTCTTTTTCAATACGCAAATACAACCTGTTATAAATAGACTGCTTTTTATTCATCATCATTATCGTGAGGTGGGGGGGAGGGGTTTATTCCTCATTTTATAAACTAGACTTCACTTTAACTGGTATCTTATCTGGTGTCTTCCTATAGCCCCATAGTAATTATAGCCTACCTACCCCCACCTCTCCATCCCCCCTGCCACCCTCCACCCCAAAAACGAAATTAGTTTTCTCAGGAGAAGACAGAATAAATGGGAAAACAGCCCATAAATGATAATGAACCATCCCTCTTTAATTCTCTTCCCATCGCCCCCCTCCCCTTCCCCTCCCCTGGCGGTGCGGGCAGAGACAGAGCCACCGCCCAGCGTCTGCAGCCTGCAGGAAGGATGCTTGGTAATTTCCTCCATTATTGAATTGGTCTGGACACGCATGTCTTGATGGTCTCGCCCCCCCCCCCCCCCCCCCCCCCCCTCACTGCCACATCCTTCTCTCCCTCTTTTCTCTCTCTTTCGCTCTTTTCTCTCTCTTTCGCTCTAACCCTGCACCACCCCATGGTCTGTAAAGACCCTATAAAAAACACACACAAAAGCCCATGACCTCTTTCACAGAGTGGTCATTCAATGACTGCCCTCTTACACCCTGGTGCCCGCCCCTCACCCCCACCCACCAATCCAAGCCAGCACTGCCTGTGCGTCCTTTTTTGATAGCTGAGTCATTGTTCCTCATTTCCTGCCTCTGGTGAGTACTGCTGCTCTGCTGAAAATCTAAAAGCCAGAATTAGACATGAAACTGAATCTCAAGCACTTAGATGCCCAACACCCTGCATTTCAATCCATCAGGGGATGGTTAGTTTTGTTGAGTCAGGAGATGGGGATCCTGCAGAGCACCTTGCTCAAGCGTACGCATGCCCATTCTTATGTGAAAAACTTGACCGTTTTAAATCACGTCTTTAGACATGTCTCAATTTAATGATACATATAGTCTTACATCAATTATAACATGAAAATCATAGTAAAATTGTGAACTGTTAGTAATTAGAGTGATTATTAACAATGTTGTTGGACCAAAGATGTGAGTACACTTACTTGCAAGGGAGACCTGACCAAGAAGGCAGCAGCAAACAATACAACATTTTTAAACATATCAGCACCACATTATGATCCGGCTTACAGGAAACATTTACACTACATTTACTTCTGTTCGTGTGCATGGCGAACGGCAGTGTCTAGCCGACAGGACATATTGGCATTCCTCTGCAAATTGGTACTCCAATACTTTTCTCACCTCAGTTAATTAGACTGCCGAGTCTTTGTTAATTGGAATGAGCTGAACCCCATTCCCTCCTTGATTATCATACCAGGCATGCAAGCACACACTCGCCCATCCACACACATCCACACACACTTTCATTCGCCCACACAGATGCAGGCACACACAATCTCGCGAGCACGCTTACACACTCTCACAAGCACACACTTTCCTGTGTGCGCCTGATTGGCAGTCCTGAATGATTCCATACTCTTTTACAGATAGCTAACCTGGCATGGGGGATGGAAGGTGGGCTGTCGAGGGAGAGGGATAGTGTGTGTGTGGTACACAAAGAGCCTGATAGAAATGACAGTAAAGACGGCCACTTCCATCTAATCTTCACCTATTCTGGACAACAGAATGTACAGCAGGGATCATCAACTAGATTCAGTCGCAGGCTGATTTTTTCTTGAGTGGATGGTCAGCGGGCCGGAACATAATTATAAAGAATTTGTAGACTGCAAATTGACCAGAAGAAGCCCAAACAGAAATAATATTTGACGAAAACATAATTATTTTAAACATTGCTTACATTTGTATACGATCACAAAAATCTCGCATGGGAATACTTTGGAACAGATTTCCACAATTAAAATCACTTGGAGCTGATTTGCTGTCTTTTATGTCCAACAATCGTTTTATTTTATTATATTATATACAGTACCAGTCAAACATTTGGACAAACCTACTCATTCAAGGCCTTTTCTTATTTTTTACTATTTTCTACATTGTAGAATGATAGTGAAGACATCAAAACTATGAAAGAACACATATTAAATCATGTAGTAACCAAAAAAGTGTTATATATAAATATATATTATATTTGAGATTCTTCAAAGTAGCCATCCTTCACCTTGATGAAAGCTTTGCACACTCTTGGCATTCATGAGAGCCAGTTTCAACCCTTGAGTAGGTGTGTCCAAACTTTTAATTGGTACTGTATGTATGTATGTATGTATGTATGTATGTATGTATGTATGTATGTATGTATGTATGTATGTATGTATGTATGTATATATATATATATATATATATATATATATATTACACATATATTACACACACACTACTGGTCAAAAGTTTTAGAACACCTACTCATTCAAGGGTTTTTCTTTATTGTGGAATCATGTAGTAACCAAAAAAGTGTTAAACAAATCAAAATATATTTTATATTTGAGCAAGAATGCCAAGGGTGTGCAAAGCTGTCATCAAGGCAAAGGGTGGCTATTTGAAGAATCTCAAATATAAAATATATTATAATTTGTTTAACATTTTTTTGGTTATTACATGATTTCACATGTGTTATTTCATAGTTATGATGTATTCACTATTATTCTATAATGTAGAAAATAGTACAAATAAAGAAAAACCCTTGAATGACTAGGTGTTCTAAAACATTTGACCGGTAGTGTGTGTGTGTGTGTGTGTGTGTGTGTGTGTGTGTGTATGTATATATATATATATATATATATATAATCTTTCTCAGAAAACTTGGGGGGCCAATTACAATCTCCTGGGTGACGCCAGTTAGGGAACTCTGATGTACAAGCTACACCTTGGCCTTACCTGCTCATTGGTACTCATGCACTGGAGTTTCATCTGCTTCAGATAGGTGGTGGTCAGCGGCATGTTGTAGTCGATGAGATCCGGCACCAGTGATGTCGGTCTGTCATTTTCTGTGAAGATTATACACACAAAGTATTATGACTCTCATTCTCCCATAACCTCCTTCTTGAACCCAAACACATACAGGGTCATGTTCATTAGGCACCAAAATGTAAGAAAACAAACTGAAAGACTACCTGAACTTTAGAAATTCATTTTTTTTCTTCTGTTGAGTGCCCTGATGAATCTGTACATGCACTAGTCAATGGACTACGCCTGGGTGGCAGTGCTCTAAGTGGACACTAGAGGGCCATTTAATGTGGGAGTAGAGAAAATGGTGCTGTCTAGTTTGCTTAATTTAAGGAATTTGAAATTATTTATACTTGCACTTTTCAAAGCATATTTTAGAAATTACATTTACTTTTGATACTTATGTATATTTAAAAACAAATACTTTTAGGCTTCTACTCAAGTAGAATTTTATTTGGTGACTTTAACCTTTTTTTTGTCATTTTCTATTAAGGTATCTTTACTTAAGTGTGACAATTGGGTACTTTTTCCACCACTGGCAGGAAGCCGCATTTGCTTCCATCATTAAGAGTGGTGATGGAAGGAATGGGTGGTCTCATCATTGAACAATAATTTGCCTGCCGGTTTTGATATCCGTTCATCATGATCCAGTACACCATTTTGCACAACGGGCTGCTTAATTCTAATATATCAATAAACTTTCTTTCTTCAAACATGCATACAACAAAAACATTTTAATTACCCACAATCCTCTAAAAACAGAGGCAAGAGGCAAAATTGTTGCAATAAGTTAAAATTATTAAGTAGAGAGAAATATTATTACAATTTAGTATATTAAATCACATACATCATTTAAATGAACAAATCATTGAAACAACTTACATTTATTTTTATTAAGTATATGGTATTTTTTTTTGGTCAATTTCAATTCACCCCAGAATAATTTTACAGTGTGCATGTGTACATGTGTGAGAGAGATAGAAGAGGGTGGATCGCTCATAAAGAAAGCAGCAAAGCCACCAAATTGCTATTCCTGGCAGCTGCCACAAGCACGCAGAAACAAACAAGCAGCTTTTGACCAGAATCAGCTCTTACTCTATGTATAGATTACCTTAATTAAGTCTTGTAATAAATAATGTGGAAATTGAGCAAGTTGAGGAGACTAAACTGCTTTGTGTAACCCTGGATTGTAAACTGTCATGGTCAAACATATTGATGCAACAGTAGCTAACATGGGGAGAAGTCTGTCCATAATAAAGCGCTGCTCTGCTCTTTTGACATTGCTATCCACAAAACAAGTCCTACAGGGCCCTAGTTTTGTCACAACTGGACTACTGCTCAGTCATATGGTCAAGTGCCACAAAGAGGGACATATGCAAATGAGTTGGCCCAGAACAGAGCAGCATGGCTGGCAGCACGGCAAGCTAACATCAATGACATGCATGTCAATCTCTCCTGCCTCAAAGTAGAGGAGATTGACTGCATCACTTCTTGTCTTTGTTAGTGGTATTGACATGTTCAAACAACTAGTACACAGACACCCATGTAAACCCCATAAGACATGCCACAAGGGGTCTCTTCACAGTCCCCAAGTCCAGAACAGAGTCCGGGAAATTCACAGTACTACACAGAGCCATGACTACATGGAACTCTATTCCACATCAAATAACTCATGTAAGCAGTAAAATCAGATTTCAAAAACAAATCAAACTACACCTTATGGAACAACGTGGACTGTGAAGAGACACACACAGGCACACACGCACACACACACACACACACACTAGCACACGCACGCTAGCACACGCATGCTACATTGTAATGTTGTATGATGATATTATACCTTTTGTATTGTTGATATGTAGTGGTGTAACAGCACAATATGATGTACTGTTTCATCTTTTGTTTTATATGTAATGTAATTTGGACCCCAGGAAGAGTAGCCGCTGCCTTGGCAACAGCTAATGGGGATCCATAATAAATACAAATCCACTACTATCCTGCCCTGTGTTAAACCATAATGAAAAAGAGACCAGATTTTTTTAATGAATAGTAATGGGCCTGCAGTATGATTTCTCTGCCATTGGCCATGATGGACATTTACAGTATATGTAATGGGTGCATTAAACCACTAAGTGGACATCCTACATTAAGATGCTTGTGCATTTGAACTTACTTATACCAGCAGTTCATTTTTAAAGACTTCTCTACCATAATATATAATATAGCATATAACAAAATAACTGCAAATTCTCTATAACTGAACTGGTATACATCCTCTCTTGAATTGCATTGTTGTTATACTTCAAGTGCAAGCAATAGTCTGTCTTCCTCATCAAATTAAATTAAATTTGAAATAACATTTTATTGGTCACACACATATTTAGCAGATGTTATTGCAGGTGTAGTGAAATGCTTGTGTTCCTAGCTCCAACAGTGCAGTAGTATGTAACAATTAACAAAAATCTAAAAGTAAAAAAAAATGGATTTAAGAAATATATAAATATTAGAGCGAGTAATGTCGGAGTGGCATTGAATAAAACACAGTAGAATAGAATACAGTATATACATATGAGATGAGTAAAGCAGTATGTAAACATTATTTAAACATTATTAAAGTGACTAGTGTTCCATTATTAAAGTTTCCAGTGATTCCAAGTCTATGTATATAGGACAGCAGCCTCTAAGGTGCAGGGCTACGTAACCGGGTGGAACCCGGCTAGTGATGGCTGTTTAACAGTTTGATGGCCTTGCAATAGAAGCTGTTTTCAGTCTCTCGGTCCCAGCTTTGATGCACCTGTACTGACCTCACCTTCTGGATGGCAGCGGGGTGAACATGCCGTGGCTCGGGTGGTTGATGTCCTTGATTATCTTTTTGGCCTTCCTGTGACATAGGGGTGCTGTAGGTGTCCTGGAGGGCACATAGTTTGACCCCGGTGATACGTTGGGCAGACCACACCACCCTCTGGAGAGCCCTGCGATTGTGGGCGGTGCAGTTGCCATACAAGGTGGTGAAACAGCCCGACAGAATGCTGTCAATTGTGCATCTGTAAGAGTTTGTGAGGGTTTTAGGGGCCAAGCCAAATTTCTTCAGCCTCCTGTCTTTGTGGGTGGACTATTTCAGATCTTCAGTGATGTGTACGCCGAGGAACTTGAAGCTTTCCACTGTGGTCCCGTCTATGTGGATAGGGGTGTGCTCCCTCTGTTGTTTCCTGAAGTCCACGAGCAGCTCCTTTGTTTTGTTGATGTTAAGTGAGAGGTTATTTTCCTGGCATCACTCTTCCAGGGCCCTCACCTCCTCCCTGTAGGCTGTCTCGTCATTGTTGGTAATCAGGCCTACTACTGTTGTGTCATCTGCAAACTTGATGATTGAGTCGGAGGCATGCGTGGCCATGCAGTCATGGGTGAACATGGAGTACAGGAGGGGTCTGAGTTCGCACCCTTGTGGGGCCCCTGTGTGGCCCCTGTGTTGAGGATCAGCAAAGGGGAGGTGTTGTTTTCTACTTTCACCACCTGGGGGCGGCCCGTGAAGTTCAGGACCCAGTTGCACAGGGCGGGGTTCAGACCCAGGGACCTGACCTTGGAGGGTACTATCACATGGCGTACAGGGTCCTCCTCTCCAAGGATCATATCAAACAACCTATCACCTACTGGGACAGTACACTCATGTGTACACAGTACATCCATCAGTAATCGATTGCGCTCCTGTCTATTTACTGCAGAGGTATAGATTATCTGGCTTGTATTTCCCCCCTTCAGGACTCCAGAACATTGTCCCTTAGTAGGTCAGCAGATAAATGAAATGACAGAGACTAGACTTGACAGCTGAGAAATGGAGTTTAAAATGAGAAGGGAGGAAAAATCAGCACAGGACCAGCGACCAAGGTGCTGATCTAGGATCAGGTCCCTCCTGTCCATGTAATCTTATTCATCATGATCTAAAAGGCAAAAAACTGATCATAGATCAACACTCCTTCTCTGAGGGCTTTATGAATATGGGCCCTATCCTACACCTCCTCGACACCTGTTCCTAGTGCATAACCAATACGTTATGATGAAGGTTGAAGAGACGAAAGATGAAAGATGTGACTCAAAAGACTGCCTGATGTCAATTTAAAAGAGCCCCAGCATACAGTAATGAATTGCATTCAATAATTCAACACTGAACTTTTGCGGGAGTGGCTTAGGCGGAGAGGAGGGGGGTGGTGGGTTGGAGGGGTTACGGGGATGGGGGGGGGGGGGGGGGGGGGTCGGGGTGGAGAGGGGTGGACCCCCATAGGGAAGGAAGCCAATTAGCTGCTCTCTTTATGAGTGACGCCCAGTGTCAGCTGCTCAGCGTTGACACAACACTCTGACAGACAGATCGGGCCTGGGAGCACTTCTCTTGCTGCGTTGTGTGTTTATGGGATGGAGGAGAGGGTTTGGTGAGCATTACTATTCATTTGGCATGGTTTACTTTACATACTACCCATATTCTGTTCTTGTGGGAATATGGAAGTGCCTTCCATATGTGAAGGTACATGACAGCCCCTCTGTCAATATGGGACCCTGAATAGAGGAAATATAAGATCTATAAATGTATAAATTGCAGGACAGCCATTGAAGATTTCACCCCATTTCGGACTCTCTCTGATTTATTTCTCTCCTCACCATTTCCACCCCATTTTTGTCTGTCTCCGTGTGTCTTTCACCCTTGGCCTTGGGAACAATGCATGCGGTTGTGGGATATCAGGAATCTTCCTCTGGAATGCCAGTCTGAGTCACGGTTCCCTTACCGCCACAGCTGTCCTCCAGTGGCACAGTCACTTGCCAAAGCTAACACAGCCAACCAGCAGACACAGGGGAAGACACAAGCCAATCCAGGCTAGCAGAGCTGAGCACAGTTCAATGACATACCACATACTGTGCACTCTCTCAGTCTGGGAAACCAGCACTACAATACAAACGCTATACAAAGAAATAAGCTGTTTTTCTCTCTGGCTGCTGTGCCTCTCAATTTTTTATTTTTTTATTTGTTTAAGGCCCCAAATTGGGCTAATTGCAGTGTGTTAGGAAGGAGGCAGGACACTCCAATGACTATAAGTTTAATAGGACTGGGGAGGACTGGGAAAACTGGGGGGGTGTGCCTTTAGGGTGGCAGCAAGATGAGGATAAGAGGGGGAGGGGGAGTGGAGGAGGGGGCAGAGCAAGCAGCGCTCAAAAGTGTTCTTTTTACAACTCATATGAAAATCCCTGTCCATCTACATCCATGCTCTGAGAGTCTGAAATTTGTATGGGCTGTCTTACAGACAGTACAGACGTGAGTAGTAATGTAGGCCTACTGCAGAAGCTTTCCAAATAGCTCTGAACAGTCAGTGGTCCAGAGAGAAACAGAGATGTTGTTTACCTTTGAACTCTGCTCCGCCAGGGCTGATGTGCATCCTCTTCTGACACTCACCACAGCTCATCAGGTAACGGGTCACTGCCTCCCTGGGCAGGAAGGCATACGTCTCCGCTATCTGCCCATCAGCGAGAGAGCGAGCAAGTGAGCGAGGGAGCGAGGGGGTTGGGGGAGTGAGAGAGAGGGGAGAGAGAGAGAGAGAGAGACAGAGAGAGAGAGTGAGAGACAAGGGGAAAAGAGAGAAAAAAATTATATCACTACCAGAGCCATGGCTGATAAAGATGCTACTATGCATGCTTCTAGTATTGAACACTGAAGAGGTGATACTACTGTCTCTACAGGCTCAATTTGAACTCTCTGTTAAAACTCCATCAAACAATATGTCACCACTTCACCCAGAGTAGAGGCAGTGAGTGTCAGTAGGGTTTTAAGGGTGTGTGTGTGTGTGTGTGTGTGTGTGTGTGTGTGTGTGTGTGTGTGTGCATACTTCCGTGAGTGTAACAAGGAGAGCGGGGTGTGGTCTAGTCTAGCATTGCAAAGTTTTGGGAATATTCAGAGGTGGAAACTTTCCGTGGAAATTATGGGAATATATGGGAATTAACAGAAATATATGCAAATTAATATGAATACCATTTAAATGTAGATGTTTTCTGCACTGGATATATTTAGCATATCATATGGAGACAGAAACATACACCTTTTACGTTAACACAAGTAGACATAATTGCAAATGATTTAATCCTTCCAATAGAAATTTAAAAAACTATTTAGTTACGAATTGAACTTTAATTAAATGAGTTGACTCTTCACATGGGTGGATTTCACTTAACAACAAAAGAAAGGGAATATTGAATGATCCCCAATGATCCATCTCATCTCCCAAAAACGTTTTCAACATTAATCTGTAAAATGATAGTCTAGAAACTAAAGCTTTGGTGGTCTTCCTCTCAGGCTTCCATGTCTTCTCCCTGGACCTCCTCAATGTCCACCTCTTGATCATCAGACTCTGAGGCCTGATCTTCACTGCCACTTTCCAACCGTGTTGAGGATGGCTCGTTGTCAGGCTCTAAAAGCCTCACATTTGCCTGGATGGCCACCAATTATTCAACTCTTGTATTGGTCAGCCTGTTATGTGCTTTGGTGTGTGTGTTCACAAACAAGGACCAGTTGCGCTCCGAGGTGGCTGATGTTGGTGGGATTTGGAGGATGATGGAGGCAACAGGGGAAAGAGCCTCAGATCCACAAAGTCCCTTCCACCAGGTGGCTGATGAGATATGTTGGCACGACTGCCATATTGCATCTCCATCCCAAAGCCCTTGCTTGGAAGTGTACTTCGCCAGACTGCCAAGAACCTTGCCCTCATCCAGGCCAAGGTGACGAGACATGGTAGTGATGACACCATAGGCGTTGTTGATCTCTGCACCAGACAGGATGCTCTTGCCAGGATACGTGGTGTCCAACATGTACACTGCGGCGTGTATGGGCTTCAGGCAGAAGGCTTCACACTTTTTGATGTATTTCAGAACTGCAATTTTCTCTGCTTGGAGCAACAGTGAAGTGGGCAGGGCAGTACGGATTTCTTCTCTTACATCTGCAAGCAGAGTCTAAACATCAGACAGGATGGCATTGTCTCCCTCAATCCATGCAATTGCTACTGCTATAGGTTTCAGGAGTTACAGGCTGCTTACCACTGTCTCCCAAAATACATCATCCAGGAGGATCCTCTTGATGGGGCTGTCCATTACGGCACATTTCTTGGAGAGACTCATTCCCCTCCAGGAGACTGTCAAATCTGATGACAACGGGTGTTGCTGGGCAGCTTCAATGTGGTGCTCTTATTTTCTCACTTTGCTTGGTGAGGTAGATTGCTGCTATAACTTGATGACCCTTCACATACCTAACCATTTCCTTGGCTTTTAGCAGCACATTCACCACACTATAAAACGGCTAACTAACTAGCAGAAATTGTTAACAAGTTAGACATTATTTAAACACACTTTGCTGCAGGCTACTATTTACTCGTTTTCAAAAAATAATGTCATATAAAATATATTCACCTCAACCAGTATTGTAATCAAAATTTAGCAGAAAGCATGTTGTCCTTGGCTCAGACAGTGTAATAGCGTGGGCTCAATAGCATCTCATTAGTGTGCAAGATCTTGAGAATCAGTTGAATGTGATTCTGATTCTGATGTGAAGGAAGAATGCACTGTGCATGCAGAGGGTTGCAATTCCATTGAATTGGGGATAGTTGAACCAAAATATGCAACAAGATCTAGAATTTCCTTATGTGTATCCCACAAAAAAAAGTTCACTGTTATAAGCTAACTTTTTTGATGAATTTAAGCAAAATTCCCCAAATTAACTTCTCTGGGATATGTGGGACGCTAACGTCCCACTTGGCCAAAAGCCAGTTGTCACGTTCCTGACCTGTTTTCTGTTGTTTTGTATGTGTTTAGTTGGTCAGGACGTGAGCTGGGTGGGAATTCTATGTTGTGTGTCTAGTTTGTATGTTTCTATGTCAGCCTAGTGTGGGTTCTCAATCAGAGACAGATGGTAGTCGTTGTCTCTGATTGAGACTCATATATAGGAGGCTTGTTTTGTGTTGGGGGTTTTGTGGGTGTTTGTTACCTGTCTCTGTGTTTGTGTTCTGCACAGATAGGTCTGTATCGGTTTTGCACATTTGTTATTTTGTATGTTGTTTGTAGTGTTACTTGTTCTTAATTAAACATGTTTAACACTAGCCGCGCTGCATTTTGGTCCTCTCCTTCACCCCTGGAAGAAAGCCTTTACACCAGTAAAAATGCAGAGCACCAAATTCAAATATATTACTATAAAAATCAAACTTTCATGAAATCACACATGAAAGGCACCAAATTAAAGCTACACTTGTTGTGAATCCAGCCAACACGTATGATTTCAAAAAGGATTTACGGTGAAAGCACACCAAACGATTATGTTAAGTCAGTACATAGCCACAGAAAAATACAGCCATTTTTCCAGCCAAAGAGAGGAGTAACAAAAAGCAGAAAGAGATAAAATTAATCGCTAACCTTTGATGATCTTCATCAGATGACACTCATAGGACTTCATGTTACACAATACATGTATGTTTTGTTCGGTAAAGTTCATATTTATATCCAAAAATCTGAGTTTAGGCGGGACGCTACTGTCTCACTTGGCAAAAAGCCAGAGAAAATGCAGAGCGCCAAATTCAAATGAATTACTATGAAAATTATTATAAAAATCTAACTTTCATTAAATCACACATGAAAGATACCAAATTAAAGCTACACTGGTTGTGAATCCAGCCAACATTTCAGAATTCAAATAGGCTTTTCGACGAAAGCAAACTATGCTATTATCTGAGGATAGCACAATAGTAAACAAAGACAGAGAAGCATATTTCAACCATGCAGGTGCGACACAAAACGCAGAAATAAAAATATAATTCATGCCTTACTTTTGACGAGATTCTGTTGTTGGCACTCCAATATGTCCCATAAACATCACAAATGGTCCTTTTGTTCGATTAATTCCGTCGATATATATCCAAAATGTCAATTTATTTGGCGCGTTTGATCCAGAAAAACACCGGTTCCTACTTGCTCAAACGTGACTACAAAATATCTCAAAGGTTACCTGTAAACTTTGCCAAAAAATGTCAAACTACTTTTGTAATATAACTTTAGGTATTTTTTAACGTTAATAATCGATAAAATTGAAGACGGGATGATCTGTGTTCAATATAGGATTAAAACCAACTATAGCTAGCTTACTGGTCACGCGCTTCTATCTAACAGGACACTTCATGTGACTCTCGTACAAGATGGCCGTACTTCTTCATTACACAAAGGAATAACCTCAACCAATTTCTCAAGACTGTTGACATCCAGTGGAAGCGGTAGGAACTGCAAGCAGGTCCCTTAGAAATCTGGTTTCCCAATGAAAACGCATTGAAAAGAGTGACCTAAAAAAAAAGAAATCTGAATGGTTTGTCCTCTGGGTCTCGCCTGCTAAATAAGTTCTGTTATACTCACATGATTCAAACAGTTTTAGAAACTTCAGAGTGTTTTCTATCCAAATCTACTAACAATATGCATATCTTATCTTCTGGGGATGAGTAGCTGGCAGTTGAATTTGGGTATGCTTTTCATCCAAACGTGAAAATGCTGCCCCCTATCCTAGAGAAGTTTTAACATCCCATGGAAATTTCCGCAAATATTCCAGAAATTTTTCAGAAAGTTTCCGACCCTTTGCAACCCTAGTCTTTATGAATAAAATGGAGACAATTGTCAGTCACAGCCTTTGGTGACAGTTTGCACAGTCTCTTTATCATTTTTGCAAGGTGGCATGGTGACACGAGATTATCTCTAGGAGAACTTTCAATGTATTCTCCTATGTCTCCTGCCCTTGCTGTCACCTTCCGATCTTTCCTTTTTTCACGCTGTCCCTGCAGTCATCCTTTCCTCCTCCTCTCCCCTTCTCTCTCAAACTGGCCTCCCTCTATCACTCCGCCCTCTGTGGCAGGCTGGGGTTGGGAGCAGAAGAAAATACACACGCTCGCCTCTCCCTCAAACCCCCTTCCCTCTAACAAACATCCTCGCCAGAGAGGTGAAGGTTGTAAAATGAGGGAGGGGAGGAGGGGAGTGAGAGGGGCTCTAGAGGGAAGGGGGTTTGAGTTTTAGAGAGATCCGAAAAGGGACCTCCCTGAAAGTTGAAGCTCATTTACTGTATTTCGATACAATAAAACAATTTGAAACGGTATTTGGAGAACAGCAAAAACAAGCAGAAATGACCTGAGTCATTATCACCTTGGCTGCTGTAGGTTCATTCACCTCAGTTGATCTACAAACACATAACCTATTAGCTATACAATTGTAACGTTATACCCCTGAAAGGGGGTAAATATGAGTCATGATTCACACTGACATAGCATCAGTGATAAAAACAAACATTTTAGAACTGTATTGTTTGCATTTTAATGTAAGCGTACAGGGTATGTGGAGATATTCATATTGAAAAATATCTTCTTTTTTTTAAAGTTCCTAACTTGTTTGATAAGATTAGTACAGATTTTCTCAGGGGACCCCACATGGGTCTCCGGCCCCAAGTTTGGGAACCAATATACTAACCTCTCTCTCTGCTTGCTTCCTCTCGCTCTGTCTCTGCTTCCTCCTGCATGCATTGCAGCCTGCCTCAGCCTCACCACTGAGCGCCACATCACTGTCTGCCTCAGTAACCTACTCTCTGTAAAGCAAAGTTATTACGAGAATTTAATAACATATTTTTTGCTCCTGCTGAGGTAGGCTCCATTTAACATTAGCTTCTTTCTTCATCCTTCTAGCTGGCTAAGTATTACTATCCAGAGCACTTCAAAGTTACTGCAATAGAAGTCTCTGTCAGCAGTTAGCCACCTGACTGACTGACATATCTATAAGTGACTATTTACCAGTTGTGCACTCCACAGGAGGTTGGTGGCACCTTAATTGGGGAGGACGGGCTCGTGGTAATGGCTGGAGCAGAATTAGTGGAATGATGTCATTCTATTTGCTCCATTCTGGCCATTATTATGAGCCGTCCTCCCCTCAGCAGCCTCCTGTGGTGCACTCATTCTCAGAGAGTCGCTATTTGTTTGTTTGGGGGATGTCTGTAGACACGGCAGGAGTCGCAGGAAGGTTTAAAAATTGCCATTTGTCCGGCATCTTGCAAACACAGTCGTCAGCATCTCTCACTCTCTAGTTGCCTAGGCTACTTGATCCGAGTGCGAGCTGATGCACTTCGTTTCACATCTCAGGCCCTTGGCCTGTGCCGCGAGAGGGCGGAGTTAGCCATTTGATAGAGTGGTGATGCAGGTGAAGAAGATATAGTGGGGGATGCAGGTGAAGATAGAGTGGGGGATGCAGGTGAAGATAGAGTGGGTGACGTAGGTGAAGATAGAGTGAGGGACGCAGGTGAAGATAGAGTGGGTGGATGCAGGTTAAGATAGAGTGGGAGGATGCAGGTGAAGATAGAGTGAGGGACGCAGGTGAAGATAGAGTGGGGGATGCAGGTGAAGATATAGTGGTGATGCAGATGAAGATATAGTGGGGGGATGCAGGTGAAGATAGAGTGGGGGGATGCAGGTTAAGATAGAGTGGGGGGATGCAGGTGAAGATAGAGTGGTGATGCAGGTGAAAATAGAGTGGGGGGATGCAGGTGAAGATAGAGTGGTGATGCAGGTGAAGATAGAGTGGGGGGATGCAGGTGAAGATAGAGTGGGGGATGCAGATGAAGATAGAGTGGGGGATGCAGATGAAGATATAGTGGTGATGCAGGTGAAGATAGAGTGGAGGATGCAGGTGAAGATAGAGTGGGGGGATGCAGGTGAAGATAGAGTGGGGGGATGCAGGTGAAGATAGAGTGGGGGGTGCAGGTGAAGATAGAGTGGGGGATGCAGGTGGAGATAGAGTGGTGATGCAGGTGAAGATAGAGTGGGGGGATGCAGGTGAAGATAGAGTGGTGATGCAGGTGAAGATAGAGTGGGGGGATGCAGGTGAAGATAGAGTGGGGATGCAGGTGGAGATAGAGTGGAGATGCAGGTGAAGCTAGAGTGGTGATGCAGGTGAAGATAGAGTGGGGGGATGCAGGTGAAGATAGAGTGGGGATGCAGGTGGAGATAGAGTGGTGATGCAGGTGAAGATAGAATGGTGATGCAGGTGAAGATAGAGTGGTGATGCAGGTGAAAATAGAGTGGTGATGCAGGTGAAGATAGAATGGGGGGATGCAGGTGAAGATAGAGTGGTGATGCAGGTGAAGATAGAGTGGTGATGCAGGTGAAAATAGAGTGGTGATGCAGGTGAAGATAGAGTGTTGATGCAGGTGAAGATAGAGTGGTGATGCAGGTGAAGATAGAGTGGTGATGCAGCTGAAGATAGAGTGGGGGGATGCAGGTGAAGATAGAGTGGTGATGCAGGTGAAAATAGAGTGGGGGGATGCAGGTGAAGATAGAGTGGTGATGCAGGTGAAGATAGAGTGGGGGGATGCAGGTGAAGATAGAGTGGGGGATGCAGATGAAGATAGAGTGGGGGATGCAGGTGAAGATAGAGTGGGGGGATGCAGGTGAAGATAGAGTGGGGGGATGCAGGTGAAGATAGAGTGGGGGATGCAGGTGAAGATAGAGTGGGGGGATGCAGGTGAAGATAGAGTGGGGGGTGCAGGTGAAGATAGAGTGGGGGATGCAGGTGGAGATAGAGTGGTGATGCAGGTGAAGATAGAGTGGGGGGATGCAGGTGAAGATAGAGTGGTGATGCAGGTGAAGATAGAGTGGGGGGATGCAGGTGAAGATAGAGTGGGGATGCAGGTGGAGATAGAGTGGAGATGCAGGTGAAGATAGAGTGGTGATGCAGGTGAAGATAGAGTGGGGGGATGCAGGTGAAGATAGAGTGGGGATGCAGGTGGAGATAGAGTGGTGATGCAGGTGAAGATAGAGTGGTGATGCAGGTGAAGATAGAGTGGTGATGCAGGTGAAAATAGAGTGGGGGATGCAGGTGAAGATATAGTGGTGATGCAGGTGAAGATAGAGTGGTGATGCAGGTGAAAATAGAGTGGTGATGCAGGTGAAGATAGAGTGGGGGATGCAGGTGAAGATAGAGTGGTGATGCAGGTGAAGATAGAATGGGGGGATGCAGGTGAAGATAGAGTGGGGGATGCAGGTGAAGATAGAGTGGTGATGCAGGTGAAGATAGAGTGGTGATGCAGGTGAAGATAGAGTGGGGGGATGCAGGTGAAGATAGAGTGGGGGATGCAGGTGAAGATAGAGTGGTGATGCAGGTGAAGATAGAGTGGTGATGCAGGTGAAAATAGAGTGGTGATGCAGGTGAAGATAGAGTGTTGATGCAGGTGAAGATAGAGTGGTGATGCAGGTGAAGATAGAGTGGTGATGCAGCTGAAGATAGAGTGGGGGGATGCAGGTGAAGATAGAGTGTTGATGCAGGTGAAGATAGAGTGGTGATGCAGGTGAAGATAGAGTGGGGGATGCAGGTGAAGAAAGAGTGGTGATGCAGGTGAAGATAGAGTGTTGATGCAGGTGAAGATAGAGTGGTGATGCAGGTGAAGATAGAGTGGGGGATGCAGGTGAAGAAAGAGTGGTGATGCAGGTGAAGATAGAGTGGGGGATGCAGGTGAAAATAGAGTGGTGATGCAGGTGAAAATAGAGTGGGGGATGCAGGTGAAGATAGAGTGGTGATGCAGGTGAAAATAATGGGGGATGCAGGTGAAGATAGAGTGGTGATGCAGGTGAAAATAGAGTGGGGGATGCAGGTGAAGATAGAGTGGTGATGCAGGTGAAGATAGAGTGGTGATGCAGGTGAAAATAGAGTGGGGGATGCAGGTGAAGATAGAGTGGGGATGCAGGTGAAGATAGAGTGGTGATGCAGGTGAAGATAGAGTGGTGATGCAGGTGAAAATAGAGTGGTGATGCAGGTGAAGATAGAGTGGGGGATGCAGGTGAAGATAGAGTGGTGATGCAGGTGAAAATAGAGTGGTGATGCAGGTGAAGATAGAGTGGGGGATGCAGGTGTAAATAACGAACAAACCACTGTTCATGATTCCACTCGTTCGCAAAGAGGCAGGCAGTCAGATCAAGAACATAAGCGTTCTGAGCTTGGATAAATGCTGAGAGAAATATTTTGATGTTGACCCTTAATTGATTATCTTTATTGTGTTCAACATATAGATTTATATTATATATATTTGTTTTTAATTAGAAAAATTACAGATTACAGGGGTCCGGACCTCTGTGCCCTCATATGTAGTTACGGTCATAGGAGGGGATTGGGGGGCGAGGCAGCGACTCCCCCCAGAGGGGTTGACTCTCTTTGTGTGATGACAGGTTAGCTACCACCGCCATTGTTCTCCCAGTCCCAAAAGAATCTCAGAAAGCGAGCCATGTAGCCGACAGAGTAGGTGTAACGGCTGTCTAATGCCTCCTCCTCGGAAGAGGAGGAGGAGTAAGGGTCGGACCAAAACGCAGCGTTTAATGAAGACATAATGATTTATTTAAAGACGAACACGAAAACACTTGGAAACTACAAAACAACGTAGACAGACCTGAACTTGGAACTTACATAAAAAACACGAAGAACGCACGAACAGGAACAGACTACATACACGAACGACAACGAAACAGTCCCATGTGGTGCTACATACACAGACACGGAAGCCAATCACCCAACAAACAAACAGTGAGAACAGCCTACCTTAATATGGTTCTCAATCAGAGGAAACGTCAAACACCTGCCTCTAACTGAGAACCATATCAGGCAACACATTAACCCCAACATAGAAACACAACACATAGAATGCCCACCCCAACTCACGCCCTGACCAACTAAACACATACAAACAACAGAAAACAGGTCAGGAACGTGACAGTAGGACCGTGGGTCTGGAAAGGGCCTGTGGCGGTGGGTCTGCCCTAGGCCACCAATGCAGCTCTGTCTATCTGTTCTGGAGAAGCATAAAGAGACACAGAGGGGGACAGAGAGGAGAAGTGCTGAACAGCACTGCCAATGAAGGATAGGGACAACCAGTCATGTGTCCTGCAGTGTGTGTGTGTGTGTGTGTGTGTGTGTGTGTGTGTGTGTGTGTGTGTGTGTGTGTGTGTGTGTGTGTGTGTGTGTGTGTGTGTGTGTGTGTGTGTGTGTGTGTGTGTGTGTGTGTGTGTGTGTGTAATAAACATTTCATGGCCCACTGTGTGACAAAGTACCCTGGAAGCCATGGCAGCGGGCAGAGCAAAAATACTGTAAATAAGCAGTGAAAAAAAGAGGAAGTGTTCTGTTCATTACACAGTCACAGCTCTGTTTACTCACTACTAATGTTATACTGATATTCTATCATTTCATTCTTATCCAATAGAAGTGAAAATACATCCTAAAAAGGAAAGTACATGTTCTGTACAGTACTGGGGTGAAGATTTAGTTACCATGTTCAACCAGAAGAGGGCAGTATCACCAATTGAGATGGCAAAGTATCCCAATACAACACACTGGGCAAATTAAAGGTTTTGTCCCATTTACTTTTGTACAGGGCGGAACCGCATTTTCCAATGGCAGACATGTGAAATCTCCCCATTTGAAATTAGCTAAGAAGGAACGATGGACAATGTTGTCCAGGTGTGTGCTTTGCACTGCGGTCATCGCCCTTAATCTAAATAAACTAGACATCTGGCCTTCAGCGACTGTGGAGACGCTCACAGAGAGAATTGCTGAATAGTTGTCAGGGAGAGAGAGAAATACCTTCTTCCAATGACCACAAGGTCAGCTTTGAGCTAGAATCTAATATCCTTGCCAGACCCCTTCAATCTAAATTGAGAAACGTTTTCTTTCACACACACAAAATGGAAAAATCTTGCGAAGTTGCAGCATTTTCTTGTAATGAGGTGAGGTAAAAGGGGGGCGAAGTTACGGTGGCGGTAAGTGTCACAGAGATTGCGATAAAGTTATTGACTGGAAATGAATAGATATATGTTAGTTTATCTGAAATAGAGAGAACTGGGGGTTCAGTGAATGAACTGAAGAGAAAAATACATATTTGCCAACATGAATGTTCTGGGTCAATGGTGATGCCTGCTGTCTTGTGAGAAAATATTCAGAGGATGGTCTAGAAGTATTATACAAATATATTTCAACTATCCCATTCATTTTAATTGGATACGGAGAAAGCGAGTGTTAGTGCTATTGATTGTGTCTAAACACCAAAAACCAGATGGACGGCGAGAGAGAGAGAAACAAGTCACGAAACAGGAATGAATACTAAAGATCGAAAGAGGAACAGAGAACAGAACATATATTGCCAAATAATCATAAAGACAGGCGATTTAAAAAGAGTGTCAAATAGAAACAGAGCCAGGGGAGAGAGAGAGGCAGCAGGCTAAGATAGATATAAAGGTGTTGACACACAGGGTGACCGTGTGATCGAAGAGAAAGATTGAGTAAAAGGGAAGAGTGAGACAGATGGAGAGAAATATAAAGTAAAAGGTATTGAGATACAGGTAGAGAGAAAGATCAAGTGAAAGGAAAGTGAGAGACATTGTTTTTTTTTTTTAAATCTTTTTTTAAAGAAAGACGGCACCGATAGAGATGGCAGCTTCGCTTCAAGTCCTTAGGAAACTGTGCAGTATTTAGTTTTTTGTATGTATTATTTCTTACATTGTTAGCCCAGAAAACCTTAATTGTTATTACATACAGCGGGCTTTACTAGATTGTGTTTATTAGGTTTTGTTGTGGAATTTGTTAGATGTTACCTGTTAGATACTGCTGCACTGTCAGATCTAAACTCAGCAAAAAAAGAAACATCCCTAGGGGATGAAAAAATAATAATCCAAATAACTTCACAGATCTTCATTGTAAAGGGTTTAAACACTGTTTCAATGAACCATAAACAATTAATGAACATGCAGGCAATTAAGGTCACAGTTATGAAAATTTAGGACACTAAAGAGGCCTTTCTGCTGACTCTGAAAAAGACCAAAATAAAGATGCCCAGGGTCCTGCTCATCTACGTGAACGTGCCTTAGGCATGCTGCAAGGAGGCATGAGGACTGCAGATGTGGTCAGGGCAATAAATTGCAATGTCCGTACTGTGAGACGCCTAAGACAACGCGACAGGATGGACAGCTGATCGTCCTCGCAGTGGCAGACCACGTATAAAAACACCTGCACAGGATCGGTACATCCGAACATCACACCTGCGGGACAAGTACAGGATGGCAACAACAACTGCCCGAGTTACACCAGGAACGCACAATCCCTCCATCAGTGCTCAGACTGTCCGCAATAGGCTGAGAGAGGCTGAACTGAGGGCTTGTAGGCCTGTTGTAAGGCAGGTCCTTACCAGACATCACCGGTAACAACGTTGCCTATGGCCACAAACCCACCGTCGCTGAACCAGACAGGACTGGCAAAAATTGCTCTTCACTGACAAGTCGCGGATTTGTCTTACCAGGGGTGATGGTCGGATTTGCGTTTATCGTCGAAGGAATGAGCGTTACATCGAGGCCTATACTCTGCAGCGGGATCGATTTGGAGGTGGAGGGTCCGTCATGGTCTGGGGCGGTGTTTCACAGCATCATCGGACTGAGCTTGTTGTTATTGCAGGCAATCTTAACGCTGTGCGTTACAGGGAAGACATCCTCCTCCCTAATGTGGTACCCTCCCTGCAGGCTCATCCTGACATGACCCTCCAACAAGACAATGCCACCAGCCATACTGCTCGTTCTGTGCGTGATTTCCTGCAAGATAGGAATCTCAGTGTTCTGCCATGGCCAGCGAAGAGCCCGGATCTCAATCCAATTGAGCACGTCTGGGACCTGTTGGATCGGAGGGTGAGGGCTAGGGCCATTCCCCCCAGAAATGTCCAGGAACTTGCAGGTGCCTTGGTGGAAGAGTGGGGTAACATCTCACAGCAATGACTGGCAAATCTGGTGCAGTTCATGAGGAGGAAATGCACTACAGTATTTAATGCAGCTGGTGGCCACACCAGATACTGACTGTTACTTTTTATTTTGACCCCGCCTTTGTTCAGGAACACATTATTCAATTTCTCTTAGTCACATGTCTGTGGAACTTGTTCAGTTTATGTCTCAAATGTTGAATCTTGTTATGTTCATACACATATTTACACATGTTAAGTTTGCTGAAAATAAACACAGCTGACAGTGAGAGGACGTTTCTTTTTTTGCTGAGTTTAGAAGCATAAGCATTTCGCTACACTCGCAATAACATCTGCTAACCATGTGTATGTGACCAATAAAATTTGATTTGATAAAGAGGGGTAATGTGTGAGAGAGGTAGTGAGATAAAGAGTGTATTTTCACCGCTTTGTAGGTCTTCTTCTGTCCGGCGTGTTTGGGTGCTTTGCCGGGGTCGGTGCTGATCTCTACGTGCATGGCATAGATGATGTCAAAGAAGTCCTCCACCACCGCCACCCTCTTCAGAGACGATTCCGACCCAGAGCTCCCGTCCACACACTGCAGGAGAGGAGAGGACGAGTGGTACTTTAGCAGACTGGATCATTGGGATGAGGCCTAGAGCACAAGGCACCAAGCTTACACACACAATACCATATTATGTAAAGCAACACTGACACATTACGCCAAAACATAACCTAAGAGCCCCCCAATAGGTAAACAAATTAAAATGCTCTCTTAAAATCAGTCTTTAGTTTAGATAACCCTAATTTTCTTTCACAAAACAATCAAATCTCCTACTTAAAAAAGCCTGAAAATGATTGCTCATTTTTATGAAGACCATTAATAGTGAGCAGGGCTGTAACCAGGGTTTGAGTTTTAATGAGGTCCATTAATAGTGAGCAGGGCTGTAACCAGGGTTTGAGTTTTAATCAGGTCCATTAATAGTGAGCAGGGCTGTAACCAGGGTTTGAGTTTTAATCAGGTCCATTAATAGTGAGCAGGGCTGTAACCAGGGTTTGAGTTTTAATCAGGTCCATTAATAGTGAGCAGGGCTGTAACCAGGGTTTGAGTTTTAATCAGGTCCATTAATAGTGAGCAGGGCTGTAACCAGGGTTTGAGTTTTAATCAGGTCCATTAATAGTGAGCAGGGCTGTAACCAGGGTTTGAGTTTTAATCAGGTCCATTAATAGTGAGCAGGGCTGTAACCAGGGTTTGAGTTTTAATCAGGTCCATAAGGCATTTCGATACAATAAAACAATTTGAAATGGTATTTGTAGAACAGCAAAAACAAGCAAAAATTACCCGAGTCATTATCACCTTGGCTGCTGTAGGTTCATTCACCTCAGTTGATCTACAAACACATAACCTATTAGCTATACAATTGTAACGTTATACCCCTGAAAGGGGGTAAATATGAGTCATGATTCACACTGACATAGCATCAGTGATAAAAACAAACATTTTAGAACTGTATTGTTTGCATTTTAATGTAAGCGTACAGGGTATGTGGAGATATTCATATTGAAACATTTTTTTTTTTTAAGTTCCTAACTCGTTTGATAAGATTAGTACAGATTCTCAGTGGACCCCACATGGGTCTCTGACCCCAAGTTTGGGAACCTCTGTACTAACCTTTTTCTGCTTGCTTCCTCTCGCTCTGTCTCTTCTGCCTCAGCTTCACCACTGAGCGCCACATCACTGTCTGTCTGTCTCAGTAGCCTACTCTCTCCAAAGCAACGTTATTATGAGAACTTAATAGCATGTATTTTGCTCCTGCTGAGGTAGGCTCCGTTTAACGTTAGCCAGCTAGAAGGATGAAGTAATAAGCTAAGTAATACTAGCCAGAGCCCTTCAACATTACTGCAATAGAAGTTTGCCGGCAGTTAGCCACCTGACTGACTGACATCTATGAGCGACTATTTATCAGTTGTGCACTCATTCTCAGAAAGTCGGAGTTTGTTTGTTTGGGGGATGTCTGTAGACACGGCAGGAGTCAAGGGACGGTTTTAAAATGGGCTTTTGTCCGGCATCTCGCAAACACACGGTCATCAGCATCTCTGACTCTCTAGTCCAGGCTACTTGAGCCGAGTGCGAGCTGAGGTACAGTAGTTAGTTTTACGTCAGACCCTCCGCCAGTGCCGCGAGAGGGCGGAGAGAGTTTGAGTGGTGAGGCAAATCACTTAGGCAAATCTGGGGGACGCAGGAGAACATAATGAACAAACCACTGTTCATGATTCCACTCAGACTTCGCAAAGATGTCGGCGCGATTATAACTCAGTCAGATCAATAATATAATTTTTCTGAGCTTCGATCAACGCATGGGTCCAATATTTAGATGTTGACGTGTAATACATTTTCTTCATTGTGTGTAACATATATATTTGTATTATTATTTATTTTTCAAATTACAAAAAATGACCAAGGTCATGATAGTGTGGATGATGATGGTGGTATTGTAGAAGTTCTGTGCAGACACCCAAGCTCGCACGTATGCCCACACGCATGTACACTCACGTGCGCACACGCGCACACACACACAGGCTAGGAGAGAGAGTGGTGCTGGGATTTCTGAGTCTTGTTGGGAACATCCATATTCTCCCCCAAGGCCAGTGGAGAGCTGTGTGTGTACTAGGGGGAGGGGGGTTGAGGGGGGATACCTGCCAGGAGCACGCACACGCACACACACACACACACACACACACACACACACACACACACAAATACAGAGAGAGAGTATGTGTAAAACAGCAGGTGGTGCGCAAAATGCACTTTAAATCGCTACAAAGAAATGGCTCTTTGAAGTATGTTTTTTTCATTGCTTTGTTTGGTTGGTTGTTTCTTTCACTGGCTGTTCAATCATTGTATTCTCCCTCCTACCAAAGTGTGTGGTCAACAAACTGACACAATTTCGAAAACAGTTAAGGTAAGAGAGGTGAGATCTTTTGTCTTTGTTCAGGATCTTCAAAATGACCACAGGTGGTAGAACCACTCTGTTATTTGTAGGCTACTGTAGACAATATTAAGTGTATGTAGTAGTCAGGGATTCACATGATAACAAAACATTGATAAGGCTATCAACACCATATTCTAATTACAGTTTACCATAGCTCAAAACATTGATAAGGCTATCAACACCATATTCTAATTCAAGTTTACCATAGCTCAAAACATTACATTTAATGAAGTCATTTCATTCTCATTTTGTGGTTTAAGAATTCTTCATATTTACATCTTCACAATTCACAATGAATCTATCACGATCCTTTGCCCATCTTTACACTAATTATTTTCAGAGCTCCAAGCTCCAGCTCCAACAGCATAAAGCAACACCCAACACAAACAGCTCCCTGCTAAAAAGGGTGGGTGAAAAAAACACACTTCTAGTTCCAACCAGCATTCCGCTCACAATAAGGCAAAACTTGCTGCCATGACAACCGGATAGCTAACCTCTTGGGCAGGTGTGTGGGGCAGCGGGTCATGTGACACAGGCTGCACCTAGTAAAACTTGAATTTCGACATCAAGCAGAATGAACAGCGTGTGGGGGCTGACAGATTTTCACGTTATCCAAAATACACACGCACCACATTCTCTCTGGCTTCTTCCTCATTATTTTGTCTCAATTTCTCCCGCTCTATAACATTTTGGTCTCATCTCTCCACAGTCTCTCTCATCATGTGAGTATATTCCCTGTCTATGAGCTGGGCTGAGGAGATGTTTCTGTCTGTCCTGTGTTGTGGTGCTGGGCACGCCTCTAGTCTGTTGCCCTCGTTTTGGCTTTGTGAGCCGACAGGTGAACATGGGGGATGTGTGTGTGTATCCGTGCCAGTGTGTGTTGTGTTTGGGGGTAGTTCTCTCCTCATTACTGTATAAAACATTTATCCCTGGGCACCTTTAACAGAAGCAACAGTCAGGGAGTCAATGAACTACCTCACTCACCCTCCTCCCCCTACCTCTCTCTCTCGCTCTACCTCTCTCTCAAGCGGCAGGTAATGAAGGTTGCCATGGCAGCGCGGAGCAGCGTGCAGAGCCGAGAGGGCTGTATGTTTCTAAAGCACCAGCTCCCTTCATGGTCGCCGTAATGCCATTCAAACAATGGTGATGATGATGAGGATGAGGATGTTATTTCTTATCGAAAGGTAGAGGCATCGGTGGGACAAGGGGGCTGTTGTTGATTACTCTATAAATAATCCGCAAGGCCCATTAATGATAACATTGGATAATAACATAGGCTAGCCCTGGGTCTTATTCACAACAAACTCTCACAGTCTCACGTCAGAATTAGTCGTTCATCCATGTTTTCAAACGTCAAATTTCAAAGTTGTTCCAAATGTCAAATTTAGAGGCAAATGCTTACGCCCATCACCATCAACAACACCCTAGCAAAGCCTACTTGAAGGTAACAGCACTGTTGCGCCCAGTGGCCGATTTCCATGTCATCTCCCGATGTCCTCAGACATGCATGGACGTATATTAACAATGATAATAATATATTACTATAGCACATTTCATAAGAATCTCAAAGCGCTTCAAAAGCAAAAAACAAACAAGCAATATATCATCATGAGTAGCCAGCTATAGTTAGCTAGGTCAAACAATACATCATCATGAGTAGCCTAGCTATAGTTAGCTAGGTCAACTAATACATCATCATGAGTAGCCTAGCTATAGTAAGCTAGGTCAACCAATACATCATCATTAATAGCCTAGCTGTAATTAGCTAGGTCAACCAATACATCATCATGAGTCTGGACCCTTTGCTGCCGACACGGAGCCCTGCCGATCCATCACGACTGGTCTGCCGACGTAACCGTCCGAGGGGGTTTCAACAGGCTCCCCCGTTGCGACGTCCCCCTGAGGCCCATCTGCTAGCCTGCTGCTAACCCCGGCCTGCTAGCTGTCTGAATCTCCGTGCCTCCAGCTAGCCTAGCTACTCACTGGACCCTATGATTACTCGGCTACACATGCCTAATGTCAATATGCCTTGTCTATTGCTGTTTTGATTAGTAATTTTTGTCTTATTTCACTCTAGAGCCTCCAGCCCTGCTCAATATGCCTTAGCCCTGTTGTTCCACCCCCCACACATGCAGTGACCGCACCTGGCTTAAATGGTGCTCCTAGAGACAAATCCTCTCTCATCGTCACTCAATGCCTAGGTTTACCTCCACTGTATTCACATCCTACTATACCCTTGTCTGTACATTATGCCTTGAATCTATCCTTCCGTGCCCAGAAACTTGCCCCCTTTACTCTCTGTTCCGAACACACTAGACACACTTAACATTAGAATCCTCCTCCCTAAATTGTTTTATTCACTGCTTTAGCACACTCCGCCAACCCGGATGTCCTAGCCGTGTCTGAACCCTGGCTTAGGAAGGCCACCAAAAATCCTGAATTATATCCATCCTTCACTATAACATTTTCCGACAAGATAGAACTGCCAAAGGGGACGGAGTTGCAATATACTGCAGAGATAGCCTGCAGAGTTCTGTCATACTATCCAGGTCTGTGACCAAATAATTCAAGCATCTTCTTTTAAAAATCCATCTATCCAGAAACAAGTCTCTCACCATTGCCGCTTGTTATAGACCCCCTCCAGCCCCCAGCTGTGCCCTGGACACCATATGTGAATTGATCGCCCCCCATCTATCTTCAGAGTTCGTACTGTTAGGTGACCTAAACTGGGACTTGCTTAACACCCCGGCCGTCCTACAATCTAAAATAGATGCCCTCAATCCCACACAAATTATCAAGGAACCTACCAGGTACAACCCAAAATCCGTAACCATGGGCACCCTCTTAGATATCATCCTGACCAACTTGCCCTCTAAATACACCTCTACTGTCTTCAACCAGGATCTCAGCGATCACTGCCTCATTGCCTGCGTGCGTAATGGGTCCGTGGTCAAACAACCACCCCTCATCACTGTCAAACACTCCCTAAAACACTTCAGCAAACAGGCCTTTCTAACCGACCTGGCCCAGGTATCCTGAAAGGATATCGACCTCATCCCGTCAGTAGAGGATGCCTGGTTGCTCTTCAAAAGTGCTTTCCTCTCCATCTTAAATTAGCATGCCCCATTCAAAAAATGTGAACTAAGAACAGATATAGCCCTTGGTTCACCCCAGACTTGACTGCCCTTGACCAGCACAAAAACATCCTGTGGCATTCTGTATTAGCATCGAATAGCCCCCGCGATATGCAATTCTTCAGGGAAGTCAGGAACCAATATACTCAGTCAGATAGGAAAGCTAAGACTAGCGTTTTCAAACAGAAATTTGCTTCCTGTAGCACTTATTCCAAAAAGTTTTGAGACACTGTAAAGTCCATGGAGAATAAGAGCACCTCCTCCCACCTGCCCACTGCACCGAGGATAGGAAACACTGTCACCACCGATAAATCTACGATAATTGATCATTTCAATAAGCATTTATCCACGGCTGGCCTTGCTTTCCACCTGGCTACACCTACCCATGCCAACACCTCAGCACCCACTGCAGCAACTTGCCCAAACTCCCCCCGCTTCTCCTTCACCCAAATCCAAACATCTGATGTTCTGAAAGAGCTGCAAAATCTGGATCCCTACAAATCAACTGGGCTAGACAATCTGGACCCTCTCTTTCTAAAATTATCTGCCGAAATTGTTGCTCTTTTGTATCGTTTGAGATCCCCAAAGATTGGAAAGCTGCCGCGGTCATCCCCCTCTTCAAAGGGGGAGACACCATAGACCCAAACTGTTATAGAGCTATATCCATCCTGCCCTGCCTTTCTAAAATCTTCGAAAGCCAAGTTAACAAACAGATCACCGACCATTTCGAATCCCACCGTACCTTCTCCGCTATGCAAACTGGTTTCCGAGCTGGTCATGGGTGCACCACGCTCAAGGTCCTAAACGATATCATAACCGCCATCGATAAAAGACAATACTGTGCAGCCGTCTTCATCGACTTGGCCAAGGCTTTCGACTCTGTCAATCACAGCATTCTTATCGGCAGACTCAATAGCCTTGGTTTCTCAAATCACTGCCTCGCCTGGTTCACCAACTACTTCTCAGATAGAGTTAAGTGTGCCAAATCGGAGGGCCTGTTGTCCAGACCTATGGCAGTCTCTATGGGGGTTCCACAGGGCTCAATTCTCGGGCCGACGCTTTTCTCTGTATATATCAATGATGTCACTCTTGCTGCTGGTGATTCTCTGATCCACCTCTACGCAGACGACACCATTCTGTATACATCTGGCCCTTCTTTGGACACAGTGCTAACAAACCTCCAAACAAGCTTCAACGCCATACAACACTCCTTCCGTGGCCTCCAACTGCTTTAAAATGCTAGTAAAACTAAGTGCATGCTCTTCAACCGATCGCTGTCCGCACCCTCCCGCCCGACTAGCATCACTACTCTGGACGATTCTGACCTAGAATATGTGGACAACTACAAATACCTAGGTGTCTGGTTAGCCTGTATACTCTCCTTCCAGACTCACATTAAGCATCTCCAATCCAAAATTAAATCTAGAATCGGCTTCCTATTTCGCATCAAAGCCTCCTTCACTCATGCTGAAGAACATAACCTCGTAAAACTGACTATCCTACCGATCCTTGACTTCGGCAATGTCATTTACAAAATAGCCCCCAACACTCTACTCTGCAAACTGAATGTAGTCTATCACAGTGCCATCCGTTTATCACCATAGCCCCATATACTACCCACCACTGCGATCTCTATGCTCTCGTTGGCTGGCCCTCACTACATATCCGTCGCCAAACCCACTTGCTCCAGGTCATCTGTAAGTCTCTGCTAGGTAAAGCCCCGCCTTATCTCAGCTCACTGGTCACCATAGCAACACCCACCCGTAGCACGCGCTCCAGCAGGTATATTGCACTGGTCATCCCCAAAGCCAAATCAAATCAAATTGGTCACATACAAATGTTTAGCAGATGTTAATGCGAGTGTAACGAAATGCTTGTGCTTCTAGTTCCGACCATGCAGTAATATGCAACAAGTAATCTAACAATTTCACAACAACTACCTTTTAAACACAAGTGTAAAGGAATGAATAAGAATATGTACATATAAATATATGGATGAGCGATGGCCGAACGGCATTGGCAAGATGCAGTAGATGGTATAGAGTACAGTATATACATATGAGATGAGTAGACTTCCTTTGGCCGCCTTTCCTTCCAGCTCTGCTGCCAATGACTGGAACGAATGGCAAAAATCTCTGAAGCTGGAATCTTATAACTCCCTCTCTAACTTTAAGCATCAGCTGTCAGAGCAGCTTACCGATCACTGTACCTGAACACAGCCAATCTGTAAATAGCACACCCGACTACCTCATCCCCATATTATTACTTACTCTCTTGCTCGTTCGCACCCCAGTATCTCTACTTGCACATCATCATCTGCACATATATCACTCCAGTATTAATGCTAAATTGTAATTATTTTCGCCTCTAGGGCCTATTTATTGCCCTCCTCCCTACTCTTCTACATTTGCACACATTGTACATAGATCTTTCTATCTATTTTTCTTTTCTTTTGTGTTATTGACTGTACGTTTGTTTGTGTGTAACTCTGTGTTGTTGTTTTTGTCGCACTGCTATGCTTTATCTTGGCCAGATCACAGGTCACAGTAAAAAATGAGTAGCTAGCTATAGTTAGTCAGGTCAACCAATACATCATCATGAGTAGCCTAGCTATAATTAGCTAGGTCAACCAATACATCATCATGAATTGCTAGCTATAGTAATCTAGGTCAACCAATAGAGTGCATGCACCCTCCAAAGATGGAGAGGGACAGTTCATGGCTTGATCAGAGGAAGGTGGTCAGGGAGATGGTTGATGAAGAATCTGGTGACGATCATGTAGAGGGCTACTCTGGGAACCAGCTTGAGTCATGTAGCTACTGGACTTCAAATCAAAATCAAATCAAATTTATTTATATAGCCCTTCTTACATCAGCTGATATATCAAAGTGCTGTACAGAAACCCAGCCTAAAACCCCAAACAGCAAGCAATTACATTTACATTTACATTTAAGTCATTTAGCAGACGCTCTTATCCAGAGCGACTTACAAGTACATACATTCATACTTTTTTAAGCAATGCAGGTGTAGAAGCACGGTGGCTAGGAAAAACTCCCTAGAAAGGCCAAAACCTAGGAAGAAACCTAGAGAAGAACCAGGCTATGAGGGGTGGCCAGTCCTCTTCTGGCTGTGCCGGGTGGAGATTATAACAGAACATGGCCAAGATGTTCAAATGTTCATAAATGACCAGCATGGTCAAATAATAATAATCACAGTAGTTGTCGAGGGTGCAGCAAGTCAGCACCTCAGGAGTAAATGTCAGTTGGCTTTTCATAGCCAATCATTGAGAGTATCTCTACCGCTCCTGCTGTCTCTAGAGAGTTGAAAACAGCAGGTCTGGGACAGGTAGCATGTCCGGTGAACAGGTAAGAGTTCCATAGCCGCAGGCAGAACAGTTGAAACTTCTCCATCACAATGTATGGCACCAACTTGGGTGACGCCTCAGCAGCTCTAGACGCCAGGAAGCTCACCACACACAGTTCAGAGTAGTAGCCAGTTGTCCTCACTATGAGCCCTCTGCCTCAGCACTGCATTCCTTTACTGCATCTCCCATTCATCTCAAGCTTCAGGTGACTCTTCAATTGATGAACACCAAACAGGAGAAAACAGACTGAAACAAAGAGGGACAACCTAAACTTGTCCAATAAGAAGCGCACATTTTTGTTTGTCATTGTAAAACGTTTTTCTACAGCGTGTCATAATGGATATAACCCTGCTTTATAGCTTCTAAAGCTCCATGGCATGCCCCTGTGCCAGCACCAGCAGTAATGCACTCTACAGGGAGGCCAGAGGAGAGGATTGCACTGGCCCACACCACCACACCACACTACCTCCAGGAGATGACTACTAGGGAATGACACGTGGGCTGCCAGCCTGCCTGCCCACTACCCCTGTGACTGCCTGGGACACATTATGACGCAACCCCCCCCCCCCCCCATCCCCTTATGGTTGTAGGGCACATCAGCGGCCCGGGACGATAGCATGTGCGACAGCAGAAACCGCTGCGCATGGATATATGTGGGGCACGGAGGGGGGGCGGTGGGGGGCAGGGGTGAGTTGCACCTTATGGCACAGCAGACAGGACAGCAGGCACCGCCTCCCTACCACCACCTCCCCCCACTTCCTGCCTCCCTGGCGATGAGGTCAAAGTCACAGCAAAGAGAGAGAGGGAGAGGGGGAGCGAGGGCTATGGCAAAGCTGCCTGCCCTGCTGCATGCATGCTAAACATGACAAAATAAATATACACTGTACACACACATACATAAATATGTAGCATATGTACATATAGGGTACAAGCAGCCTACACGCACCCATTTATGTACACATACCAGCAGGGTCGCAACTTTCACTGGGGACGGGAGGTCATGTCCCCCCCACATTCTGAAATTGCATTTTTATCCCCCACAGTTTTATCTTTGCAATGTGATACGAAAGCGGCAACAACAGTGGCCCGGGACAATAGCAGCTTTAGGACCATGCGGACGCCTCCGAGCGGTCAGGTAGGCTGTTTGGAGTGTTCAACCAGCTGGATTTAGGATCGTGGACACCGCAAACTGGGCTGACAGGCTGTGTGAAGGCAAAGCTTCTGGACAGCTGGCTGGACCAGCACGGGAGAGTTGAGTATAGTTCAATGTGTATGTGTTGCACTCTTTCACCAAGTTTTAAAAGCAAGCAGAGCAGAAGCTAGTTTAATTTAACAGGGGGAAAAAACTTGTGTTTATTTGCAGTGCTGAGCTAGTAACTGACATGTAACGTTAGCTAATGTTTCATCCCCTCTCGACTGACGAGGTGAATGATTAAGCTACGCTAGCTAGTAGCTACCACAGCCAGGTCAGCTCTGGCCTCTAGTTATCTGCCAGATAGTAATATAATAGCCTCCTCATATCGCTTTCTAACGGCTGTTGGTTGTACGGAAATTTTTTGAAGCCTTTGTCCCATTTCAGAAGTAAAAGAAGTTGGCTAGCTTTCGCCAGTTGATATACTGTTAGAGAGAGAACTTGACAAAATGTGGCTAACGTTAGCTATTATTTTTGCCTCAATCACACTAGACCTGAATCAAACGAAGACACCATCGGCCAAACGATTGAAGATTGATATTCTGACGTTTTTTCAGTGCAATTAGATTTTTATTTGTCCGTTTTGCAATGTAACATTATTGATCTGTCAGTTTCCCTAGATAATTCTCTACTTTTCACACTAACACAGTAATAAACAGCTCTAACAGAGGCGGGTCAGATTTCTTCAACCCGCTCCCGCCCCTACCCGCTGGCTTTCTGTCCGACTCCTACCCGCTGGCTTTCTGTCCGACTCCCACCCGCTGGCTTTCTGTCCGACTCCTACCCGCTGGCTTTCTGTCCGACTCCCACCCGCTGGCTTTCTGTCCGACTCCCACCCGCTGGCTTTCTGTCCGACTCCCACCCGCTGGCTTTCTGTCCGACTCCCACCCGCTGGCTTTCTGTCCGACTCCCACCCGCTGGCTTTCTGTCCGACTCCCACCCCCTGGCTTCCTGTCCGACTCCCACCCGCTGGCTTTCTGTCCGACTCCCACCCGCTGGCTTCCTGTCCGACTCCCACCCGCTGGCTTTCTGTCCGACTCCCACCCGCTGGCTTTCTGTCCGACTCCCACCCGCTGGCTTTCTGTCCGACTCCCACCCGCTGGCTTCCTGTCCGACTCCCACCCGCTGGCTTTCTGTCCGACTCCTACCCGCTGGCTTTCTGTCCGACTCCCACCCGTAAGAACTGGTCCCAAACCCAACCACAGTCCCGCAATGTTATTTTAGGCGTATGTGATGCAGCCATGGTCCCATCAATTTTGCGCCCTTATATTGTATTACTGGGCTATATCAGCCAATGTGCTAGATGTAGTTTGAAGAGGGCAGAGTTGGAGACACTTGCACTTTCTCAAGATATTTTTTTTTTTCATAGCCTACCTTTTAGGAGTGGGAAGATGAAGAAATATGGGTGATCAATATTTAGGCCTATTTCTAGGCAATGTAGTAAACTATAGCCTAATCATAGGCCTATTTAGGAAGTACATTTTCTTGGAAAGATAATTGCCTGTGCTTCTCCGCCCATGCATAGGCTATAGTCTACTCTATTTAATTGAGACCACACGTGCATGTCACGCCCTGGCCATAGAGAGGCTTTTATTCTCTATTTTGGTTAGGCTAGGGTGTGGACTAGGGTGGTCATTCTAGTTTCTTTATTTCTATGTTTTCTATTTCTTTGTTTTTGGCCGAGTGTGGTACGCAATCAGAGGCCGCTGTCTATCGTTGTCTCTGATTGGGAATCATACTAAGGCAGCCTTTTTCCCACCTGTGTTTTGTGGGTAGTTATTTTCTGTTTAGCTGTTTTGTTGCCTGACAGAACTGTGCGCTTTCGTTTTTCTACTTTGTTATTTTGTTGCGGTGTTCAGTTTATTAAAAATCATGAATGCCTACCACGCTGCACCTTGGTCTCTTTCTTCAACCCACGAGAGTCGTTACAGAACTATCCACCACCAAAGGACCAAGCAGCTTGGTAAAAAGGACGAGAGGACATGGGAGAAGAACCCTGGACGCAGGTCGGGGAGTATCGCTGTCCAAAGGAGGAGATAGAAGCAGCAAAAGCGGAACGGCGACGTTACGAGGAGTTGGAGCAACGAGGCAAGAACGAGAGGCAGAGTCAGGGTTCAGACCTGAGCCAACTCCTCGTGCTTACCGTTGGGAGCGAGTGACCGGTCAAGCACCGTGCTATCCGGTTCTGCGCACCATGCCTTCAGTGCGCATCCACATTCCGGTGCGCTCTGTTCAAGCTCCCCGCAGTGGCCGTGCTAGAGTGGGCATTCAGCCAGGACGGATTGTGCCGGCTCAGCGTTCCTGGCCTCCGGTGTGTCTCTTCGGCCCAAGTTATCCTGCGCCAGCTCTACGCACGGTGTCCCCGGTTCGCCAGCACAGCCCAGTGCGGCCTGTTCCAGCTCCCCGCACTTGCCGGGCTACAGGGGGTATCCAGTCAGGACAAGTTGTGCCAGCTCTGCGCTCCAGACCTCCGGTGCGCCTTCACGGTCCAGTGTGTCCTGCACTGGCTCTACGCACTATGCCTCCAGTGCACCTTCATAGCCGAGTCCGTCCTGTGCCAGCTCTCCACACTCACCGAGCTAAAGTGGATATCCAGCCAGGATGTCTTGTGGCAGCTCCACTCACTAGGCTGCCAGTACGTCTCCTCAGTCCGGTGAGACCTGTTCCGGCTCCACGTACGAAGCCTCCTGTGATGATCCATGGTACGAAGCCTCCTGTGATGATCCATGGCCCGAAGCCTCCAGTGATGATCCATGGCGCGAAGCCTCCAGTGATGACCCATGGCCCGGAACCTGCAGTGATGATCCATGGCCCGGAGCCTGCAGTGACGATCCAGGGAAAGGAGCCTCCAGTGAAGATTCCCAGTCCGGAGCCTCCAACAACGGTCCCCAGTCCGGAGCCTCGAGCGACGGTCCCCAGTCCGGAGCCTGCAGCGACGGTCCCCAGTCCGGTGCCTCCGGCGATGATCGTTGGTCTGGTTCCTCCGGCGATGATCTGCGGCCCGGTTCCTCCAGTGAAGGTCCATGCACCAGGGCCGTCACCAAAGCGGAGGGATTTGCGGGCGGAGGGGGGGTCTATGTCCCGCACCGGAGCCGCCGCCGTAAGGGATGCCCACCAGGACCCTCCCCTTTAGAGTCAGGTTTTGCGGCCGGAGTCCGCACCTTTGGGGGGGGGGGGTACTGTCACGCCATGGCCATAGAGATGCTTTTATTTTCTATTTTTGTTAGGCCAGGGTGTGACTAGGGTGGGCATTCTAGTTTCTTTATTTCTATGTTTTCTATTTCTTTGTTTTTGGCAGAGTGTGGTTCCCAATCAGAGGCAGCTGTCTATCGTTGTCTCTGATTGGGAATCATACTAAGGCAGCCTTTTTCCCACCTGTGTTTTGTGGGTAGTTATTTTCTGTTTAGCTGTTTTGTTGCCTGACAGAACTGTGCGCTTTCGTTTTTCTACTTTGTTATTTTGTTGCGGTGTTCAGTTTATTTAAAATCATGAATGCCTACCACGCTGCACCTTGGTCTCCTTCTTCAACCCACGAGAGTCGTTACAGAGCACCTGTTCTTGCAGGTATGACTACTGAACTGGAAGCAGCAAGAATGATGACAGCAACACTTGCTCCCTTTTGCAAGCAGACACAAATAAATGGGTAATCAATATTTATTGAAAATGAAAAGGCGCAACACTCGCTCACCATAGTAGCCTAACCTATGTGTGCGTTGTGCCTTTTCCTTTTCAATGATGATGATTACATTTTCTGATTACACTAATTACACTCACGTTGGTTGAGCCCCTTCCACTTCTTTCCATTATCAATATTTATTTACAGACACTGCAGTAAACTACAGTCTAATCATATTTAAGTCAATTTCATATTTCAAGTTAACTGCCACTTTATTCTCCACCCATGTAGGCAGCCTACAACGCTGCAGGAGCTATGTTTATTTTGCTTTATTCCAGGACAATGTGGACTGCCCAGACTTTCAACGTAGCAACCGTTTGCTTGAAGAGGACTACAGAGGCAAAGTGGCTACTCTCAGCAAACAAGTAACAAACCTATACAAACTACTGAGGAACCCACACCCGTTTACTTTTTCTTTCTCTTCTACCCCAGTAGCCGGACGCTGATCTGGTCTGGTGGAAATGTCGCCCTGTGTCGGCTCTCCACAGCTGACTGTCCGTACTCTGCAGGGATCCCTCCTCAAAGGGGTCTCCCCGTTCCCTGGAGAACGGAGCTAGTAGTATGCTCCTGGATGACTTGGGGGATGTTGCTGTTCTTGACCCTACCAACCAGCCATGGAGATATGTCACTTGTCGGCGGGAGGCGAAGACAGCGTCCTCTGGCAACGGTCGCCTGCTTGGAGATGTTAAGCCCGGACAGGACACAGACCAGAAATGGCTTCGCCGCCCTGGATCCAGAGGTTCCGGCGCCTTCTTCCCTAGGGGCTTCCGATTCGAGATCGGATCCGGAGGTACCTGTGCATTCGTCCTCTGTTCTGTCTCCCTCACTGGTGGCTTGTACCTCAGGCTCAGATCCTCAGAGCTCACACCCTCATCAGAACGTGAGGCTGCCTGAGACTCCGGGTCATTCCTCATCCACGATGGATACTACAGCTGGCTCGGGTCCTTCGGGCCTTTTTTGGTGTTTTGAACTGCATTTTTCAGTAATTTTGATTGTTGATATGGAAATTTTGTTAGAACCTTATTTATTAAAAATGTGTGTGTAATAATATTTAACATAAGAATAATATTACTATGTGTGTGTGTGTGTGTGTTTGCATGTGCCGCTCACTGTGCATTGGAAGAATTGAGAGCCAAATAAAGGATAGAAAGAAATGTCCTGCTACATTTCAGACAGGCTTTCAGTGTGAGGCACTGCGCTTACTGTGCTACCATCAATTGGGTGTTTATCTATGCATCACGTCTCTCTTTCCCCCAACCCTTCACTCCCGTCACTCCTCTCATCCCTTCTCTCACAATCCCTTTCTCCCACGCTCCATCCCCTTATCCACCTATACCTCCATCTCTCTTCTTCCCTTTCACTCTCTGTCTCTGTCCCTTCTCCACCCCTCTGACCCCCCGCACTTCCAGGCCTGTGCTCCCTCCAGCGGCACAGAATAATTGTAGCCTTCCTCCTCTTTCCCTCCCGTCTCCACCCCCCTTCCCCATCTCTCTCTGTATTTCTCTCGCTCTCTTTAACTCCCCCGTCCCATTCCAAACAGCCCTGTTGCTAGGAGACGTGAGGGGTCGATTCAGTAAACGGCTGCCTGCCCCTGCCCCTCACCCTGCCAGCCCACCCCCACCCCCTCTCTGATGGGCGGCTGTGAATGGAGGGATCGAGGGAGGAGGAGGAGGAGGAGGAGGAGGAGAGCTGTGGTGTGCACAGCCTCTGCAGACGGTAGGGAGTGTGTCCAGCCACGGGGGCAAACAGACGCAGCCAATGTGCATCACATCCAGGATACACACACACGCCCTCACAAACATACTCATCAAGGGCACACATGTAGACAAGCACATAATCACACACGCACACACACACACAGAGAGAGAAAGCCATCTCACACACAGACACACTCCAAGCGTCAGAGGCACTGCTTAAAATAACAAGACGGAGCTGGTGTGATAACATAAAGGATAAAGCATCTCCAAACCATACTAATATGTTGTAAGTAGCCTGAATTATATCCACTGAGGTGTGTGTTTGAGGAGCCCCATGCCTTTATTTGTTTGCCAACAGTCATCAAGTCCACATATAGTACTAGTATATACTACTACTGCCAATTTCCAATTCATTCTCTTTATGCACCTCATTGTGGTGGGTAGTGGGAGCACGTCTTGGAGCAGGCTGCGGTGGAATGTGGCTCCGCAAAGCCGACACACGGTGACCTGCTTCTGTTCTGTTCTCTCCAGTCAGTCACAAAGAGAGGCGAGACGCAGCACAGAGAAACACCCTCAAGATGAGCCATCCAAGAAACACACTTCAGATGGGCAATGGGTAGAGAGATGGAGGGGTGAGATAGTACTGTAGGTGGATGGAGAGAGAGAGAGTGAAGACAGAGAGATGGGGGAAGAGGCTGCAGAAAAGGGGTACGGATGAGTGTGTTGTGCTCACAGCTCTGTGTTAGCTCACAGTGAATAAGACAGCCAATACCATTTTATGGGCCAATCTTCCATAATGGCTGCCTTAGTAAGCAAATTGTTGTCTGAATTACAGATCAGGGTGCCCACACGGTGCCCAGTGTGTACCAACCAGGGAAGGCTCTGACTGTCTGTCGTCACAGCTAGGTGGCACGGCTGGTGGCACAGCATAGCAGAATGGCTACATCTGCTCTCCTTCCTTCCTATCCTTGCTATCTCCATCCTGTTTTTCTCCCTCCCTCAAATCCTCTCTCCTTTGCTCTCATTCTGTAGATGGCCCTGTTCTATCTCCCTCCTCCCCCACCTCTCTCCGTTCCCCTGATGTTCTCTTTCTTTACCCTATCCTTCCCCCTCTCGCTCTCTCCTCTTTCTCTTCCTCCTCTCCTTCTTTCCGGACCTGGAGAATGCTTCATTATGTTAGCGTTAGTTGGGTTAGGGGGGCTGGCGGGCTCCTCCTCTCCTCTCTCTCCCAGTGGAGGATTAAAACACTTGACAATCCCAATATCCCATTCCAGACGCTCCAGATCGCTCCTCTGTCTCCCCTCATCCTCCACTCATCCCTCCCCTCCTCTCCCCAACACCCCAGCGCACTTACATGCTGCCTGCCATGTTATATCGCATGCGTTCCTATTTGTACTCATGTCTGCTCATACTCTACAAACATGGGAGAAACAACTACAAACATGGAATGAATGCTCCAGTAGATCACCTGCTATAGAGGCTACCAATACACTGAGTGTACAAACATTAGGAACACCTTCTTAATATTGAGTTGCACCCCACCCCCATTTTGTCCTCTGAACAGCCTCAATTCGTCTGGGCATGGACTCTACAAGGTATCGAAAGCGTTCCACAGGGATGCTGGGCCATGTTGACTCCAATGCTTCCCACAGTTGTCAAGTTGGCTGGATGTCCGTTGGGTGGTGGACCATTCTTGATACACACGGGAAACTGTTGAGAGTGAAAAACCCAGCAGCATTGCAGTTCTTGACACAAAACGTTGTGCCTGGCACCTACTACCATACCCCATTCAAGGCACTTACATGTATTTGTCTTGCCCATTCTCCCTCTGAATGGCACACATACACAATCCGGGGCGGCCGGGAGCCTAGTGGTTAAGAGCGTTAAACTAGTAACCGAAAAGTTGCAAGATTGAATCCCTGAGCTGACAAGGTAAAAATCTGTAGTTCTGCCCCTGAACAATGCAGTTAACCCACTGTTCCTAGGCCGTCACTGAAAATAAGAATTTGTTCTTAACTGACTTGCCTAGTTAAATAAAGGTGCAATAAAAAATCCACATCGACAGGACTGCAGTGGAGCTGGTCGAGAGCTCAAGTTCCTCTGTGTCCAAATCACTAAAGACTTAAAATGGTCCAAACACATGCACACAAGTTGCGTAGAATGCACGATAGCACCGCCCTCGCTTTCCTGGCGCTACAGTGGGTGGTGTGGACATCCCAGTATATCACTGGGGCCGAGCTCCCTGCCATCCAAGACATCTATATCAGTGGTGTGGTAGTTTAGCCCGGAAAATCGTTAAAGACTCCTAAGCCATAGACTATTCTCCCTGCTTCTGCACAGCAAGAGGTGCCGGTGCATCAAGTCTGACACCAACTGGCTCTTGAACAGCTTCTATCCCTAGGCAATAAGACTGATAAATAGCTAACAAAATATACAGACTGAGTTAACCTTGTATCCTTATTGAACTTTTATGCACACTCACAGGGCCCTACACACTCACTTCAGCATCTGCTCACTCACACATTTGCACATCAGTGGAAGCTCCTCATAGGAGGAAGGAGAGGACAATCCTCCTCGGTGAATTTATTTTTTATAGTGAAACATTAAAAAGTTATCCTTTTAAGATAAAACTATACAAAATATATTAATGTACCAAATAATTGATAAAAACACACTGTTTTGCAATGAAGGTCTACAGTAGCCTCAGCAGCACTCTGTAGGGTAGCACCATGTTGTAGCCGGAGGACAGCAAGCTTCTGTCCTCCTCTGGGTACATTGACTTCAATACAAAACCTAGGAGGCTCAAGGTTCTCGCCCCCTTCCACAGACTTACACAGTAATTATGACAACTTCCGGAGGACATCCTCCAACCTATCAGAGCTCTTGCCGCATTAACTGACATGTTGTCCACCCAGTCAAAGGATCAGAGAATTAATCTAGTATTGAAAGCATAAGCTACAGCTAGTTAGCACAGCAGTGCATGAAATGTGGTGAGTAGTTGACTCAAAGAAAAAGACAATTGTTGAACAGTTTTGAACAAATGTAATTATTCCAAAATGAAGGAGAAGCGAGAGAGAGAGAGAAAGATAGCTATATTTCGTAGTATATGTTTTTTCACTTTCACTTACTTAGCTAGCATCAACTGCAGCCTACTCAAACACCCAGCTCAAACAGAGAGGGATGCTATGTTAGCTAGCTGGCTATGGCTGTCTAACACTGGAACTCTTCCAATTAATCAAATGGCCACCAGACTATTACATTGATCCCCCCCACTCCATTTGTTTGTACACTGCTGCTACTCGCTGTTTATTATCTATGCATAGTCACTTCATCCCTAGCTACATGTACACATTACCTTAACTAACCTGTACCCCCGCACACTGACTCGGTACCGGTACCCCCTGTACATAGCCTCGTTATTGTGTTAATTTTTATTTTGCCATTTATTTATTTATTTTTTACTTTAGTTTATTTGGTAAATATTTTCTTAACTCTTCTTGAACTGCACTGTTGGTTAAGAGCTTGTAAGTAAGCATTTCATGGTAAGGTCTACACTTGCATTCGGTGCAAGTGACAAATAAAGTTTGATTTGATTTTGATTTGAAGTCAAGGTAAGCTTTTGGTTTTATTAATGTATTGCCACCGGGGCCTGCCGGTGTATCTGCTAAACTGCTTGCTGTTGACTGTAGACTGTACTGCATGATTGTAGCAGGTTTACGAAGGCGTTAGTTACAGCAACTATGGTGATTGTCTATGATGTGACAACTCTTTAAGTTGTGTTTTGCTGTTAGCGCTCATGATATGAAGGTTTGGCTTGCATTTTTTCCCCGCCTGATCACAGACAGCTGATGTATTGTCCACAAGCTAAGGAAAATGGTGTGAGGAGAACATGTAGATAGTCACGAGAAGGAATTATATATACAACAAAGTGTTTGTATATGGCTGCTTTGAAAGTAATCAGGGTGTATTCATTCCGCCGATTCTGTTGAAAGACGTTTCTTAAACGGAAGCAAAGGGAACGAAATGGGGACAAACATACCTGAATTTGTCCAATAGAAAATTGTTTGCAACAGTTGGACTAATTATTACAGCCTAGATCAGCTACAGTTGAAGTCGGAAATTTACATACACTTAGGTTGGAGTCATTAAAACTCGTTTTTCAACCACTCCACAAATTTCTTGTCAACAAACTATAGTTTTGGCAAGTCGGTAAGGACATCTACTTTGTGCATGACACAAGTCATTTTTCCAACAATTGTTTACAGACAGATTATTTCACTTATAATTCACTGTATCACAATTCCAGTGGGTCAGAAGTTTACATACACTAAGTTGACTGTGCCTTTAAACAGCTTGGAAAATTCTAGAAAATGATGTCATGGCTTTAGAAGCTTCTGATAGGCTAATTAACATCAGTCTTCGACCATCCGCCCAAGGGTAGAGCGGCGGGGGAACGGCTTTTCCACCTGAGGCAGGGGACGAGGAGCGCCCAGGATTTCGCCCTGGAATTTCGGACCTTGGCCGCAGGAGCAGGATGGAACGACAGGGCCCTTATCGACCACTACAGATGCAGCCTGCGCGAGGACGTCCGTCGGGAGTTGGCCTGCAGGGATGCCACCATCACCTTTGACCAACTGGTGGATCTGTCCATTCGGTTGGATAACCTGCTGGTCAACCGCGGACGTCCAGAGAGCGCTCTGTCGGTTCCATCTTTCAGTACCACTGCTCCGGTGCCAATGGAGCTGGGAGGGGCTACGCTTAGGGAGGCTGAAGGAGGGGCCTTCACGTGCACCATCTGTGGCCACAGAGGGCACACTGCCGGTCGGTGCCGGGTTAGTCCCTCTGGGAGTCGAGGCAGCATGCAGGGCTCTCTGGCGTCACCCCAGGTGAGTCTGCACCACTCTCATCCAGAGTCCACCTGTTTGTTCATGTTTGTTTTCCTGAGTTTTCCCCGCATTCCCAGCATAAGGCACTCGTCGATTCAGGCGCGGTTAGGAATTTAAATCGACAGAGCGCTTGCCCTTAGTTTAGGGATCCCCATTATTCCTGTGGTTAGACCCTTCCCAGTACACGCTCTGGATAGTCGACCTAAGGGCTCTGTTTACCTCAGCTTCCGTGCTGGCCCATCCGGATCCCTCTTTGGCATTCATAGTGGAAGTGGACTCATCCGATGCTGGGATAGGAGCCGTGCTCTCTCAGCGCTCGGGTACACCACCGAAGCTCCGCTCCTGTGATTTCTTCTCGAAGAAACTCAGCCCGGCGGAGCGGAATTATGATGTGGGGGACCGGGAGCTGTTGGCTGTGGTTAAAGCTTTGAAGGCGTGGAGACATTGGCTTGAGGGGGCTAAACACCCTTTCCTCATCTGGACTGACCACCGCAACTTGGAGTACATCCGGGCAGTGAGGAGACTGAATCCTCGTCAGGCAAGGTGGGCCATGTCTTTTACCCGTTTTGTGTTTTCCCTGTCCTACAGACCAGGTTCCCAAAATGTGAAGGCAGACGCACTGTCCCGGCTGTATGACACAGAGGAGCGGCCCATGGATCAGACTCCCATACTCCCGGCCTCCTGCCTGGTAGCGCCGGCCATGTGGGAGCTGGACGCGGACATTGAGCAGGCGTTACGTACAGAGCCCGCTCCCCTCCAGTGTTCTGTCGGGCGTCTGTACGTTCCGTCTGCTGTCCGTGACCAGTTGATCTATTGGGCCCACACGGCACCCTCCTCTGGTCATCCGGGGATCGGTTGGAAGGTGCGCTGTCTGAGTGGGAAGTACTTGTGGCCTACCTTGGCAAAGGACGTGAGGGTTTATGTTTCCTCCTGCTCGGTGTGCACCCAGTGTAAGGCTCCTAGACACCTGCCCAGAGGTAAGCTATTTCCCTTACCCGTTCCACAACGGTCTTGGTCACACCTGTCAGTGGACTTTCTGACCGATCTTCCTCCCTCACAGGTAAACACCACGATCCTGGTCATTGTGGATTGTTTCTCTAAGTCCTGTCGTCTCCTCCCTCTGCCCGGTCTCCCTACAGACTGCGGAGGCCTTGTTTACACACGTCTTCCGGCACTACGGGGTGCCTGAGGATAAAATGTCTGATCGAAGTCCCCAGTTCACCTCGAGAGTCTGGAGGGCGTTCATGGAACGTCTGGGGGTCTCGATCAGCCTCACCTCAGGTTTTCACCACGAGAGTAATGGGCAGGTGGAGAGAGTGAACCAGGATGTGGGCAGGTTTCTGCGGTCTTATTGCCAGGACCTGCCGAACTCGCTCCGCCACTCCTCCACTAACCTCTCCCTCTTTCAGTGCGTATTGGGGTACCAACCCGGTTCTGGCGCCGTGGCTTCAGACCGAGGTTCCTGCGGTGGATGACTGGTTCAGGCGCGCGGAGGAGACATGGGAAGTCGCCCATGTTCACCTCCAGCGAGCCGCGCTGCACCAAAAAAACAGCGCGGACCGTCACCGCAGTGACTGGCTCTCGACCCAAAACCTGCTCCTCCGCCTGCCCTGCCGGAAGCTGGGGCCGCGGTTTGTGGGGCCATTCAACGTCCTGAGGAGAGTGAACGAGGTGTGTTACAGGTTACAGCTTCCTCCCGATTACCGTATTAACCCCTCGTTCCATATGTCTCTACTCAGGCCGGTGGTGGTTGGTCCGCTCCAGGAGTCTGAGGTAAGGGAGGTTCCTCCGCCCCCTCTGGACATTGAGGGGGTCCCGTTCCGTTCGTTCCATCCTGGATTCGAGGCGTCGGGCCTTCAGTACCTCGTGGAGTGGTCCGGAGGAGAGGTGCTGGGTTCCGGTGGCGGACGTGTTGGACCCTGAAATGCTGCGGGAGTTCCATCGTCTCCGGCCGGATCGCCCTGCTCCTCGCCCTCCGGGTCGTCCCCGAGGCCGGTGTTGTCAAGGGGGGTTACTGTCACGACTTCCGCCGATGTCGGCTCCTCTCCTTGTTCGTAAATTCATTGTCCATTCGTAAATTCACAGCGTGCCGCTTTCGGAGAGTTCTGTAGGGTTGATCAGAGAGTTCTAACCTCACAAAGACAGTCAAGCATCCAAGCTAATTGGCTAAAGTTGGTTAGCTACTTCCAGACACAAATGAGAGAACAACTCACTCTGACGATTTTACTCACCCTAGCAGAGCTGGTTAGGATGTTTTCATGTTATCTAGAGCGTTAGTGACTGTAACTGTGCTGTTGGCAACAATTTAATAGCGTTTTTTTGCCAACATTTACTAACACCTCTCGTGTTGTGCATTCAAAAATTAATCAGTTATTCTGCGCTCTGGCACACAGATAAGAGTGCTCTGAAATCAGAGTAGATAGCCAGAGTGAATTTATAAACACACCCCTTGATTACTCAAATTTTTCTCTCGACCTGAGTTGTAAACTTTCATAGGCTAGGTTGTAGCAACCTCGTGATTTGTATAGGGAAAATTCTAGTACCATGTAGTAACCTAAACCTATCGATGTTACATTGAGCTGGGTGAATGGAATATGAATGACAGTCATCCAATGTGCTGTAATAGAAATAAGGCCATGCTCATAAAAAAGATAATCATCCTCCCTCATCTTAAACGTCACCGACCGCCACTGATGCACATACATTTTTACTGACTCTACACACACCCACTCACATACAAACTGCTGCTACTCTGTTTATCTTATATCCTATATACATATCTACCTCCATCACTCCAGTATCCCATCACATTGTAAATATGGTATTGGAACTGACCCTGTATATAGTATGCTTACTTATTTACTTAGTATTATTCATGTTTCTCATGTTTTTTCCCCCCTATTATTACATTGTTATTGCATTGTTGGGTTTTGAGTTTGACAAAAACATATTTTTTTTAAATGCTACTGTCCCTTCCACTGGCATACTGTTATGTTCAGCTCATAACTGTTATCTTTCTCTTTCTGTCGTCTGGTGGTCAAAGCAAGAGTGTGAAAACCATCTGGACAACCCCTCCCTCCCTCCCTCTCGCTCTCCCTCCCTCTCTATCGCTCTGTCACTCTCTCCTCTTTCTCCAGTTAATGTCACTTCTCCCGGCTCTTACTGACACCTAACATGACACCTACCACCTACCCTTTTCCATTTACTATAACAAGCATCTTCATCCACTGAGCACCGCTGACACTGGGCGTCCATGGACGTTGAAAAGTAGCTGAAATTTGGTCAGTCAGCCCTGGCTGGACCAAATATGAACCAATCATGGACGTCTATGTTTCACAAGTTTGCACAGCACAGTAGAGCACAGTACAGTAAAGAAAAGTATCGTACAGTACATTACAGTAGAGCACACTAGAGTAGAGTACAATATAATGTTATGTATTGTACTGAACATATCTACTTTACTGTACTCTCCTCTACTGTGATGTACTGTGATGTCCAAACTTGTGAAACATAGACGTCTATGATTGGTTCAGATTTAGCCTGGTCCGGACCAACCAAATCTGGTCTGGTTTGGTGGTGGAGCTCATTAGAATAATAGCAAGTGTGTAGAATAATACCCAAATATGCAAAAGAAGGATATTGGATATTTCTACCTTTGTGTACCTATTCAGGATACATCACCATGAAGAGAATGACATTCATATCCATAATTATTTCTGTATTGTACAGATCAGGGACCCATGATGTAATATTATTTCCATAATTCTGTTACCGGATGCAAATCCACTTCACCTACTGTAGTTCAATAACCAAAATCAATGTTTTCAAACTCAAGGTGTCATGCCTTAGCTGACCCTCCATTCTTTCTGCAGACATCTTTCAATCTTAATTGGGAGCAGATATTTAACAGTTTTTGGAAAATGTGGTCACATAAAAAACTGAGGGAGATTTTACCGTAATTCTGTTACCAAACTTTGCATCTACACAGTTCTTTCCACCCCCCCCCCACCCCCCGGACTGTCTTGTCTCATTACGTACACCTGGTTCCCATTCCCCCTGATTAGAACGTGTATATATGTGCCCTCTGTTCTCCATTGTCCTTGTCGGTTATTGTTACCATGTCCGTTGGTCGTGTGAGTATCTGTGCTATTGTGTCGCCTTTCATGCTACGTGTTATTGTGCACTTGTTTTACGGGTCTCGTCCTGTGTATTATTTAGAGGTTTACACCTCGCTCTTTTGTTTGGGTGGAGAAAATAAAAAACCCTATTACGTATTCCTGCGCCTGCCTCCAATCATTATACAACGTGACAGAATAACCAACCCACTAAATGGAGACAGCAGAAAAGACTGAGCTGTCGAACATCATAGAGACAGTCCAGCATCAAGAGGACTGTCTCCCCAGACTCGGCAGCACCATGGACAGTGTGCTGGCAACGATCCTGCATTTGGAGGGGAATGTGCAGTCCCTTCAGTCTCCAGGTTCCGGCACCAACCCCCACACCACTACCTGCCTCCGTCCCATCTAAGCCGGTCCGCGGAATACCCCTGTCCCTCCCAGAGAGCTTTGACGGTGCACCACCGAGATGCAAGGGATTCCTTCTGCAATGCGACCTGTACCTCGCTCGCTACGCCGAGGCTGTCTCCGGGAGAGACAGGGTTGCCACCTCGGCACTGACCGGACGGGCCCTGTACTGGGGTGTGGGCGGACCCGAGGTTAAGTCCTACTAGCGCTTCACCCTCCTCTTCCGCTCTGTGTTTGATCATCCTGTGGAGGGCCGAGAGGGGGGTGAGCGCCTACTCCGACTACGCCAGGGAGCTAGGACCGCCTTGGAGTTCGCTCTGGAGTTCCAGACCATCATGGCCTCCACCGGATGGAACGAATCGGCTCTGGTCACCGTGTTCCGCAGCAGACTGCGGGAGGAGGTACAAATGGAGTTAGCCTGCCATGAGGACGACCTGTCACTCGACCAGCTCATCAGCATGGCGATTCGTTTGGACAACCTCTTGCGGTCCCAACAAAGACCTGCGCGGAATACGGAGCCCAAGGCTACACCTGCTCCGTGGCCAGAGCCGATGGAGGTGGGCTCTGCACGTTTGCCCGAGGCAGAACATAGGAAAAGGAGGAATCTGGGCCTCTGTTCCTATTGTGGAGAAAGGGTTCATTTCTCCCCGACCTGCCCTCTATACACTAATAGGCGATGAGATGACAAGCCAGGGAGTTCTCCTGCTCCAACCCAGGTAGGACGGAAGATCTCCCCTCCTTTTCTGTCAACTCAACCAGTGTGTTTTCCCATTCAATTCCCTGAATACCCTAGCCCCTCACTCCCGTTAGCTCTGATTGATTCCGGAGCTGCCGGGAATCTTTTAGATAGCGCACTGGCCACTGCATTACACATTCCTTTGGTTCCCCTACAGTCACCCATTCCGGGTTCGAGCCTTGGATAATCGTCCAATAGGGACAGGTCTCGTACATCACATGACTGTTCCCATTTCTCTGCTGACCCATGATACTCATTTAGAACAGATCACCTTTTTGATTATAGACACCCCCACACACTGCATTGTTTTAGGTCTCCCCTGGTTGAGTTGTCATAACCCTGTTATTTCCTAGTCCGAGGGGAGACTGCTGGGTTGGTCGCAGAAGTGTCAGCGGAGGTGTCTCCCGGTGTCTGTTAACACCACTACGGTGGAAAGTCCGGACCACGGCCCTCAAGTGGAGTTACCAGAGGAATAGCAGGATCTGCACCGGGTTCTCTCTAAGACCCAGGCTACACGCCTGCCTCCTCATCGCCCCTGGGACTGTGCCAATTACCTGCTGTCTGACGCAGCCCCCCCGAGAGAACACGTCTATCCCCTCGCCTATGCGGAGACCGAGGCTATTGCCACTGACGTACAGGAGAGCCTCCAGCGGGGTTTTATCCGCCCCTCTATGTCACCAGCCTACTCAAGATAATTTTTTGTTAAAAAGAAAGATGGGGGACTACGCCCCTGCATTGATTGTCAAACCCGGAATAAAGCCACCGTTAAGTTCAGCTATCCTTTATCCCTCATCCCAACCATCATCGAACAAATTCACGGGGCGCAGTACTTCACAAAACTGGACTTGAGGACCTACAATCTAGTGCGCATTTGTGCAGGCAACGAATGGAAAACGGCCTTTTCCACAACCACGGGCGATTACGAGTATCTTGTGATGCCTTTTGGCCAGTCTAATGCTCCTTCAGTCTTCCAGGCCTTTATTAACAAAGTGTTTCGGGACATGCTGGGAAGGGGCATAGTGGTTTATATAGACGGCATTTTGGTCTATTCTGCTGACCGCGCCCAGCATGTCTCGTTAGTCAGGTCTGTGCTGGGAAGACAGTTGGAGCATGATCTATATGTCAAACAAGAGAAGTGTTTTTACAGCGGTCCGTGTCCTTTTTGGGCTACCTCATATCCACGGAGGGAGTGGAGATGGAGGAGCAACGCATCCGTACAGTAGGGTCAAGGCCCATCCCCAACTCCGTGAAAGCAGTCAAGCGACTCCTGGGGTGTGCCAACTATTTCGGGAGGTTCATCTGGGGCTTCAGCATGGTGATCGGGCCGCTTACCTCCCTACTGAGAGGAGGTCCCCAGTGGCTTCGTTGGAAGGCGGAGGCGGAGAGGGCGTTCTTGACACTGAAGGCACGCTTCACCACTGCTCTTGTGCCGGCACATCCTGACCCCTCACTTCCCTTCGTCGTTGAGGTGGATGTAGGATGTAGGAGTCGGGGTAGTGCTGTCCCAGCGTACGGAACCCCTCCAAAGCTGAGGCCCTGCGCATTTTACTCCAAGCAGCTGAGCCCCGCCCAGAGGAACTACAACGTAGGGGACTGGGAACTCTTGGCGGTCAAGGCTCTGAAGGCATGGAGGCACTGGCTAGAGGCGTCCATGTTCTGTGAAATGTTCTGTATAAATTGTTCAAAGTAGTCTTTGTGCATAGAGCTGTATGGTTTGCAAAATTTTGAAATCAATGGTTTTTGTTTGGCATACGTTTTAATGTGAACATTCTGAGTCAAAGTGTAATTCCATTACCATGGAATAGCCTATTTGTAGCAAAGCTGCAGTGTTGATACTGTTATTATAATCACTGTTGTCATTATAGTATGCTGTGGGAAGAGAGCGTTGCTTGTTGTGCTGTAATTACCCTGTAAAGCAAACAGGCAAATAGGCAGACAGGCAGACAGGCAGACAGGCAGACAGGCAGACAGGTAGGCCCCATTCACAGTGAGGAGCCGTAGCTGGGGTAATTATCCAGCGCCGTTGGCAGCAGGAGCACAGGGGCACAGTGAGAGGAGGAGGGGCATGGGAGGATGGCGTTGGAGATGCAGTCCTTTGTCCAACAGCAGCATCCTCTCCTGAGAGTGACTGGAGAAAGAGGAGGCATCATGGGGATTCACAATACCTTCCTCTAAATCTTTCTCTCCATCCTTAGCATTACCATTCTATCACTCCCACACCCGACTCAACTAATCATGGTCCAGAGTGAAGACCTTAAATAGTTTAATATGTACTGTACATTAGGTGTGATAGCGCAGGGCTGGACGAAAAACCTGCACTCCCAGTCAGCTGGAAAAGGCTATACGGACACTCCTGACCTCAGAATTGGTTAAAATTAGGTTTAAGGTTTAAGGGTAAGGGTCAGGGTTAAGGGTTTGGTTAAAGGTCCAATGCAGCCATTTTTATCTCAATATCAATTCATTTCTGGGTAACAATAAGTAACCTTACTGTGATTGTTTTCAATAAAATGGTAAAAAATGAACAAATATAACTTCTCAGCAAAGAGCAATTTCTCAAGCAAGAATTTATCTTGGGCTGTCTGGGAGTTGTCTGAGTGGGGAGGGAAAAGCTGAAAAGTAGCTGTTATTGGCAGAGGGGTTTGGACCTCTTTCTTATTGGTCTAGTAACTCATTTACCTGGTGTTGTCACCAGGCAGGCTCAAACTCCATTCCACCAAAACAAGCAAACATTTCAGGCGGTCTTTTCAAACAACTCACACTAAAAGGACATTATCATAATTTTCACAATTTCACAGTATTATTCCAACCTTAGTGTGGAAATATATATAAAACACAGATAAATCACACTTTTGACTGCACTGGGTCTTTAACGTTAGTGTTACGGTAAGTGTCCGTTTTAGATTTAGGTTAGTCCTTTTGCAGATCAGCAGTGTCCTTATAGTCTCGCCCAGCCAGGTAAGCTAGCTGGGTAGCGGAGGAGGGGGGACGAAGGAGGAGGTTAAAAATGGAGGCCCCAGAGCCAATTAAAAACGGTGTTAATTTTTCCTCCATTGAGACCCAAAGAAGCCGTTCACCATGGCAACTGTGAGAATGCTAGGGGGAGGTGAGCAAAGCTGTGTTGCACAAGCAGCGACTTTGTGTCTAAGATGTAGAGAGCTAGAAGGTAGTAGATAGCTGGGGGACAGACTGCCCCCACAGCTAAGCCACCACACACACATAGAGCAGATCACAACACACACTAACCCATGAACTCAGAATAACACACTGCCACACACACACACCTAAACAAGCAGCTTAACACACAGCCACCTTGCAACCAAACCAAACACATATATTTACATAGAGGGGACAAGGCCACTACCATAGGAACACACACAGAAAGCCACACAGGGACAAACACACAAAATCCTCTTAGGCCCCTCTTAAACTCATACCACATCAACATCAGAATAGTATTTTGTGTGTGTATGTGTCTGTTGGTGGGTGTGTCTGTGCCTGTGCCTGCCTGCCAGCATGAGGGTTTTTGTACAGTTTTGTGCAGCCACACCACATCCTTCAACCAGAGGGGTAGTGGCTCACTCACTGCACCCAGAGGCCTCCTTGCTTGAGCTGGAAGTGGGTCAGTGTGTGTGTGTGTGTGTGTGTGTGTGTGTGTGTGTGTGTGTGTGTGTGTGTGTGTGTGTGTGTGTGTGTGTGTGTGTGTGTGTGTGTGTGTGTGTGTGTGTGTGTGTGTATGAGAGAGAGAGAGTGTGTTTGTCACTGAGCAGAGCTAGCAACACAGCCAAACATTGCAGAGTTTCAGGCCCTACCTGCTCAACACTAGAAACACATACACTGTCACGACTTCTGCCGAAGTCGGTTCCTCTCCTTGTTCGGGCGGTGTTCGGCGGTCGACGTCACCGGTCTTCTAGCCATCGCCGATCCATTTTTCATTTGTTTTGACTTGTTTTCATTCCCTCATTACGTGTTGTGTATTTAACCCTCTGCACATTGTTGTCTGGTGCGCGACCGGTTTTGTACCCATTGTACCCATACGTTTGTAACGGCCGTCGAAGTCGTTCTCCTCCTCGTCTGACCCAACATAGAAACACATAACATAGAATGCCCACCCCAACTCACACCCTGACCAACTAAACACATACAAAAACAACAGAAAACAGGTCAGGAACGTGACAGAACCCCCCCCCCTCAAGGTTCGAACTCCGGGCGCACCCCTAAAACTCAAGGGGAGGGTCTGGGTGGGCGTCTGTCCGCGGTGGCGGCTCCGGCGCAGGACGAGGACACCACTCCACCATTGTCTTTGTCCCCCTCCCTAGCGACCCTTGAGTGGCGACCCTCGCCCCCGACCATGGTCCAGGAACCTTCACCAAGGCCCCTCCTAAATATAGACAACTCAGGACAGAGAGGTAGCTCAGGATAGAGAGGTAACCCAGGACAAAGAGGTAGCTCAGTACAGAGGGGTAGCTCAGGACAGAGGGGCAACTCCGGACTGAAGGGCAGCTCCGGACTAATGGCAGCTCCGGACTGGAGGGCAGCTCATGACTGGAGGGCAGCTCATGACTGGAGGGCAGCTCATGACTGGAGGGCAGCTCATGACTGGAAGGCAGCTCATGACTGGAGGGCAGCTCATGACTGGAGGGCAGCTCATGACTGGAGGGCAGCTCATGACTGAAGGGCAGCTCATGACTGAAGGGCAGCTCATGACTGAAGGGCAGCTCATGACTGGCTGGCGGATCTGGCAGCTCCTGACTGGCTGGCGGCTCTGGCAGCTCCTGACTGGCTGGCGGCTCTGGCAGCTCCTGACTGGCTGGCGGCTCTGGCAGCTCCTGACTGGCTGGCGGCTCTGGCAGCTCCTGACTGGCTGGCGGCTCTGGCAGCTCCTGACTGGCTGGCGGCTCTGGCAGCTCCTGACTGGCTGGCGGCTCTGGCAGCTCCTGACTGGCTGGCGGCTCTGGCAGCCCCTGACTGGCTGGCGGCTCTGGCAGCTCCTGACTGGCTGGCGGCTCTGGCAGCTCCTGACTGACGGACGGCTCTAGCGGCTCCTGACTGACGAACGGCTCTGACGGCTCGGGACAGACGGGCGGCTCTAATGGCTCGGGACAGACGGACGGCTCAGATGGCGCTGGGCAAACGGATGGCTCAGATGGCTCTGGGCAGACGGATGGCTCAGATGGCGCTGGGCAGACGGATGGCTCAGATGGCGCTGGGCAGACGGATGGCTCAGATGGCGCTGGGCAGGCCGCTCAGACGGCGCTGGGCAGACGGATGGCTCAGACGGCGCTAGGCAGGCAAGCAGTGCAGGCGGCGTTGAGCAGACGAGCAGTGCAGGCGGCGTTGGGCAGACGAGCAGTGCAGGCGGCGTTGGGCAGACGAGCAGTGCAGGCGGCGTTGGGCAGACGGCCGACTCTGACCTGCTGAGGCGCACAGTAGGCCTGGTGCGTGGTGCCGGAACTGGTGGTACCGGACTGGAGACACGCACCTCAAGGCTAGTGCGGGGAGCAGGAACAGGGCACACTGAATTCTCAAAGCGCACTATAGGCCTGGTGCATGGTACCGGAACTGGTGGTACCGGGCTGAGGGCACGCACCTCAGGGCGAGTGCGGGGAGAAGGATCAGTGCATACAGGGCTCTGGAGACGCACAGGAGGCCTGGTGCGTGGTGTAGGCACTGGTGGTACTGGGCTGGGGCGGGAAGGTGGCGCCGGATATACCGGACCGTGCAGGCGTACTGGCTCCCTTGAGCACCGAGCCTGCCCAACCTTACCTGGTTGAATGCTCCCCGTAGCCCGTCCAGTGCGGGGAGGTGGAATAACCCGCACTGGGCTGTGTAGGCGAACCGGGGACACCATGCGTAAGGCTGGTGCCATGTACACCGGCCCAAGGCGACGTACTGGAGGCCAGATATGTAGAGCCGGCTTCATGGCACTTGGCTCAATGCTCAATCTAGCCCGGCCAGTGCGGGGAGGTGGAATAACCCGCACCGGGCTATGCACACGTACAGGAGACACCGTGCGCTCTTCCGCATAACACAGTGTCTGCCCGTACTCCCGCTCTCCACGGTAAGCATGGGAAGTGGGCGCAGGTTTCCTACCTGCCTTCGCCACACTACCCTTCAGCCCCCCCCCCCCCCCCAAGAAATGTTTTGGGTTCCTTCACGGGCTTCTTACCGCGTCGTCGTGCTAACCTCATTCGCCGGTATCCCTCTGCACATTGCTCCATCGTATCCCAGGCGGGCTCCGGCACTCTCCCTGGGTCAACCGACCACCTGTCTATTTCCTCCCAAGTGGTGTAACCCAGATCCGGCTCCTGCTGCCGAGCTAGCTCTTCGAAACGCCGCCTCTCTGCTTTTGCTGCCTCCAGCTCTGCTTTGGGGCGGCGATACTCCTCTGGCTCTGCCCAGGGTCCTTTTCCGTCCAGCTCGTCCTCCCATGTCCAGGAGTCCTGTGTAATTGGCCGCTGCTGTCGCTGCTGCCCGTTACCCCGCTGCTTGATCCTTTGTTGGTGGGTGATTCTGTAACGGCCGTCGAAGTCGTTCTCCTCCTCAGACGAGGAGGAGCATGGATCGGACCAACACGCAGCGAGGTATGTAGACATAATGAAATTTTATTATAATAACGAATACGAAAATACAAGACAAACTACAAAACAACAAACGAAGACAACAGACCTGAACATGCGAACTAACATAAAACGAAGAACGCACGAACAGACTAAACAAAACGAAACGGTACCGTGTGGTGCACAAACACAGACACAGCAACAATCACCCACAAACAAACAGTGAGAACAGCCTACCTTAATATGGTTCTCAATCAGAGGAAACGTCAAACACCTGCCTCTAATTGAGAACCATATCAGGCAACACATTTAACCCAACATAGAAACACATAACATAGAATGCCCACCCCAACTCACGCCCTGACCAACTAAACACATACAAACAACAGAAAACAGGTCAGGAACGTGACAACGTTGTTATTCTGGATGCCGGTGGTTTTGTATATTAAACTGCTCCGGTTATTACCCAGTTCTGCTCTCCTGCGTCTGACTTCTCTGCCACCAGTTACACACCCCTTACAGACACACAGATAAGGCCAACTCAATTGGTGTGTAGACTCTGAAAATCTGTAAATTCAGAAAGTGAATTTAATACAATTTTGACTTGAAACAATTTTAACTTGATGAAACATGTAATTGAACTTCCCGAAAAAAACAGCACTACTACAGCAGTAGTAGTAGTTGTAGTAGTGACCAACCTATCCAGGATTGTATACAGTGTCCAGCTGATGGTCTGGCCTCGTGATGCTGTCCACATCTGACCTAAGCTCTCTCTGGAGAGGTGTATATGTCTAATGAATCCAGAATAAAATGTGATAATAATTCATCCTTTTCAACTCGAATGGGATGGAATTGCCTTTTTGTTCACTGGTCTTTGATGAAAGCCATCCATTTGGCCTGTGAATAGGTCCTCTGGCCATGTGTGTGCATGCGTGTATGTGTAATATCGTATGTTGCTGCAGTGTGTGTGGTTTGCAGTGGTGTAAAGTACTTAAATAAAAATACTTTTAAGTACTACTTAAGTCGTTTTTTGGGGTATCTGTACTGTGGCAAACCTCTTCAAGGTTATGAGCATTTGTCACAAATTAAGTGGGAAACTGTCACCAAATTACCCCAGAATGAGAGTTCTTTCGAACAGGACAGTACCTGTGTGTTTGTCTCTCCATCCTGGTCCACCCAGGTCGTAGGCAAGGTCAAGGATAGCAGGGTTCGGTACACGAATCGGGTTCTCAGTAGGTCCAGGTCCAAACGCCAACAGGTAAGTCCAAAACAGTCCAGCTCATACACAGTAAATCCAGCCAATATCTATTGTCTCTTTCTCTATGGTTCACAGATCCTTCCAGCCCTCACTTCCTCTTCCTGGTTTTCCTTGACCCTTTATCTGTGTGTCGGCTCCACCTTCTGTGGGTTCCCCTTGCTTCTGGGACTTGTAGTTTTGGCAGTCGGCCATTTTGTGATCTGAAGTTCTGATCGGGGTGGCCATTTTAGTGATCGGGCAGAGCCCATTTATTAGTTCTGCTCTCACATATCTGCCATTTATCACTCGACCCCCTTCTTTGCCACATATCTCCCCCCCTAGATCCGACCCCCTAGGTCGGGCTACCGCAGCAAAATATGCGTGCATGCGGGATAACCCATCCACATTTCCCATTTCCTTCCCTGCTTTGTGTTTCAAGTCAAAGTGAAACGGTTGGAGACTCAAAAACCACCGCATCACCCGAGCGTTCTTCTCTTTAGCCCTATGCATCCAGGTGAGTGGGGTATGGTCACTGATGAGGGTGAAGTGGCGCCCCAGCAGGTAGTATTTCAGGCTTTCTAGAGCCCACTTTACTGCCAGCGCCTCTTTCTCAACGACCGCGTAGTTGGTTTCCCGTGGTTCCAGCTTCCTGCTTAAAAACAGGATGGGGTGTTCCACCCCTTCTACCTCTTGGGATAGCACTGCTCCCAAGCCGACCTCTGAGGCATCTGTCTGAACCACAAACTCTTTCTCAAAGTCTGGTACCACCAGCACTGGATTACAGCAGAGAGCCTCCTGTAATGTCCTAAATGCTTTGGTGGCCCTTTCATCCCATTTGACCATGTTTGGCCCTCTGGCTCTAGTCATGTCGGTGAGTGGGGCGGCCACTGTGGCATAACTTGGGATGAACTTCCGGTAGTAACCAGTCAGCCCTAGGAACGCTCGAACTTGCTTCTTATTTACTGGTTTCGGCCATTCTCTAATTGCCTCCACCTTCTTCTGTTGGGGTTTGATTAACCCTCTTCCCACGGTGTATCCCAGATACTCTGTTTCCCCTAACCCCACATAACACTTGGCAGGGTTCGCCGTGAGCCCTGCCTTTCTAAGGGCGTCTAACACCGCCTGTACCTGGGGTAAGTGGGATTCCCAATCAGGGCTGTAGATTCCCACGTCATCTAAATAAGCTGCGGCGTATGCCTGGTGCGGTTTTAGGACCTTGTTCATGAGCCGTTGAAAGGTGGCTGGGGCCCCGTGTAAGCCGAATGGCATGACGGTGTATTGAAACAAACCGTCAGGGGTTGCAAAGGCTGTCTTTTCTTTGGCCCTGGGGGTCAGAGGAATTTGCCAGTACCCTTTTGTCAGGTCCAGGGTCGTAATGTACCGAGCTTTACCAACTTTCTCCAGTAGTTCGTCTACTCGGGGCATGGGGTAGGCATCAAACTTGGAGATTTCATTTACCTTCCGAAAGTCGTTACAGAACCGCAAAGACCCATCGGGCTTGGAGACCATCACAATTGGGCTAGACCACTCACTATGTGACTCCTCGATCACTCCAGCTGTCAACATTTTCTCTGTCTCTGCTCTAATCGCGGCCTGTCGAGCCTCGGGTACCCGATATGGCCTCATGCTCACTTTTCTCCCTGGTAGGGAAACGATATCGTGAGCCGTAACCTCAGTTCGGCCGGGTACCTCTGAAAACACATCTCTGTTTTTCTGGATCAGGGTCTTTACTTCCTGTACTTGTGCTGGGGACAGAGTAGGTGAAATATTTACTTCGGCTGCCCCCTGAGTGTGTGTAGGGTATGTGACCATTAGTGTTTCTCTCTCTCTCCATGCTTTTAACAGGTTTATGTGATAGATCTGTTCCTGTGGCCGTCGACCTGGCTGTCGGATCCGATAATTCACTTCTCCTATTCTCTCCAGTACTTCATATGGTCCTTTCCATGTGGCTAGTAGTTTGCACTCTACCGTGGGGATCAGCACTAACACCTTATCTCCCGGTTAAAATTCCCTCAGGGTAGCCTGCCGGTTATAAGTGTGCCGCTGGTGCTCTTGTGCTTGTCTCATGCTCTCGGACGATGGGCATGACTGTGGCTATCCTGTCTTGCATTGCCGTGACGTGCTCTATGACACTAGTATACGGGGTGGATTGGTGCTCCCAGGTTTCCCGGGCGATGTCTAAGATTCCCCGGGGGTGCCTCCCATATACCAGCTCAAAGGGAGAAAACCCCAGTGAGGCTTGAGGAACCTCTCTAATGGCAAACATCAGATACGGCAACATGCAATCCCAGTTTTTCCCATCCTTATCGATTACCTTCCTGAGCATTGACTTCAGGGTCCTGTTGAATCTCTCAACCAGCCCGTCCGTCTGAGGATGGTAAACCGATGTCCTCAACTGTTTCACCTGCCACAATTTACAAAGGTCCGCCATAAGGCGGGACATAAAGGGGGTCCCCTGGTCAGTAAGGATCTCCTTTGGAACCCCTACCCTGGTGAACAAGAGCACTAATTCCTTGGCAATATTTTTGGAAGTCATCGTCCGAAGGGGAATGGCTTCTGGGTAGCGAGTGGCATAATCTAGAATGACCAGAATGTATTGGTGTCCTCTGGCGGACTTGGGTAGTGGGCCCACTATATCCATCGCTATCCTCTCAAATGGCGTTTCGATTATGGGGAGTGGCACTAACGGGCTTCTAACAGCTGGTCGGGGAGCTGTTAACTGGCACTCCGGGCACTCTCCACAATGCCGAGCCACTTCAGCCTGAATTCCTGGCCAGTAAAACCTCCTTACAATCCGGTCTCGGGTTTTATCGATACCAAGGTGTCCACCCAGAATGTGCCCATGAGCTAGATCCAGTACTGTCCTCCGGTACCGGGTGGGGACCAACAACTGTTCAACCACATCAACCCCTATTTTTGAGACTCTGTACACCAAACCCTTTTTCATAATAAAGTGGGGAAAACTATTAGGCCTCATCCCATCATTTATGGGAGTACCATCGACGACCTGCACGTCTGCTCTGGCTTGCTGCAGGGTTGGATCCTGGTTTTGGGCCGTCCCGAAATTAGTCAAGGACCCTGCCAGGTCTGCTGGTTCTAGCTTGTCATCCTCTGGATTCAGATCGACCCCAGCCCCAGTAGTACCAGGCTGTTCGTTGTCAACGAGGTTTGCCACTTCATCCTCATCCTCCCCTACTAGCACCTGTGAGGTTGGCCCCTGGGAGACCTCTTTTCTTGGTTTTGGTTGAAGGCCCCATGCCTCTTCCTGCTTGGTCAGGGTTGTTGGCTTCTCAAATATGCCATTCTTTTGGCCTAACTTCGCAAAGTTAGGAAAGTGTCTACCCAATATTACATCATATGGCATCTTTGGGACCACGCCGACCTCACAATTCAGCAGATCGTCCTCTGTTTGTATGCTCACTAAGGCTGTGGGGTACAGACGAGTATCCCCATGAATGCAGGTAACACTGATATCCTGACTTGTATCCAGTTTATGAGTTGGCACTAGGTTTGCAACGACCAGGGTTAGCATACTGCCGGAATCCAGCAGTGCTTCAACCTCTTTCCCTTCAACTGTCACCCTGCACATATGTTTGTTTCTTGATCTTTCAAGTACAGTGGTTACAACAGGACATGCATACCACATATCATCTTCTTTTTCACCGAGGTTACATTGCATTGGCTCTTCTTTAATAGGGCAGTAGGCTGCAATATGTCCTGGTCGATTACAATTGTAACAGATAATAGGCGTTCGGGCGGGAGACCCCCTCAACCCCCGGTCCCGGTTTCCGTTTTCTCCCTTAGTGTCTCGGCCCGATTCTGATTCTTTCCTCATGCCCCCACGCTGCTCTCTTCCCCCTCCACCTGTTGGGACAGTCTTACCCTGTCCTCTGGTTCGCCCAGGCCTGGGGAATGGGAATCTTTCCTCCTGTGCCTGCTCAGCTGTTCCTGCCGTACAATACCGTTCAACTAGGCCCACGAGATGGTCGGCGGAAAGTACCTCGTTCTGGCCAACCCATCGTCGCACTTCTTGGGGTAGACCTCGCTGAAACTGGTTGAGTACGATGGTCTCGACAATCTCGGCGGAGGAACGGGTCTCCGGTCGTAACCATTTCCGTGCCAGGTGAATCAAGTCGAACATCTGTGTTCGGGGCGGTTGTCCAGATCGGTAGGACCACTGGTGAAAGCGGTGTGCCCTCACGGTATCGGTCACTCCCAGTCTTGCCAGAATCTCTCCCTTTAGTTTATCGTAATCCTGTGCATCTGTCAACTCCAGGTCGAAATACGCTTTTTGAGCGTCCCCTGCCAGGTATGGTGCCAGAAGCCCTGCCCATTCTTCTTTCGGCCACTTCTCCCTCTCTGCAGTCCTTTCAAAGGTGGTAAGATATGCTTCCACATCATCCTGTGCTGTCATTTTTTGAAGAAAATGATTGGCCCGCCTCTGGGTATTTGCAGCTGGTAATTGAGCCCCAATTTGGTCCGCTAGCCCCTTTAGGCCTTCTCTTAACTCCTGGGTGTTTCTCTCTTGCTCTTCTCTGAGCAGCTGGTTGGTGCGGTGCTGGACCTGTAACGTGTCCTGGTACATTCGCATTGCATCCTGATGAGCTATTTGTTGAGCTCTAGTTGCCTCTTGTTGGGTGGCCGCCGCTTGTAACAGGGCTTGTATGGCTCCCTCCATACTCATTTTCCTGAGAAACTGTCCTAACCAAACAAAGCCACAAAAAAAAACCTGACTCCCCTTTGGAGTGCTAACTGATTTTTTTAAATATTTTTTTTCTCTTTTTACCTAACCAGCGGAATGGTTAGTCCATATGCCCACATTCTCCACCACGTGTGGCAAACCTCTTCAAGGTTATGAGCATTTGTCACAAATTAAGTGGGAAACTGTCACCAAATTACCCCAGAATGAGAGTTCTTTCGAACAGGACAGTACCTGTGTGTTTGTCTCTCCATCCTGGTCCACCCAGGTCGTAGGCAAGGTCAAGGATAGCAGGGTTCGGTATACGAATCGGGTTCTCAGTAGGTCCAGGTCCAAACGCCAACAGGTAAGTCCAAAACAGTCCAGCTCATACACAGTAAATCCAGCCAATATCTATTGTCTCTTTCTCTATGGTTCACAGATCCTTCCAGCCCTCACTTCCTCTTCCTGGTTTTCCTTGACCCTTTATCTGTGTGTCGGCTCCACCTTCTGTGGGTTCCCCTTGCTTCTGGGACTTGTAGTTTTGGCAGTCGGCCATTTTGTGATCTGAAGTTCTGATCGGGGTGGCCATTTTAGTGATCGGGCAGAGCCCATTTATTAGTTCTGCTCTCACATATCTGCCATTTATCACTCGACCCCCTTCTTTGCCACAGTACTTTACCTTTTTATATTTTTGACAACTTTTACTCCACCACATTCCTAAAGAAAATGATTTACCTTTTACTCCTTGCATTTGCCCTGACAGCCAAAAGTACTCGTTACATTTTGAATGCTTAGCAGGACAGAAAAATGGTCTAATTCACGCACTTATCAAGAGACATCCCTGGTCATCCCTACTGCCTCTGATCTGGCAGACTCACTAAACACAAATGCTTAATTTGTAAATTATGTCTGAGTGTTGGACTGTGACTCTGGAAATCCAAATATTAAAAAACAGGTTTGCTTAATATAAGACATTTTAAATGATTTATACTTTTACTTTTGATACTTAAGTACATTTAAAACCAAATACTTTAAGACTTTTACTCAAGTAGTATTTTACTGGATGACACTTAGAGTCATTTTCTTTTAAGGTATCTTATCTTTTACTTAACCTGTTTGGCGTGCAAGCCCGACCTCGGACCGAAAATGACACCCCTGCAGGGCGCGAAATTCAAAATCTATTTTTTAAAAATATTTAACTTTTACACATTAACAAGTCCAATACAGCATTTGAAAGATAAACATCTTGTCAATCCAGCCAACATGTCCGATTTTTTAAATGTTTTACAGAGAAAACACCACATATATTTATGTTAGCTCACCACCAAATACAAAAGTGGACAGACACGTATGAATTATGATTATGAAGTATGAATTATGATTGAAGTAGCATGCACAACCAACCGAAATAAACTAAAACCAACCTAAAGAGCCCAGAAAAAACGACCTCAGATGACAGTCATATAACATGTTACACAATAAATCTATGTTTTGTTCATAAAAAGTGCATATTTTAGCTATAAATCAGTTTTACATTGATGCTACCCAAAAATGCTAATACATAGCTTGAGTCTGAATCCAGCCGGGAGTAGCCAGAGAAAATACATACACCAACGTCGGCTACTAATTACACCTCATAAAACATTTCAGAAAAACATATGGTGGATAACTAATGAAAGACAGATATCTTGTGAATACAGACAACATTTCCGATTTTTGAAGTGTTTTACAGCGAAAACACAATATATCGTTATATTAGCTAACATCATAAGCTAGCATAAGGCAGCATTGATTCTAGTCAAGCGCTAGCCTAGCACAGTTAGCAGAGTTAGCATTCAACAGTTCGACATATATATGAAAAAGCATCCCAAATTGGGTCTTATCTTTCTTGGTACTCCATCAGAATGTTGTAACGGGGTCCAATGTCCAGTAGAGTCTTTAGTTGGGTTCCAGAACGAATTATTTCCCTCTTTGGTTAGCTAGCACGATAGCATTGCTGCGCCAGAAAGCGTTTCTTCAAAAAATTCTTCCGTCGTTTCACATCTAAAGTCCAGAATAAATTGCAATAATATAATTAAAGTATATTGAAAAAACATACTTTAGGATGATTTTGTGACATGTAGCAAATAATATCGTAGTCAGGCATCATATTCAACGTTATCTACCTTGTTCCAGAAGCCGAGATCAAATTATCCTTCGCGCCCGGATTTTTATTTTAACTGCGCAGGTCTCACAAGAAGTTGTGTTATTCAGTCCAGGGACGAGATATTCGACTCCTTTCAATTCTCACTTCCGCATTACAGTCTGACGAACGCCTCTGACGTGTTTATATGGTCCCAAGTCAAATGGCCTTTTATAGAGAAGGTCTTAAAGAGACACATCGCATTTTGGGAAACTCAATTCGGCTGGGAAAATGGCTGTAAAAATATTTCTGTTCGACTTAGAGAAACAATTCAAACCTTTTTAGAAACTACAGACTGTTATCTATCCAACAGTAGTAAATATATGCATATTGGAAAATAAAAAGTTTCTTAGGAGGCCGTTTGAAAATGTGCACACATTTTCCAGTTTTTTCAATATTCAGCGTGCAGCCATAACAGGTGTTAAGTATGAAAAGTAAGTACTTTTTCCACCACTGGTGGTTTGCTAGACATTTGCACTAAAACATGCCTCAATATTTAACATAAGTAACAATGAACTGTTGCATATAAAATATGTTTTAGTATTTCAGTATGCTGCTGGTTCAGTATTTCAATGTGCTTCAGTATGATGCGGTTTCAGTATTTCAGTATGTGGTTCTCTGTAGCTTGGCAGAGCATTGCATTTTGGCGCCACTTCACTTAACTCACGTAAGGCTGTCAAATGTCGAATCACCATCCAGTTGTCCATCTTTCATAAGCCAATCATTTATAGCTTCTCCTTCTTTCAAAGGACACAGCTAATAGCGGCACACCCCTCCATCTTTCAAAACAATGAGTGGTGCGACACTATTGGTTGACTCAGCCAACCACCTGGGGAAAAAGCGCGACGTCCAGACAGTGCACGATCGAGACAGAACTATAGTTCGCTAACAAGCCAACCTACAACTTTCTCCTGGATTATCAGCTTTTTATACCACAAGGTAAGATTAAAAACAGAAATTATACTGCAATGGTGATATTAACTAGATCCAACTTGTTGTCCAACAGTAGAATTTAAATAGCAACCGATAACTTGGAGCTATCAATAGTTGCTGCTTAGCTTAGCTGCTTGGCGAGCAGAGGTGGGTAGTAACACGTTACATGTACTTAAGTACATTTTTGGAGGAACTAGTAATTTTCTAGTTACTCTTTGTGGGCTGTGCTTGTACTCTCACTCAAGTAATTTATAAAGGAAGTAACTTACTTTTTACTCCGTTCAGTGGCGATTTTAGCATGTAAGTCTTGGTGGGGCAAACTCCAATTTTTCTTTTTTCATGCATGACAGCAAAGCCACTACACAACACATTCATTGCACTATAACGGTGAAAAAAACAGTGCCCACTGTAACGGCAGCCTTCCTCCTCTTCACGAGAAGAGAAGGTGTAGCAAGGATCGGACCAACACGCAGCGTAGCCAGTGCTCAACATGTTTAATTACGAAAACTGTGAACACTTACAAATAACAAAATAATAAATGTGGCAAACCGATACAGTCCAGCTGGTGCAGAGAAACACAAAGACAGGAAACAACCACCCACAAACCCCAACACAAAACAAGCCACCTATATATGATTCCCAATCAGAGACAACACAAAACATCTGCCTCTGATTGAGAACCATATTAGGCCAAACATAGAAACAGACAAACTAGACACAACATAGAATGCCCACCCAGCTCACGTCCTGACCAACGCTAAAACAAGCAAAACACACAAGAACTATGGTCAGAACGTGACACCCACAAACTGTTCGGGCCTACATAAAGCTGTCCCAAAAGCAGAGCTTTCTTTTCAGCACCATGCATTACCACTGCTACACCTGGCTATCAGCGGAGCCTTGTCTGGCAGCGAAACAGTTAATTCAGCCTCATTTACTGTTTTAAAAAAAACATAGCTGATATGGCTGACTTGCTAAAACAAATGTGGTTTCTACTAACAATTGAGATGTACAAACTATGGCATAAAGGGACGACGAGCGGATAAGAGGCAATCCGTAATTTTGATTAAGACAATGAGCGAGCTAGGATGGACGTAGTCAATATAACTATTTGTTCAGCACTTTTGAAATGTGCAGCAACAGAATTCAGAACATGGGCCGTTCTTACAGTATTCTCCCTGTACACCAAATCAGAACCATCCAAATAAAATGGGCATATAAGCAGACAATGAAAGCCATTACAATATTCGATGATTACATTTCTCTAAAACAGGCTATAGGCTACATGTGCACCACAAAGTCTGAATAGTAGGCTAAGTTATGTTGGGGAAAAGGGACCAAATTATTAGGGTGAGGCACATTGGCTACTAACAGGTTACTACACAACATACACTTAGTATTACTTTCTTGGCTACAGTATACATATCTCCCTGGCATATTACATAATTTATGCAGCAGCATACAATACATTTTTGGACTAACCTTGTTGTACTGTGCTCACTTGAATAGGAAGGTGGTGCCATACTTTGTCATCAAAGTCAGACATTCTCTGGATTTATGGTGCTTTCAAGACAACTGGGAACTCGAAAAAAAACAAGGTCAGATCATGATGTCAGTGATCTTCAGGTCGGAGCTGAGTTCCCGACTTGGAATTCTGAGTTGGATGACCATTCAAAATGTATTTTCCTAGTCAGAGCTAATTCTTTTCAGAGTTCCCAGTTATCTTGAACTCACTGAAGTCATAGATTTCCCAGTTCTGAGTTTCCAGTTGTTTTGAACGCAGCAGAAGTCATGCTGGATTGACAGCATGGCCAATGTATTCAACTTGTTCTGTCCCATGGTGTTGCATGACCATGTTTATCCTTTTAAGCTTGGAAAAGAGACCCTTAAACCCAAACTTGGAAAACACACCCACTCCACTGAATAGCAGACTAGTAATTTCTTTGCAATGCTTGCAGTCAGCCACCGATTCCTTCCAAACCACTCATTGTTGAATTTGTGATTTCCAACTTGTTGTGTAATGTTTATGTCCAATGGCCAACGAGCACTGATATGTTTTATCTATAATTTATCTTCATATGACAAGGACTGAAAAGCATTTGTCAGCAGATTGTCGACTTGATTCACGAAGATGACTGCTTGTCTAGCTTGCTAGCTAAGATTTTGAAAGTATGATGTTGACATGATCAGTCCAATCAAAGCTACAGTAGATATAACATGATTTGACATCATTTTATCTGTGGCCAATGACCTTGAGCCTTCTTAGATGAGCACTTCTAATGCAACTCTATGACAGCAACCAAGCGGCTTGAATTTCGAGCTGTTCCCGTACATTTTGAGGTGATGTAGCGTCCCCATGAGTGGCAGAAAACTGAGCCAATCACTGAGCGAATCATGGCGCAACTAGAGAACATTACCAACCCGTATGCTCTGTATTTTCCCTGGCTGCCCCACCACCACAGAAAGCACTGAGCTAGGCTGAAACACCTGCATATTGGAGCTGCCTTACTCAAGAAAGCAAAAAAGAGCCTACAGTTGCACAGTGGTCTAAGGCACTGCATCGCAGTGCTAGCTGTGCCGCTAGAGATCCTGGTTCGAGTCCAGGCTCTGTCACAGCTGGCTGCGACCGGGAGACCCATGGGTCAGCGCATAATTGGCCCAGCGTTGTCTGGGTTAGGGGAGGGTTTGGCCGGCAGTGATGTTCTTGACCCATTGTGCGCTAGCGACTTCTGTGGCAGACTGGGCGCAGTGCATGCTGACACGGTCGCCAGGTGTACTGTGTTTCCTCCGACACATTGGTGCGGCTGACTTCCGGGTTAAGTGGACATTGTGTCAAGAAGCAGTGTGACTTGGCTGGGTTGTGTTTCGGAGGATGGACGGCTCTCAACCTTCGCCTCTCCCGAGTCCGTACGGGAGTTGCAGCGATGGGACAAGACTAACTACCAATTGGATACCATGAAAAAGGGGATAAAAAAATTCATATATACTCTATATATATAAAATAAAATACAAAATTACAAATAATAAAAGAAACAGTAAGTTTTTTGTGCCATATAGCTACTGGAAATAAATGTTTTGCGTGTGTTTATTTTTATTTATAGCTTGTAGTGGCACAACTGAGGGGGAGGAGAATGGGCCGGCCAAGAAAAGACCCTTCAAAATGGAAAGGAGACGTTCGGATGAGAAGGAAAGTTAAATCCTACCTAGGAAGGAAAATGATGATTGAGTTTCACTTTGGATCTGTGCACTGTTTGATTATTTATTACTTACATTATTCTTACCTGAATACCTACAGTTGAAGTCAGAAGTTTACATACACTTATGTTGGAGTCATTAAAACTCGTTTTTCAACCACTCCACAAATTTCTTGTTAACAAACTATAATTTTGGAAAGTCGGTTAGGACATCTACTTTGTGCATGACACAAGTAATTTTTCCAACAATTGTTTACAGACAGATTATTTCACTAATTGACATCCTTTGAGTCAATTGGAGGTATACCTGTGGATGTATTTCAAGGCCTACTGTCAAACCCAGTGTCTCTGCTTGACATCATGGGCAAATCAAAAGAAATCAGCCAAGGCCAAAAATTGTAGACCTCCACAAGTCTGGTTCATCCTTGGGAGCAATTTCCAAACGCCTGAAGGTACCACGTTCATCTGTACAAACAATAGTACGCAAGTATGAACACAAAGGGACCACGCAGCCGTCATACCGCTCAGGAAGGAGACGTGTTCTCTCCTAGAGATGAACGTACTTTGGTGCGAAAAGTGCAAATCAATCCCAGAACAACAGCAAAGGACCTTGTGAAGATGCTGGAGGAAACAGGTACAAAAGTACAGTGGGGCAAAAAAGTATTTAGTCAGCCACCAATTGTGCAAGTTCTCCCACTTAAAAAGATGAGAGAGGCCTGTAATTTTCGTCATAGGTACACTTCAACTATGACAGACAAAATGAGGGGGAAAAAATCCAGAAAATCACATTGTAGGATTTGTAATGAATTTATTTGCAAATTATGGTGGAAAATAAGTATTTGGTCACCTACAAACAAGCAAGATTTCTGGCTCTCACAGACCTCTTTAAGAGGCTCCTCTGTCCTCCACTCGTTACCTGTATTAATGGCACCTGTTTGAACTTGTTATCAGTATAAAAGACACCTGTCCACAACCTCAAACAGTCACACTCCAAACTCCACTATGGCCAAGACCAAAGAGCTGTCAAAGGACACCAGCAACAAAATTGTAGACCTGCACCAGGCTGGGAAGACTGAATCTGCAATAGGTAAGCAGCTTGGTTTGAAGAAATCAACTGTGGGAGCAATTATTAGGAAATGGAAGACATACAAGACCACTGATAATCTCCCTCGATCTGGGGCTCCACGCAAGATCTCACCCCGTGGGGTCAAAATGATCACAAGAACGGTGAGCAAAAATCCCAGAACCACACGGGGGGACCTAGTGAATGACCTGCAGAGAGCTGGGACTAAAGTAACAAAGGCTGCCATCAGTAACACACTACGCCGCCAGGGGCTCAAATCCTGCAGTGCCAGACGTGTCCCCCTGCTTAAGCCAGTATATGTCCAGGCCCGTCTGAAGTTTGCTAGAGTGCATTTGGATGATCCAGAAGAAGATTGGGAGAATGTCATATGGTCAGATGAAACCAAAATATAACTTTTTGGTAAAAACTCAACTCGTCGTGTTTGGAGGACAAAGAATGCTGAGTTGCATCCAAAGAACACCATACCTACTGTGAAGCATAGGGGTGGAAACATCATGCTTTGGGGCTGTTTTTCTGTAAAGGGACCAGGACGACTGATAAGTGTAAAGGACAGAATGAATGGGGCCATGTATCGTGAGATTTTGAGTGAAAACCTCCTTCCATCACAAGGGCATTGAAGATGAAACGTGGCTGGGTCCTTCAGCATGACAATGATCCCAAACACACCGCACGGGCAACGAAGGAGTGGCTTCATAAGAAGCATTTCAATGTCCTGGAGTGGCCTAGCCAGTCTCCAGATCTCAACCGCATAGAAAATCTTTGGAGGGAGTTGAAAGTCCCTGTTGCCCAGCAACAGCCCCAAAACATCACTGCTCTAGAGGAGATCTGCATGGAGGAATGGGCCAGCAACAAATACCAGCAACAGTGTGTGAAAACCTTGTGAAGACTTACAGAAAACTTTTGACCTCTGTCATTGCCAACAAAGGGTGTATAACAAAGTATTGAGATAAACTTTTGTTATTGACCAAATACTTATTTTCCACCATAATTTGCAAATAAATTCATTAAAAATCCTACAATGTGATTTTCTGGATTTTTTTTTCTCATTTTGTCTGTCATGGTTGAAGTGTACGTATGATGAAAATTACAGGCCTCTCTCATCTTTTTAAGTGAGAGAACTTGCACAATTGGTGGCTGACTAAATACCTTTTTGCCCCACTGTATTTAGCTAAGGTGTATGTAAATTTCAGACTTCAACTGTATCTTGATGTTTAATTCCATGCTGAAATATATCTGATTTGCATACTAGTAACATGATTAATTGTCACGTTTTGACCATAGTTCTTTTGTATTTTTTTATTTGTTTTAGTGAGGTCAGGGCGTGAGTTGGGTGGGTATAGTCTAGTTTTTCTGTTTCTATGTGGGGTTTCTTGTTTGGCCTGATATGGTTCTCAATCAGAAGCAGGTGTTAGTCATTGTCTCTGATTAGGAACCATATTTAGGTAGACTGTTTTCTGTTGGGTTTTGTGGGTGGTTGTTTTCAGTCTTTGTGTGTCTGCACCAGATAGAACTGTTTCGTTTCGTGTTATTCTCGTTTATCGTTGTTTTGTTTGTTTGTTTAACGTATTCTATTAAAAAGGATACTTACCACGCTGCATCCTGGTCCTCCTCTCTCTGTACAGACGACGAACGTTACATTAATAGTGTTTGACTGTTTTAATACTTACCTGATCCTCCTTGATATTTCATTCTGAGTAAAAAATTAAACATCACACTTGGTGTAAATCTTTTAAGCACGCATTCACCATCACATTTACAGTACTTAAAACTATATTGTGAAATTGATTTTCATTAATGCTATTGAAATTACTCCAATCTCTCAAGTACATTTACCCTTTTTATGAAACTGAGCACATTGATAGATATTAAGTCAACGTTGAATAAGACCCTAATTGAAACTGTACATCCTACCTGTGCTGGAGGACATCGGCAAATGGTGCTGGCAGGCATAAATAATAAATGAATGTCAAATCAATTGCATTACGTTTGATGTCCTTTTTGTTTCCTATCACAATTTACCATAAGGTGTAAAAAATTATCAAACTTAATGTTTTACTAGTACTTATGTAGTTTTCTGACCGAATACTTTTTTACTTAGGTAGTTTCTTAAGCAGGCTACTATTACTTGAGTAAATTACAATGTAAGTAACAGTACTTTTACTTATTACAGATTTTCAGCACCCACCTCTGCTGGTAACGGTACAGTAACGTTACAGTAGCTCTAGCATTCATTTTCATAGGTAAGAGAACTATCAAAGTTGGTGAGATCTAAAATATCATGCAATCTGCTAACGTTACTAAGGTTAAGTTATTGCCCATTTTGTAAATGCTATTCAGCTAGTTAAGTTTGTTAGTACGGCCACGCATATCATTTGGTAATGTTACAGTAGCATTCACTTTCAATGGGGGGGAGCTGTACGAGTTAGCTAGTCAAAAGAAAATCAGGTGACTATCTATGTATTTGTTAATTCAATCTCGGTTCCTTGTACATTTGTATTGTAAATATTTAGACCTTTTTTGGAAGTACATACCGGCCGTAACGGAACCAAATGAAGATAGTTGCTAGGCGAAACTCCATATTTGCTGATCAACGAGCTTACACAATGTATAAAGCATTAGGAACTCTTTCCATGACATAGACTGACCAAGTGAATCCAGGTGAAAGCAATGATCCCTTATTGAAGACACTTGTTAAATCCACTTCAGTCAGTGTAGATGAAGGGGAGGAGACAAGTTAAAGGAGGATTTTTAAGCCTTGAGACATGGATTGTGTATGTGTGCCATTCAGAGGGTGAATGGGCAAGACAAAATATATAAGGGCCTTTAAACGGGGTATGGTAGTAGGTGCCAGGCGCACCGGTTTTGAGTGTGTCAAGAACTCCAATGCTGCTGGATTTTTCACACTTAACAGTTTCCCGTGTGTATCAAGAATGGTCCACCACCCAGGACCAGTATCCCTGTGGAACGCTTGACACCTTGTAGAGTCCATGCCCCAACAAATTTAGGCTGTTCTGATGACAAAAGGGGATGCAACTCAATATTAAAGTGTTCCTAATGTTTTATGCATTCAGTGTATTGTCTACATTTTAATACTTGCAGAGCTTGGGAGTTTGAATCTGATATTTCTGGGTGTAAGAGAGGTCTCCAACATACAGATACTGGTCACATAGGCCCATTCTAACTTTGTGTTCATCTAGAAAACATCAATTTAGAAAACATCAATTTAGATAAATTCATTAGGCCCTAATCTAACGATTTCACATGACTGGGAATACAGATCTTTTGGTCACAGATACTGTACCTTAACAAAAAAAAGTTAGGGCGTGGATCAGAAAATCAGTCAGTATCTGGTGTGACCACCATTTTCCTTATGCAGCATGACACATCTCCTTTGCATAGAGGAGGTGATCAGGCTGTTGATTGTGGCCCGTGGAATGTTGTCCCACTCCTCTTCAACAGCTGTGTAAAGTTGCTGGATATTGACGGGAACTAGAACACGCTGTCGTACACGTCAATCCAGGTCACCCCAAACATGCTCAATGGGTGACATGTCTGGTGAGTATGCAGGCCATGGAAGAACTGGGACATTTTCAGCTTCCTGGAATTGTGAACAGATCCATGCAACATGGGGCCATGCATTATCATGCTGAAACATGAGGTGATGGAGGAAGATGAATGGTGTGACAATGGGCCTCAGGATCTCATCACAGTATCTCTGTGCATTCAAATTGCCATCAATAAAATGCAATTGTGTTTGTTGTCCGTAGCTCATGCCTGCCCATACTATAACCCCAATGCCACCATGGGGCACTCTGTTCACAAAGTTGACATCAGCAAACTGCTCGTCCACACAACGCCATACCTGTGGTCTGCTGTTGTGAGGCCGGTTGGACTTACTGTCAAATTCTCAAAATCGTAGTTGGGAGGCAGCTTATGGTAGAGAAATTAACATTAAATTATCTGGCAACTGCTCTGGTGGACATTCCTGCAGTCAGCATGCCAATTGCATGCTCGCTCAAAACTTGAGACATCCATGGCATTGGGTTGTGTGACAAAACTGCACATTTTAGAGTGTCCTTTTATGGTTCCCAGCACAAGGTGCACCTCTGCAATGATCATGCTGTTTAATCAGCTTCTTGATATGCCACACCTGTCAGGTGGATGGATTATCTTGGCAAAGGAGAAATTATCACTAACATGGACGTAAACAGATTTGTGCCCAAAATGTTAGAGAACTACAGTCCAACCTGCTTCTTCCAGTGCCAAGTCCGCTGCCACCAGTACCTGGCCTGCTTCACCCTCAGCCCAGTCTGCTGCCAGCCAACTCCACCAATGCAAAAAACTTGATTGGTTTGATAAGTGACAATGTGTCACTAGTTTCTATATATACTCTGCTGTACTCCAGCCCTTTTTATCTTCTTTCTAAAATGAGGGTCTCGCCTCAAATCAGATCGAGCATTACCCCACGGTTGCTGGTGTATCACAAACCACTCCCTTCCTTATTATCCCTACTGTGTTAGAAGTTCAAAAGGGCGATAGAACTTGTGCAATAGCCTACACTTTCTATGTTAATTTGGATGGGGGGATTTAAAGCCTATCAGTCTATTCGGGAGTAGAGCCTATAGCCTACAATAGAACATCACGCATTCAAATGTTTGAACTTGTAACGTGGCTGCAGGAACTTCTAAACGTGGCTGCATTAGATTTGTCGGATATAAAGATGGAGGGTTTCGTTGCATCCAATGGCAGTGTAGGCGATAAGGTAATACAAGGAGCTGCTTGTGAATTCCACATCCGACACCACCAAAACCACTGCTATGCGGATGTCAACCAACTCCAATCTAATTGAAACGAGCCCTAGAACTTTTAGATCGTTTTTTCCTCTGTTTGCATGGATGTGGTCATATGTTTGGATCCTGTTGTGTCATTCACTCAGAATCAGTCAGTCAGTTACTATACTCACTCATTACCTTGGGCCCCTAGGGCTGTGTGTGTGTGTGTGTGTGTGTGTGTGTGTGTGTGTGTGTGTGTGTGTGTGTGTGTGTGTGTGTGTGTGTGTGTGTGTGTGTGTGTGTGTGTGTGTGTGTGTGTGTGTGTGTGTGTGTGTGTGTGTGTGTGTGTGTGTGTGTGTGTGTGTGTGTGTGTGTGTGTGTGTGTGTGTGTGTAAGGTTTCACATGTGTCATTAATAAACATGTTTCTATATTTCAATTGTTTGAATGAGTTTTGGTTTTAGGTCAATATTTCTTTACTTTTAATAAATAAAACATGTCATACATGTGATGTATTTATAATTATATCAGGAAATATGCAGTCCACAAGAAACCCCAACAGATAACTGATCATTTAAGATACTAATTGCATAAACAAGGTAAGTATAGTACAGTAATAAACCAACCTCATTAGAACAACACTTCTATATGTTATGATTATGCTACCATAATTGTTTCATTAACTCAGGTGATCTTAAATTCACCAATGTGAAAAATAATAACACTTTTGGAGACTATAACGGTTGTTGAGAAATGTTATCCGAGGCTGGATAGTGTAATCTAGCCCTGATTATCTATGAGGAGAGTCATTGTTATTTTCAATGTTTTTCAGCATATCATAATAAATAATGACTAATAAACACTCATATTATGAAGAAGAACCCTACCTTTTTCTCTTTTCCTTATTTTTCCTATTTTTCATCTCTCCCTTCTTCCCTCCATGCTTGCAACGCCAGGATATTGGTTTTGACTCCCGGGACCACCAATGTATTCACTCCTGACTGTATGTCCCTTTGGATAAAAGCATCTGCTAAATAGCATATATTATATTATTATCATATACTGTATATTATGTTTCAGTATGCTGCCATTTCAGTATATCGTTTCATAATGGTGTTTCAGCATGCTGTCATTTCAGTATTCCAGTATGCTGCTGTTTCAGTATTTCAGTATGCTGCTGTTTCAGTATTTCAGTATGCTGCTGTTTCAGTATGCTGCTGTTTCAGTATGCTGCTGTTTCAGTATCTCAGTATGCTGCTGTTTCAGTATCTCAGTATGCTGCTGTTTCAGTATTCCAGTATGCTGCTGTTTCAGTATTCCAGTATGCTGCTGTTTCAGTATCTCAGTATGCTGCTGTTTCAGTATTCCAGTATGCTGCTGTTTCAGTATTCCAGTATGCTGCTGTTTCAGTATTCCAGTATGCTGCTGTTTCAGTATGCTGCTGTTTCAGTATTTCAGTATGCTGCTGTTTCAGTATTTCAGTATGCTGCCGTTTCAGTATTCCAGTATGCTGCTGTTTCAGTATTCCAGTATGCTGCTGTTTCAGTATCTCAGTATGCTGCTGTTTCAGTATTTCCGTATGCTGCTGTTTCAGTATCTCAGTATGCTGCTGTTTCAGTATTTCAGTATGCTGCTGTTTCAGTATCTCAGTATGCTGCTGTTTCAGTATGCTGCTGTTTCAGTATTTCAGTATGCTGCTGTTTCAGTATTTCAGTATGCTGCTGTTTCAGTATCTCAGTATGCTGCTGTTTCAGTATCTCAGTATGCTGCTGTTTCAGTATCTCAGTATGCTGCTGTTTCAGTATTTCAGTATGCTGCCGTTTCAGTATTTCAGTATGCTACTGTTTCAGTATCTCAGTATGCCGCTGTTTCAGTATTTCAGTATGCTGCCGTTTCAGTATTTCAGTATGCTACTGTTTCAGTATCTCAGTATGCCGCTGTTTCAGTATGCTGCTGTTTCAGTATCCCAGTATGCTGCTGTTTCAGTATTTCAGTATGCTGCTGTTTCAGTATTTCAGTATGCTGCTGTTTCAGTATGCTGCTGTTTCAGTATTTCAGTATGCTGCTGTTTCAGTATTTCAGTATGCTGCTGTTTCAGTATTTCAGTATGCTGCTGTTTCAGTATTTCAGTATGCTGCTGTTTCAGTATTTCAGTATGCTGCTGTTTCAGTATTTCAGTATGCTTCTGTTTCAGTATTTCAGAATGCTGCTGTTTCAGTATTTCAGTATGCTGCTGTTTCAGTATTTCAGTATGCTGCTGTTTCAGTATACTGTTGACAGTTCAGAGACGTGACAGTGGACCTACACACAACTTCCACTTGTAAAGGGAGTACACAGGTTTACTGGTGTCACTGGCAAGGCAACCATTTTGCGCAGTTTCTCCAATTAGATCTTTCAGCAGAACTATGTGTTGGAGTGTATTTACAAAACCAATCTTTAAGCACAAAAGTACTTGAAGTTGTCACAGGGTGGAAAAACGTTCACGAACATGTTCTCTGTCATTCATTTCATTGGAGAGGTTAGAGCGGGAGAGAATGAGATGGACAGGAAACTGTAGTGAAGAGAAGTGAACTTTCCTTAAGAACTAGATTTCTGTTGACATTTCACAGTGTACTGAATGGTCACTGAGCATTCATTTCATTCAAGGTCTATAGGCTAAATACTGTAACATGACGTGTGTTAATGACACCAAATGACATCCATTATACTATGGGAACGTACTCCCAAGCTAAATGACATATTATTCAGTAGATTCTGAGATAAGATGATCGTGTAATGGCAAAGTAACTTACTTCCTCTCTGTGTGAAGCCAGAACTGAAGTTTGACTTGGTCAGGAGTGTGGGCACTGAGCATGCTCAGTAGGGAGGGTACTCACTGACACCAATCCAATTAAAATACTGGTTCAAACCAATCAATAAACCTGTCATGCACGCGCATGTTCACACACACAGTGTGCAAAGACACAAACCTTAACTCACTATCATGTTTCCTTTCCTGGCCCTTGAGGTCAGAACCATGGTGCTGATGCTGATTTTCATTGTGAGCCTCTAATCAGGGGTTGATTCACACTTGGGACACCAAGTGAGTAGAATCTGGGCAATCTGTGACAATCAGTCAATCAACTACCAGGAATAAAAGACAACCAGCAGGCTCAGAGTCAGATTTGAGTATCCTTCCCTGCTCTATGGGATAGATGGCTAACATCTGACAACATCTTTACTCCTGAACACTGGCAAGTTGTGTGCTTACCTGGCACTAACCCCATAGTTCTCTGGTCAAAATTAGTGCACTATATAGGGAATAGGGTGCCTGTTTGGATGCACCGAGTGTGGATTTATACCCTCCAGACCCACGTACAAATCACACGACAGCGATCCATGTCTTCTTGCAGATAGTCATTTCACAGAGTGTGTAATCTATCCCTGATTATCTAAGAGGAGAGTCAAACCTGCATGCCTGCTCCTGATACCATCTCTCATTAAAATCAATCTGTTCCACCACTGTGCGGGTTTCAGCACACAGAGAAGCTCCATATAGATACACTTAATTTCCTTAAAAAGCAGATTGTCAGCTTGAGGCTTCACACAAGCTTCATAGCACATAGTTGGGGCTGCCGTTCTTGTCCCCTGCTTGCTATGCTGTTTGATGAATATGCTGCTTAAAGGGATAGTTATGCACAAAGTACTGTATGACAGCAAATCACATGTTATTTGTCACATGCGCCAAATACAACAGGTGTAGGTAGACCTTACCGTGAAATGCTTACTTATAAGCCCTGGTAAGAAAGTATTTACTAAAATAGTGGTAAGAAAGTATTTACTAAAATAAACTGAAGTTAAAAAAAATAATAATAAAAAATAAAATAACAAAAATAACAAATAATTAAGGAGCAACAAAATAACAGTAGCGAGGCTATATACAGGGGGTACCGATACAGAGTCACTGTGGGGGGCACCGGTTAGTCGAGGTAATATGTGCAGTTGAAGTCGGAAGATTACATACACTTAGGTTGAAGTCATTAAAACTCGTTTTTCAACCACTCCACAAATTTCTTGTTAACAAACTATAGTTTTGGCAAGTCGGTTAGGACATCTACTTAGTGCATGACCCAAGTGATTTTTCCAACAATTGTTTACAGACAGATTATTTCACTTATAATTCACTGTATCACAATTCCAGTGGGTCAGAAGTTTACATACACTAAGTTGACTGTGCCTTTAAACAGCTTGGAAAATTCCAAAAAATGATGTCATGGCTTTAGAAGCTTCTGATAGCCTAATTGACATCATTTGAGGCAATTGGAGGTGTACCTGTGGATGTATTTCAAGGCCTACCTTCAAACTCTGTGCCTCTTTGCTTAACATCATGGGAAAATCTAAAGAAATCAGCCAAGACCTCAGAAAAAAAACTGTCTGGTTCATCCTTGGGAGCAATTTCCAAATGCCTGAAGGTACCACGTTCATCTGTATAAACAATAGTGCGCAAGTATAGACACCATGGGACCACGCAGCCGTCATACCGCTCAGAAAGGAGACGCGTTCTGTCTCCTAGAGATAAACGTGCTTTGGTGCGAAAAGTGCAAATTAGTCCCAGAACAGCAAAGACCCTGTGAAGATGCTGGAGGAAACAGGTACGAAAGTATCTATATCAACAGTAAAACAAGTCCTATATCGACATAACCTGAAAGGCCACTCAGCAAGGAAAAAGCCACCGCTCCAAAACCGCCATAAAAAAGCCAGACTACGGTTTGCAACTGCACATGGTGACAAAGATCGTACTTTTTGGAGAAATGTCCTCTGGTCTGATGAAACAAAAATAGAACTGTTTGGCCATAATGACCATCGTTATGTTTGGAGGAAAAAGGGGGAGGCTTGCAAGCCAAAGAACACCATCCCAAGCACGGGGGTGGCAGCATCATGTTGTGGGGGTGCTTTGCTGCAGGAGGGACTGGTGCACTTCACAAAATATATGGCATCATGAGGACGGAAAATTATGTGCATATATTGAAGCAACATCTCAAGACATCAGTCAGGAAGTTAAAGCTTGGTCGCAAATGGGTCTTCCAAATGGACATTGCATAATTCCAAAGTGGTGGAAAAATGGCTTAAGGACAACAAAGTCAAGGTATTGGAGTGGCCATCACATAGCCCTGACCTCAATCCTATAGAACATTTGTGGGCAGAACTGAAAAAGCGGCCTACAAACCTGACTCAGTTACACCAGCCCTGTCAGGAGGAATGGGCCAAAATTCACCCAACCTAATGTGGGAAGCTTGTGGAAGGCTAACCGAAATGTTTGACCCAAATTAAACAATTTAAAGGCAATGCTACCAAATACTAATTGAGTGTATGTAAACCTCTGACCCACTGGGAATGTGATGAAAGAAATAAAAGCTGAAATAAATCATTCTCTCTACTGTTATTCTGACATTTCACATTCTTAAAATAAAGTGGTGATCCTAACTGACCTAAAACAGGGCATTTTTACTAGGATTAAATGTCAGGAATTGTGAAAAACTGAGTTTAAATGTATTTTGCTAAGGTGTATATAAACTTCAGACTTCAACTATACATGTAGGTAGAGGTAAAGTGACTACGCGTGGATAATAAATAGAGAGTAGCAGCAGCGTAAAAATGGGCGGTGGGAACAATGCAAATAGTCCGGGTAGCCATTTGATTAGCTATCCAGGAGTCTTATGGCTTGGGGGTAGAAGCTGTTAAGAAGCCTTTTGGGCCTAGACTTGGCGCTCCGGTACCGCTTGACGGGGGGTAGCAGAGAGAACAGTCTGTGACTAGAGTGGCTGGAGTCTTTAACAATCCATGCTTTGGTTTTTTGTTTACCTGGCCATGGTTTCAAATGCTCATGTTTTAGCATTTGTAGCATACATCCAATGCAAGTCAAAATCATCCTAAACTACTTAGAAATTGATTGTGTCACATCCCTCCAAAAGAGTCCCAGATCCCCCAAAAATACACACTCTTCCATGAGAAATTCCATAATTTGGTGTTTTGTTGATTTTGGTGTATAATGCTGTCTCAGGCACTGCTCCAGAATCTCCCATAAGTGTTGAATTGGGTTGAGATCTGGTGACGGAGATGGCTATGGCATATGGTTTACACTGTTGTTATGCTCATCAAACCATTCAGTGACCACTTGTGCCCTGTGGATGGGGGCATAGCCATGGTAGCTAAAATAATGGCCTGCCCAGCATTTTTCTACGCATGATGGGATGTTAATTGCCACACCTTTGTGGAAGCACCGGCTTTCAATATACTTTGTGTCCCTAATTTACTCAAGTGTTTCCATTATTTTGTCAGTTAGCTGTACCTTGATTAGATAAGTATTCATCCCCCTGAGGCAATACATGTTAGAAACACCTTTGACAGCGATTACAGCTGAGGCTTCTTGAGTTTATTTATTTATTTTTTATTTTATTTCACCTTTATTTAACCAGGTAGCCCAGTTAAGAATTAGTTCTCATTTACAACTGCGACTTGGCCAAGATAAAGCAAAGCAGTGCGACACAAACAACACAGAGTTACACATGGGATAAACAAACGTCAATAACACAATAGAAAAATATATATAAGTACGTTTAAGGCTGTGTTTACACAGGTAGCCCAATTCTGATATTTTTTTCCACTAATTGGTCTTTTGACCAATCAGATCAGCTTTGACAAAGATATGTGAAAAGATGTGATGTGATTGGTCAAAAGACCAATTAGTGGAAAAAATATAAAAATAGTGCAGCCTGTGTAAAACGCAGCCTAAGAGTCATGCACACCTGGATTGAAGCACTTTTGGCAGCGATTACAGCCCCAAGTTTTCTTGGGTATGATGCTACAAGCTTGGCACACCTGCATTTAGGGAGTTTCTCCCATTCTTCCCTGTAGGTCCTCTCAACCTCTGTCAGGTTGAATGGGCAGCATCGCTGCACAGCTATTTTCAGGTCTTTCCCGAGATGTTGGATCTGGTTCAAGTCCGGGCTCTGGCTGGGCCACTCAAGGACATTCAGAGACTTTCAAGTTCAAGTTATCTTTACTGTCCCAATTGGGAAATTTGTTGTGCAGTCAGGGTTCAACAATAAATAAATAAAACATTAAAAACAGTGACAGCATACAACCAATACACACATAACATGAAACAATGAGATAGATAAAAAGGAGTAATCATTGTGCAAAAGTGCAGCAATAAATAGACAAATAATTTCATGAGCAGATTCAGAAAGTTTATGGCCCGTGGGATACAGGAGTTCTTGTATCTGTTGCTATTGCGTTTGGCAAGTCTAAAACGACAACCTGAGGGGAGAAACAAAATGGTAGAGGAGGACTGTCTAGGATACTGTTACCTCTCCTCACCACATGCTTTCTGAATGTCACTGAGAGATGTGCCTGTTGCACCCCGATGACCTAGCTGGCCACCTTAACCATCCTGTCCAACCTATTTTGTTGCAAACATTAAGGATTGCCAAGCCAGGCCACCATCAAGAACATCAATATGGATTCAACAAAACTCAATATAACAGTGTCATCATTGTCTTACTGACTTTAAAATCGTTCATCTTTCTCAACAACAAAAAGCCGCTGCTGTCCCTTTTTACAGATGGCATCTGTGTTCTACTCAAACGTTCACTTGTTGTCCAGCACTGTTCACGGGTACTTGTAGGTACTGACCAGCTCAATGTCATATTCCATGACCATGTTGGGTGTGGGGTTTAGTGGCTGCCTTCTGAAGTCAATGGCCATGTCTTTAGTTTGGGAGACATTCAGTTGGAGGAAGGCCCATGCTCAGACTTTTCATCCTGTAGTAGACTGACGATGAACGAGTCATCAGCAAACTTGATGATGTGCCTGTTTTCATATTCGCTATGACAGACATTAGTGTAGAGTATGTACAGGAGAGGAGAGAGCATGCAACCTTGTGGGGATCCAGTGGAGGAGCAGAGCTGCTTTGACATGACGCCACTTGTTGGGACCGGTCGGTAAGGAAGTCCACTATCCAGCGCACAATGCTCACGTCCAGCTTGAAGTGGGAGAGGAGCTTCTCTGCTAGTATGTGAGGCTGGATAGTATTAAATGCAGACGAGAACTCGATGAACAGAAGCCTTGCATGGATTTTTGGGCCCTCCAGGTGCTTGCAGAGGAAGTTGAGTAGGGTTAGAGTGGCGTCCTCCACCCCCCCGCTTGGCCGTGTAAGCAAACTGCAGGGGGTCCCGGGAATCTCAACCTGACGCAGTATATCCTTCTCCAATGATTTCATCACCAAGGATGTCAGTGCCACTGGCCTAAAGTTATTTAGCACATTGGGGGATTAGCTTTTTGCCACGGGAACAACAGTATCATGCTTCCAGAGGTTTGGCACTTTCTGCAGCTCGAGTGACAGCATGAAAATGTGATGAAAAATGCCACAGTTGTTCTGCACATGACTTAAGCTCTTTTTAACTTTGGTCTGTCTGAATAGGCTGGTGAAAATCTGGCAGCTCTAGCAGGAGAGAAATTTGATGAACTGACTTGTTCGGAAAGGTGGCATCCTATGACTGTGTCACGTTGAAAGTCACTGAGCTCTTCAGTAAGGCCATTCTACTGACAATGTTTTTCTATGGAGACTGCATGGCTGTGTGCTCGATTTAATACACCTGTCAGCAAATTGCCGAACCACTAATTTGAAGGGGTGTCAACATACTTTTGTATATATAGTGTATGGGGGACAAAGGAAGGGGTAGTCATTCACAAATTACTGATGTCAACCCCTATTATTTCACACACTGTGAGTCCATTTATCTTATTATGTGATTTGGTAAGCCAAATTTTACAATGAAAAAAAAAAAATCACAATTACATTTATTTCAATGACACGTTGTAATTAGATGTCGACCGATTATGATTTTTCAAAGCCGATACCGATACCGATTATTGGAGGACCAAAAAAAGTCGATACCGAAACCGGCCAAATTTTGTAGTTTTTTGTAATAATGACAATTACAACAATACTGAATGAAAACTTATTCTAACTTAATATAATACATCAATAAAATCTATTTAGACTCAAATAAATAATGAAACATGTTCAATTTGGTTTAAATAATGCAAAAACAAAGTGTTGGAGAAGAAAGTAAAAGTGCAATATGTGCCATCTAAGAAAGCTAAGTTCCTTGAGTTCCTTGCTCAGAACATGAGAACATATGAAAGCTGGTGGTTCCTTTTAACATGAGTCTTCAATATTCCCAGGTAAGAAGTTTTAGGATGTAGTTATTATTGAACTATTTCTCTCTATACGATTTGTATTTTATTAACCTTTGACTATTGGATGTTCATATAGGCACTTTAGTATTGCCAGTGTAACAGTATAGCTTCCATCCCTCTCCTCGCCGCTACCTGGGCTCGAACCAGGAACACATCGACAACAGCCACCCTCGAAGCAGCGTTACCCATGCAGAGCAAGAAGAACAACTACTCCAAGTCTCAGAGCGAGTGACGTTTGAAACGCTATTAGCGGGGACCACGCTAACTAGCTAGCCATTTCAGATCGGTTACACTCGCCTAATCTCGGGACTTGAAAGTCTTGAAGTCATAAACAGCGCAATGCTTGAAGCATTACGAAGAGCTGCTGGCAAAACGCACGAAAGTGCTGTTTGAATGAATGCTTACGCGCCTGCTGGTGCCTACCATCGCTCAGTCAGACTGCTCTATCAAATCATAGACTTAATTATAACATAATAACACACAGAAATACGAGCCTTAGGACATTAATATGGTCGAATCCGGAAACTATCATCTCGAAAACAAAACGTTTATTCTTTCAGTGAAATACGGAACCGTTCCGTATTTTATCTAACGGGTGGAATCCATAAGTCAAAATATTCCTGTTACATTGCACAACCTTCAATGTTATGTCATATTTACGTAAAACTCTGGCAAATTAGTTCGCAATGAGCCAGGCGGCCCAAACTGTTGCATATACCCTGACTCTGCGTGCAATGAACGCAAGAGAAGTGACACAATTTCACCTGGTTAATATTGCCTGCTAACCTGGATTTCTTTTAGCTAAATATGCAGGTTTAAAAATATATACTTCTGTGTATTGATTTTAAGAAAGGCATTGATGTTTATCCTGTCTAGGACTGGGGTGCCGCTAGCGGCACACCTCCCACATCCCACTGAAAAGGCAGAGCACGAAATTCCAAAAAAATATATTTTTTAAATATTTAACTTTCACACATTAACAAGTCCAATACAGCTAATGAAAGACACAGATCGTGTGAATCCAGCCAACATGTCCGATGTTTAAAATGTTTTACAGGGACACAATATGTAAATATATAAATCTATTAGCTAAATACATTAGCATAAGACACCATCTTTTCTTTGTCCACCAACACCAGTAGCTATCACCAATTCGGCTAAACTAAGATATTGATAGCCACTAACCAAGAAAAAACCTCATCAGATGACAGTCTGATAACATATTTATGGTATAGGATAGGTTTTGTTAGAAAAATGTGCATATTTCAGGTAGATATCATAGTTTACAATTGCACCCACCGTCACAAATGGACTAGAATAAATACATAGAGCAACGTGTTTACCTAATTACTAATCATCAAACATTTCGTAAAAATACACAGCATACACTAATCGAAAGACACAGATCCTGTGAATACAGACAATATTTCAGATTTTCTAAGTGTCTTACAGCGAAAACACAATAAATCGTTATATTAGCATAGCACATGTGCAAACATTACCCCAGCATTGATTCTAGCCAAAGAGAGCGATAACGTAAACATCGCCAAAATATATTACTTTTTTCACTAACCTTCTCAGAATTCTTCAGGTGACACTCCTGTAACATCATATTACAACATACATATACAGTTTGTTCGAAAATGTGCATATTTAGCCACCACAATCATGGTTAGACAATGAGAAAAGTAGCCCAGCTGGTCAGAAAATGTCGTGCGCCATATTGGACAGTGATCTAGTCGTATACATAAATACTCATAAACGTGACTAAAAAATATAGGGTGGACAGCGATTGATAGACAATTTAATTCTTAATACAATCGCTGATTTACATTTTTTAAATTATCCTTACTTTTCAATACAGTTTGCGCCAAGCGAAGCTACGTCTAACAAGATGGCGTGATAAGCGATTAACATTTTTCGACAGAAACACGATTTATCATAATAAATTGTTCCTACTTTGAGCTGTTCTTCCATCAGAATCTTGGGCAAAGAATCCTTTCTTGGGTCTAATCGTCTTTTGGTCGAAAGCTGTCCTCTTGCCATGTGGAAATGCCCACTGCGTTCGGCATGAACTGGAAACGTGCCCGGCGCTTCAAAGTGTCTCAGAAATAAATGTCCCAAAATCGCACTAAACGGATATAAATTGCTATAAAACGGTTTAAATTAACTACCTTATGATGTTTTTAACTCCTATAACGAGTACAAATATGACCGAAGAAATATCACTGGCTACACTAATGCTTGGAAAAAGAGTAGGTCGGTGTCAACCGCGCGTCCGGCGCATCTGGAAAAGAGTTCCTACCTACACTTTTTTTTGTTTTATAGGGGCTGTGATTGCGCAATCGACACCATTCAAAGCGTCATCACGTAAAGGCATCCAGGGGAAGACGTAAGCAGTGTCTGTATACTCATAGCAATAACAGTGGCCTTTAAACTGACTCCAGATCAGGGGCCAAAATGTGTGAAATCTGACTCCATGTCAGGGAAATTGCTGTAGAATGAGTTCTGTTCCACTCAGAGACAAAATTTCAACGGCTATAGAAACTAGAGACTGTTTTCTATCCAGTAATAATAATAATATGCATATTGTACAATCAAGAATTTAGTAGGAAGCCGTTTAAAAATTACACGATTTCCAGAAATAGTGACAACAGCACCCCCTAGCCTCAACAGGTTATGGTTAGTTACACGTTGGAGCAACGACAGTCCTTTTTCGCGAATGCGCACTGCATCGATTATATGCAACGCAGGACACGCTAGATAAACTAGTAATATCATCAACCATGTGTAGTTATAACTAGTGATTATGATTGATTGATTGTTTTTTATAAGATAAGTTTAATGCTAGCTAGCAACTTACCTTGTCTTCTTACTGCATTTGCGTAACAGGCGGGCTCATAGTGAGGCAGGTGGTTAGAGCGTTGGACTAGTTAACCGTAAGGTTGCAAGATTGAATCCCTGAGCTGACAAGGTAAAAATCTGTCGTTCTACCCCTGAACAAGGCAGTTAACCCACCGTTCCTCGGCCGTCATTGAAAATAAGAATGTGTTCTTAACTGACTTGCCTAGTTCAATAAAGGTGTAAAAAAAAAATGCAAAATCGGCGTCCAAAATTACAGATTTCGGATTGTTATGAAAACTTGAAATCGGCCCTAATTAATCGGCCATTCCGATTAATCGGTCGACCTCTAGTTGTAATGCAACAAAATGCTTATGATACCTACTGTAGGTACTATTGACTTTGGGTGAACTTTCTCTTTAATTCTACAGAGGGACTACTATTACTGTATGTAGTCTGCTAAGGTGTAGTATGCATTTCCTTTACCAGAGGTCTTTTTTTTAATGTTAAACTGATTGAACGAAATCATACAAAAGCAGTATCCTACACAGAAATACACACACAGTCTCACACACCAGAATACACAATACCCCAAGCTAACAAAAAACACATTCATAGTAAAATATAGAAAGAACACAGATGTGACCAGAGAAGTAGAACACTCCAGAGCGGACCTCAGACAGAGAACTGAACAGCCCCTGGACACTTTGGATGGCCCCTCCATTGAATCCACACTAAATTAAGTGGATTTTGTTATACCGTGTGTGTGTGTTGTGTGTTGTGTGTTGTGTGTTGTGTTGTGTGTGTGTGTGTGTGTGTGAAGACAGGCGGATCCACAGAGCGGACCAAAAAAAAAAACGTATCCCCTGCCTCATCCCATCCCATCTCTCTCTCTCTCTCTCGTTATTTAGTTCTCCCACTCCTTTCTCCTCTCCTACATCCCTCTCTCTGTAACACAATTACTGCCAGTCAACGATTTACAGCTGCACAGCCAGCAGATAGCTGTTCCCACACTCAAACCAAGGTTATTATAGTTTTGTGTTTTTAATTCTATTCGTTTTCTATTTTTATTTGAAATTCAGTTTCAGTTACTTTTACGACTTGATTTACTAGTTTTTATTCAGTTTTAGTTTGATAAAACATTTATATATTTTTTTTACATTATTTCGTTTCAGTTTTAGTATTAGGGACAGTAAAGTAAAACATGTAATTAAAAGGATGTAAAGGTTGTATTTCTTCCCTGTTAGTTAGTGATAGGCAGTAGTAGTCTCGGACATAAAAAATGAATAATAATTCATCAGACAACTCTCCCCAAAAAAACACAAGTTTGGGTAGGCGGGCCAGGCCTGAAAAATCAAAAGGCGCGATCGAGAGAATCACTTTTGTCAAGTCAGTGGCCATTATTGGTCGCCGCCTTCCAAAGTCTGTTGCATTATGGGGATAAACATTTTCTGACTTGCGCCTACATGACGACTGCATGAACTTTACAAAAACCATATGATCAAAGTTCATGAAGTTTTGACTGCAGTCGACTGCAAGTTTCTGCAGTTTCTCTTCACCAACTTCCTCCTGCAGACAACACCTGCAATGTGGGATGCTCTATTGTCAACTAACCATTAGGGTGTTTTGTTTGACACACCTGGACGTGACCAAAGACTTGACTGAAACAGGAACCAACATTGCACGATTCATGTATACAGTAGACAAATGAATGTGATATTTGAGGCCCTTTAACCAATTAATGGTACAGTGTTAAATAGTACACTTTTTTCTCTCTACATACCAACAGCTGACACATTGAGGGAATCTTTCATTTCACCTCAACCCCTCCAGCTCCACAACCCAACCCTAACCCTACCCCCCCTGCCATGCTCTTCCCCGCTGTGAGTGACTTTCACTGGGTGACTGCTGTGACTGCAGCCCCTCGGTTTGGAGAGCGGAGCATGCCCCCTGCTTCACCCCGGCCCTGCAATTAACGCCCTCCTACCGCTCCCCAACAGACGCACCGGGCCTCAGAGGGCAGGGGCGGGGGGGGGGGGGGGCACACAACCAGAGGCCTTCCCATTCACGTCAATTTAGTCTTATTTCTGTGGGATAAGGGGCCCTTTGAGATTAGAGATCCCAGGTCTGATAAGGGTGCCGTCCCAATTAAGTTATCCCCGCGGGCCACCATTAAACCCCAGGCCATCGACACGTCGCCACCACGGAGGGCAGTGGGAGGAGGAGGAGGAAATAGGAGGAGAGAGAGAAAGGGGTGGAAAGTAGATACACACACAGAGAAAACACAGCGCATCCTCCCATCACGCACCCCCCACATGAGCATACATCACACATGAACACACAAATAGCTCCTCAAACACACAGACACACAAAACAGGCAGATAGTTTTACACAGACAGGGCAAAATAGACAGGACACACAAACTAACCCTTTAAACATTTGATACTGTAAGAGCCATCTCAGTTTCCTGTGCTGTACACTCCAGTATGTCTATTTCTATTATCCTGTTTTTCCTCCTCAGCCCAGAAGAGGAGCAGAGGATGGGTTGTGACTGAGCCATGGGTTTTGTTCATTAGGGCATCCAGCGGAAAACGTTAAGAAGCGTTTTTGCAACAGAAAACAAAAAATGAATGTTTCTTATTGGACAACTCGTGGTTGTCCATCCTTGTTTCAGTCCATGTTCTTATGTTTGGTGCTTAATGAACATGGCCCTGTAGTGTGGGGCTGCTGCTGGACACGGCTCTGACTGGGACAGACGCTCATGTGACCCTATGGGGAAAGATTTGTTCTATTGCTGGTAATTGCACATGATGCCAAACACAGAAACCTCATTGATGTCCATCTGTCTCCTATTTCCACGGACATACGATATCCTGTTTGACCATCTTAAATTACTTTCTGACTGACTCCTACTGCAGTAGACCTCCACTTCTACTCTAAATACCTGACCGGAGAACAGCTAAACTGGGGCCGAATCAAGCGTTTCAGAGTAGGAGTGATGATTTAGGATCAGTTTTGCCTTTTAAATCACAGTGGATACAATTAAAATGGACATGGGGGACCTGATCCTAGATCAGCACTCTGAGACACTTGATACATATGGCCCCAGGAGAATGAAAAAGCTTGCTAATTTCTATGACCAAATACAATAACTCAAGTCTTTATATAAACAGAACATTGCACTTTTTTCTGTCCCCTCTTTCTCTCTATCCTCTCGTCCCTCTCTGGTTTAGGTTAAAGAATGCAGCTGACAGACAGCGTGTTGAGAAGAGCATGAGGACAGAGCAGCAACAGACAGCGTGTTGAGAAGAACATGAGGACAGAGCAGCTGACAGACAGCATGTTGAGAAGAGCATGAGGACAGAGCAGCAACAGACAGCGTGTTGAGAAGAGCATGAGGACAGAGCAGCTGACAGACAGTGTGTTGAGAAGAGCATGAGGACAGAGCAGCAACAGACAGCGTGTTGAGAAGAACATGAGGACAGAGCAGCTGACAGACAGCATGTTGAGAAGAGCATGAGGACAGAGCAGCTGACAGACAGCATGTTGAGAAGAACATGAGGACAGAGCAGCTGACAGACAGCGTGTTGAGAAGAGCATGAGGACAGAGCAGCTGACAGACAGCATGTTGAGAAGAGCTTGAGGACAGAGCAGCTGACAGACAACGTGTTGAGAAGAGCATGAGGACAGAGCAGCAACAGTTGATCAAAATGCACTTAGCCAAGTCAGGCCTCTCTAAGAGCAGGAGTAGCAGGTGAGAGAGAGAGAGAGGAAGGAAGAGCGAGAGAGAGAGATAGAGGGAGGGAGCGAGAGAGGGAGGGAGGAAGAGAGGGAGGAAGAGAGAGAGGGGGCGAGGAACAGCGAGCGAGCGAGAGAAAGAGGGAGAGAGAGAGAGAGAGAGAGAGAGAGAGAGAGGGAGGAAGAGAGAACAAGAGAGAGAGAGGGGGGGTGCGAGAGAGAGAGATAGAGGGAGAGAGAGAGCGAGAGAGGGAGGAAGAGAGAACGAGAGAGGGGTGGGAAGAGCGAGAGAGAGAGAGAGAGAGAGAGAGAGAGAGAGAGAGAGAGAGAGAGAGAGAGAGAGAGAGAGAGAGAGAGAGAGAGAGAGAGAGAGAGAGAGGGAGAGGGAGAGGGAGAGGGAGAGGGAGAGGGAGGAAGAGAGAACAAGAGAGAGGGGGGAAGAGCGAGAGAGAGAGATAGAGGGAGAGAGAGAGCGAGAGAGGGAGGAATAGAGAATGAGAGGGGGGGGGCGAGAGAGAGAGATAGAGGGAGAAAGAGAGCAATAGAGGGAGGAAGAGAGAACGAGAGAGAGGGGGGGAGAGCGAGAGAGAGAGGTAGAGGGAGAGGTAGAGGGAGAGAGAGAGCGAGAGAGGGAGGAAGAGAGAATAAGAGAGAGAGGGCCCTCTGCCAGTGGAGGAAAGAGAAAAGCGTTAAGACCTATTAATAGGAGCCGCCGAGACGCTGGTGTCAACTCCATGTGATGGCTAAGCTGTGGTGCTGCTTCCTCTCAGCAACACACACTATTTTCTCTTCCCCTCTTTCTCTCTCCGTCCCTCTCTATTTTTCGCTGCCTCGTCCTCGCTTTTCCTAATGCCGTGACTGTCCCATTGTTCCTCTCTCTCTTTGTCCGACAGTTTTTCAATGTGCTGCTACTGTGCTACACCTCTGTCCTGCTGTCTCAACCCACTCTCTCTTAATAAGATCACACCTTGACCCTTTTCATACTATCGTGCCGACCTGAATCCTACTGTGCTGGCTCGTAATTTTTGGGCTCGGGTCAGGAATGTGAAAAAGCCACCTGTTTTTCCTTCACTAAGTGTTGATTCAGATGATCTTATTCTCCGTTGTTATCATGCTAAAGGTTGTTAAAGGTCACATTTTTTACAGAGTTCCTGCTAGAGGGGCCTTTTCTGTCTTTGATTTGCCATCTGACGGCTGGATGCTTCTCCTAAAAACATTAGTCTGAAGTCTATTTTCTACACTAGAGTGATGCCATCCTTCAGAGCAGTTTAATAAAAACCTACCGAAGATGATCCACACTGTCCAGACATATAATTATGTGCAAACACAGGAAGTGAAGGAGCAGTACTACATGGCTGCCTGTTGCACAAACATTGAATACCTGTATGTGAGGGAATTACACACACTTACACACACTTTCACCCGTCATAAAACACACACTCTAGTCTGTTGTGCAAACATGCATGCACACATGTACACACGCACTTGCACACAGGTTGGGCGCGGGTTTAGTGTGTGTGGCGTCCTCCTCCAGGTTTCTCCAGGCCTCAGGCAGCTTTCCAGAGCTCTGGCCTCATTCATCCACACACTGCCTACCATGCCATGGCTCTACTGGCACTGAGAACAGATTTACAACCTGCCCACTCAGGAATCTCACATGTAACCACACACACACAACAACTTACCCAGCTAAAAACACACACTCACCCTCCCTTCCACAAACAAACAGACACCCACACACACACTAACAGTCCAATTTACAAGTGGTCAAAACCACCAATAGAAAACAAGCAGTGAGGGTGAAAGCTCACGCATCTTAACAGAACCCCGGAGGGAGCAAGACTGTGTTTCCATCATCACTATTGATCTATCTCTCCAGCATTAAACCTACAGTACTCTCCACTTGTCGTGACCCACTGAAATAAATAAAATAGCAGCAGGTCTGGGTGAGAGCACACTGTGTCTCACAGTCAGTCAAAATATGACCCTGCTGCCTCAAGACAAAAAGCAGACTTACCGCTTCTGCCTTAGCTTCTGTCTTAGCTTCTGCCAAGAAGCTGCAATGAATGGGGTTGACTCTGTGTTTAGCTGAGAGCGGAGTAACAGCTCCTTCAAAAAATGTCTGTATCCGGCCCGCACAAATTAGCCTACTATCAGAGTTCAGCAAGTCAACAAGTCATATGACTGTCTGTCTGCAGACAAAAGCTGGGTAACTAATGTATTTTTGTGATTGCATTTTGAGTATATTTAAGGCATGTATTGTATACTATCTTTCTACAGAGAAACTTTCAACAGTGGTCATTTACAAATGGTCCAAAAGCAATCAGAGAAAGCCTTGACCCTGTTTGGAACAGAAATAACAGACTCTGCACTTGTCTAGCAGCATGCCCCCTATAGATGACCAGACTCTCCATTGAATCCTTTCAGACAACCCAATGAAGTCAGCTCAGAGGAGGAGAAGGAGATGTGGAGAGAGAAAATAGATAGAAAGAAAGAAAGAAAGAAAGAAAGAAAGAAAGAAAGAAAGAAAGAAAGAAAGAAAGAAAGGGAGAGGACGGAAAGAAATAGGGAGAGGGGGAGGGGGGGAGAGAGAGAGAAAAAGGAAAGAGAGAGGGACAGTTTCAGACTAGCCTGTTCAAATCTAGGACAGACACATTATCAAGAGGGGAGCAGACAGGAGCGCAACCGTTTCATGTGACTCAGATGCTGAGGCATGTAAATAAGCAGCAGCAACAGGTGCATTAGACAAGCTCAGCAGGTGAATGGGTCTTTGAAATGTGTAATCATGTCTGTAAATCCTTGATTTTGATGCACAATCTTTAGTTGTCCTGTCCCTGTCTGAACCTGGATCTATATAAACTGGCAGTGAGGTTACATTGTCATTTATAGTCACAGATGTCTATCTTTTCAGGCCACTTTACCCCCCTCAACTTTCAATATAAAACATTATTAGAAGAACATTGAAAGAATAGGCTGCACAAATGCAATTTTAGAATGACTGTCTAACACCAGGTGAAGACATAGGTGAAATGGAATTAGTTCTTCAATTTTTGTCAGCTGTATCCACGTCTGCATCACATATTTTAATATTCATCATAGAAGGTCTAAATTAAATTAAGCATTAACGGAATTGAATTGATTTGAGACATAAATGGACAAGATAATGTAAATATTGCGAACTGGCAAATGTACTCTATGTCAGGAATGAAATATCTCATACGAATGTTTTATTTATTTTTTACCGGTATTTTATCATTTATTTTTCATTTGCCCCTCTCCGCTGCCAATGTGAGCTACAAATGCGCGCACACGGGCTAGCGGTGGGATGGGCATCTATATATACACCTTCTCTCTCTACCCAGTCTCTTCAGCAACACGACAACCATCAAAACGCAATCGGTCAAACCAATATGGCTTGGACGCCTGCAAGCAAACACACACACACACACTTGACTATCATGCCATCATGTGTCTCTGGATATTGGCTTTTAGCCTAATTTGTCTTTGCTGCAAAAATCATTGTCTATCATCATTGTCAGGGCGATGCTATTTGCTCAAACCGGGTAGTAGCTTAATATAGAAGCGTTGTACGCATAGTGGCACTGCCTGGCCCATGACAGTAGGGGCAGGAATGAATGCGTGTCATCTTAAGATAAGAACGGCCTATTGGGGTGGATCAAAGGTCCAGGGAAAGTTATGGTAGAGCAACGGTAGCGTGCTAGGACTCAATACATAAATTTATATGGGCAAATATGGGCATCATAGACCACACACACATTTACGCGCACAGCAATGAAAGAGGAACATTTACTAACCGTCACCTTGATGGGGACGTACAGGACAGGTATGTCAGTGGCTCCATTCTTGTTCAGGTCCCCTTGAATTGTCCCGACCTGGAACCCTTTGGATTTCACCCAGAATTTGAATTTGGCGTTGATGTGGTTGCTCTCGATGTAGACGGCGTCCGAGTCGTCGGTGTGTAAAAGGGTCTGGAGAATCTTATTGTATTTTCTCCTGGTGACTGTCTTTGTTTTACCCGAGTCCCCGTAAGTACGGAGACACCAGTCCTGAAATTCGCCGAACATCTCTCCTTCCAACACCACCGAGTTTCTGCTCATTTTGGGTAAATTCAAGCTGGGTTTTCTCATTGACATGGTTTCTCTCTGATGTCCCGTGTCCTTTTAAATAGGAGGACTGGGTCTTAAAAATATATAATAATATACTATTTTATTCTATGTATGTTTCAATGAACCATTAAATGTATCTCTCTTGGCTAGAAAGGGATCAACATATGACTTAGATTGATATTCCTGCGAACAATGAGGAAGGATTCCGTATCAGGCTATGAAGATTGGTGTGCTCTCTCTCACACCTGTTAGCAGAAACCGTTCGCCTCCTGTCCCAAAGGGTAATAACAAATGTCAGTAGCTCATATCCTGCTCTGAGGAACTGAAAGAGGGGCCGTCCTAAGAAACGGGTATCTCCCACCTGTGTGTCAATGGTCTCCAAGCTAATAAAGATTCGCCGTTTGAATATCACAATGCTACTGTCCTGGGGGAGACAATAAAACGTGGTAGCCTATTTTACATAAATAAGGCTATATAATAAGACGGAGTCCATATATGGCACAGGTCCGCTACAAATTAGAAGGATAGATAGCAGCCCGTGCTGTCGTGATACCTTCCTCCTCCCAACTCCACCCGACACCTACTGTATTCCACCTGTTTGAATCGAACTTGAATGCCGCCGTCCCGAACCATCTCCTGTAAGGCAAATCAAAGCGCAACGATGTCTCTCCTAGATAAAGCTTTAAATTGATCAAGGATACATGTGTGCGAATAGTAGGTATTATGTACAGGCTCTTGTTCTTCTCCACTAGATACCACACACCCACAAACCATGTAGCATCGATGGGACATGTGTGCGCGGAATGGCTCGCTAAAATCCAGGAAGTGCAGTACCAGAAGCCGAAACGCACAGAAAGCGGGGCTGCCCGACCGTCCCATGCGGGACTAAATGGAGCTATTGGCACTGTTTCTTTCGTTTGATGGATATGAAGAATTAATGTGTGCCTTTTCCCCCCACGTTTTCTTTGACCCATTGTAACGAAAACCTATGTCGCATGAAATTCAGGGTTTTGAGCCAGCACATGATTGGTAGGCTACATTGTAAAATATGAGCTATAATTTCAATCAAATTTGAATTTATATTTTCACTACCCATATTGTCATAACTGGATAACCTATGAATTAATAAACCTATGGATAACCTATGAATTAATTTATTAATAATAATAATAATTGTTATTATTGTAGGCATAGTCCTCACATATTTAATGTTTATTTGATATGAAAGAGATGGAGAGGGGAGAGTTTGTTGAAATAGCAGTGGCGGATGCAAACCCATGCTGCAGCTATAAGTGTTCTGGAGTCTTTTAGACAGCCAAACCATCCTAGCGCACTATTGTTTTCATTATAAGACAATATTCTGCTTAGAGTGGCTTGACTCCACCTGATCTTTGTTTGTTTTAGAAAGATTGTCAGTTAAACTGTTTTAGTTTTCTCTCAACAGTCAGTGGCCTTTTGTGGCTCCATCCAATCTTGTAATCAATGAAGCAAAACACAAAAACAATTCTGCTAAAAACACTTTCACACATCAAAATAAGAGAGCCCACACACATCCAATATGCCTGATTTTACTCAAGAGTCCATAAATGCAAGATTGTACCTATTCCTATTCTTCATATACCAGGCCACGCATATCATTTTGAAGGCTACATACTGAACATGTCAGCTGTATATCATATAGTAATGGATAACACAACAGTCTAGATTCTCAGTTTACCTAAATAGGATACCTTACCCCAAAATACTTCCAGACTGTTCAAATTTTGATAATCGCTCATAACATCCAATAGATTAATGAACGGCCTACTTTGGCAACACAATATGTAAAACATAAGATCCCATTACAGCCCAATCACAAACCAATGGCATTTTATGACCTAGTATATTGACCCACTATTTCTGCTCCCCCAGGTGAAATACATCACAGGCTGTATGCTTTAGAACTACCCCGGTGGATGCAGTGTTTTAGGGTTGGGCATTCCTTTGACTTGGTACAGACAGGAGAATGGACATTGTGTGACCAAATGGCTATGTTTGTGTCAATTGAAGGGGCCCTGTCTGGGTGTATAAGGACAGGACATCTCCCCCCCCCCCCCCCCCCCCCCCCCAACACACACTTAAACTGGCATTCTGTATGAGAAATATAGTTTTTGGTGTATTGTTAGTGGTGGGCTGCATATTGAGATTGTTCAGAGAATGAGATTGCCCTTAAATTTGACAATAAAGACTTGTGTCACCATTAGAGCTCACCATCAATGAAAGATACCAGATATGTGTCACACATGTCCTCATTTCTTGTATACGCCAAAATACATCACAACTTTATTACAGTTTATCTCAAAAGAACGCCTGTCAGTTACCTTGTCCTTTGGCCAGTCAACTAAGATGAAGTTCCGTTATTAAGGGCTTATCTACTGAACATCACAGCTTGTGTTGAAGTAAAAGTCATGCTTATTGCTCAATAACTGACCCTAGCAGCCAGTAGGTCAGAGAGGACTAAAGTCCCGCCCATGTAGCCTGTAGAACGGATGTGTGGGATGCTACAGCAGGTTGCTTTGAAATACCATTTAAATTACTGCCCCTCCTCCCTAGTCTCTCACCTCTATCAGTTTTAACAAATTAAGAATACGTAAGGGGAATGGGATTAATAAAAAATAGCATCTAAAATGAACTATGAGTTTCTATATTCACTATGATGCTATGTAGTTCTATGGTTTGTGCATGAGAGGGGAGCATAGGACACACAACAACTTAGCCTACATCTGGCAGTTCTCTGTCAAAGCATTGCAGCACTGTGCTTGGATACCTGTGTCTATGTGTGCCTGTACAGTCAGTGCATACACATGTGCCTGATGTTGCCACAGGGGTCTCATTGTCTCTGCGTGGTTCCAACCCTATCTCACCGCTGGTTGTGGGCAGTTGGGGTGACACCTGTTCCTGTGAAAAACAAGGCCCAACCAGGCCTCCTGAGCCCCACCACAGAACCATGGAGGAAACGGAATACAGCAGGGCAGGGGCTCCCAACAACAACTATCAAGACAGGCTATACTCAAAGCTAACGTTGCATTGACGTTACATTGACATTCAACCATGTTTTTGGTGTGTTTGTGGGCTCATCTCTGCATGAGTGAAAGCCCCTGCCCCAGAGGAATAAAGCAAAAAAAAGCACCAGAGGGGATCAAAATAGAATAGACCTCCACCATGGGAAGTGAAAGTGTATTACAAAACGTACCCGTCTTCCTCCTCCCTCATCTGCCTCCTTTCCCCTTTTTCGTCTTGGGGCTCCTGGAACTAAGCGACCGGACGGTTTTTGAGAAAAATTGTTAGTCATGTGCGGTTAACCCTTCATTCCTGTTTCTGTGAAAAGTCTGTTGAAATCCTAACCGCTGGCTGGCGCCCGGGGCAGCTCTCAACGTTATGGGTCTGTCCTGACTGCGTTGGCTTGTTTTGGTTCTGTTACAGTGAGCCAGTGATTAGTGATTATCTGACACTGTCATTCAAACTTACAATATCTGTCTATTCTCTGTCAAATAATCTATTCATCTGTAAAATAAAAAGAACCAACACACTTAAAGGCCCAGGTTAGTCCAAATTCATTTTTCCTGCGTTATATATCATATGTACAACAGCATATGAAACTAACTGTAAAAGTGTGAAAAACATTTCTGTGTTATTTCCTGATAGTTGCTGGTAGAAAATACAATCTACACAGGACTTCTAATCAGCAGGTTTTCATGTCCGGCTTTCCATGGTGACATCACCATGCTATAAATTGGTTAATAGACCATTAACAAAGTGAGTTCCAAACCTCTCTGCCAATAACAGGCAGTTTTCAGTTTTCCCCTCCCTACTTAGAGCACTCTCAGACAGAACTAGCTAAATTCTCGCTTGAGAAATATTTTTTTGTTGCTAAAAAGCTACTTTTGTCCATTTTAAAATATATATTTTTACAGTAAGTTATTTAATTGTTACCCAGAAATTATTTGATATTGATATAAAAACGTCTGCATTGGGTCTTTAATTGAAAAAGCCTTTAAAGCCTTTGATTAGAGTCAGGTGTGTCAGTGCTAGGCCAAAAATAAAATGTGCACCTCCGGCTGCATTTACACAGGCAGCCCAATTCTGATATTTTTTCCACTAAGTGGTCTTTTGACCAATCACATCGGATCTTTTCACATCAGCTTTCTCAGAGCTTATCTGATTGGTTAAAAGACCAATTTGTGAGAAAAAAACTTTTCTGAATTGGATTGCCTGTATAAATGCAGCCTTTGGGTCCCCAGGCCCAGAATTGGGAAACACTGGAGCATTGTAGTGTGTAAATGCATTTACATTGATATGTACAGAAACATCCCACTGGGTACAAACTGGTTGAATCAACATTGTTTCAACTTAATTTGACAACATATTGTGACGCGGAATCTACTGTTGTTTTGAGTGGGAAATTTCAACCACAGGATTAAGTCATCATTGTAACCCATTTTTAACATAGACAAACCTTGTATAAAATATGTTGAATTTGTACCTTTGAAACCATGTCAGATCTTCAATGTTATATCCACTATCCGAAAACAAACTATAGGCTGGATAGCACCTCCTACTACAGCTTAATTTGGTCCAGGGTTTTAACCAAGCTCTTCTTAGCGCTGATATTTGTCACTGACTACTACCAATGTGCTATTGTGAGAATGATTATTGAGAGATTCCTTAATAACTGAATATATTCACTGCTGCTATTGAAGTCATTCCAAAGAGTAGGTTTAATAACAGAGCAAATGAAATGTAACCACACTTCATCACTCATATATCATCAATGATGCTATTTAGATCTTTACAGCATTTACAAAGTCATCAACAGCTACTGTTTCAATTCAACCCAAGGTTCCACTAAAAATAGACAATACTTACAGGGCTAGGGTTTTAAGCTTTGGTTGATTTCAAAATAGACAATACATATAGGGCTAGGGTTTTAAGCTTTGGTTGATTTCAAAATAGACAATACATACAGGGCTAGGGTTTTAAGTTTTGGTTTATTTCAAAATAGACAATACATACAGGGCTAGGGTTTTAAGCTTTGGTTGATTTCAAAATAGACAATACATACAGGGCTAGGGTTTTAAGCTTTGGTTGATTTCAAAATAGACAATACATACAGGGCTAGGGTTTTAAGCTTTGGTTGATTTCAAAATAGACAATACATATAGGGCTAGGGTTTTAAGCTTTGGTTGATTTCAAAATAGACAATACATATAGGGCTAGGGTTTTAAGCTTTGGTTGATTTCAAAATAGACAATACATACAGGGCTAGGGTTTTAAGTTTTGGTTGATTTCAAAATAGACAATACATACAGGGCTAGGGTTTTAAGCTTTGGTTGATTTCAAAATAGACAATACATACAGGGCTAGGGTTTTAAGCTTTGGTTGATTTCAAAATAGACAATACATACAGGGCTAGGGTTTTAAGCTTTGGTTGATTTCAAAATAGACAATACATACAGGGCTAGGGTTTTAAGCTTTGGTTGATTTCAAAATAGACAATACATACAGGGCTAGGGTTTTAAGCTTTGGTTGATTTCAAAATAGACAATACATATAGGGCTAGGGTTTTAAGCTTTGGTTGATTTCAAATTAGTCAGAAAATGTATAATTGATATATTGGATTGACATCTCCACGAAATCAAATCTAACTTTATAAAAAAAAGCGCATTTCAAGTTTAATTAGATTAGATTTAGTCCTATTCTTTAACCTAGATTTTTGGTTGAGATGGAGACGTGAATCCAACATTTTAATTATTAATTTGTAGACCAACTGAATATTGAATAGTGTTTGGTTATCAACGCAACCAAACATGAACATTTGAAGGAGATGTATCTTTTCTTGGACAGTTCCATCTGTGCTACGGATTAACTCTGCCTTTAATTACACTTTCTCTACAAAGGTAACACTTTGCATAACACGTTACAATTTCATAACGTGTCATGACACTCAGTGCCATAAGACATAAACATGCCATAATATGTCATAACAGCTGACGTAACTTGTTATAATATGGCCATAACACTGTCATGACACATATTTAGACCTGTTATTGTGTTATTTTATAGCTGGTTATGACACTACATAAGAGTGTAAAAACCGACCACACAAGGCAAAGCATTCAATTACACCATAGCCTACGTGTCAACACTATGTTTATGTTATATATCTTTTTTCAATTTACCATATTAAATTATCATTGTAATTGCGCACACATTGATGTCAGACATGCACCTACCCCAACGGTCTGTTGCTGACGACTGGGATGAATGCAGGAGCAAATGTCAGGAGAAGGACAAGGCACCCTCTTTTTGACTGATGACTGATATAAGGGGATGTACAGTTGAAGTCGGAAGTTTACATACACCTTAGCCAAATACATTTACACTCAGTTTTTCACAATTCCTGACATGTAATCCTAGTAAATATTCCCTGTCTTAGGTCAGTTAGGATCACCACTTTATTTTAAGAATGTGAAATGTCAGAATAATAGTAGAGAGAATTATTTATTTCAGCTCTTATTTCTTTCATCACATTCCCAGTGGGTCAGAAGTTTACATACACTCAATTAGTATTTGGTAGCATTGCCTTTAAATTGTTTAACTTGGGTAAAACGTTTCGGTTAGCCTTCCACAAGCTTCCCACAATAAGTTGGGTGAATTTTGGCCCATTCCTCCTGACAGAGCTGGTGTAACTGAGCCAGGTTTGTAAGGCCTTCTTGCTCGCACACGCTTTTTCAGTTCTGCCCACAAATGTTCTATAGGATTGAGGTCAGGGCTTTGTGATGGCCACTCCAATACCTTGACTTTGTTGTCCTTAAGGCATTTTGCCACAACTTTGGAAGTATTCTTGGGGTCATTGTCCATTTGGAAGACCCATTTGCAACCAAGCCTTAACTTCCTGACTGATGTCTTGAGATGTTGCTTCAATATATCCACATAATTTTCCGTCTTCATCATGCCATCTATTTTGTGAAGTGCACCAGTCCCTCCTGCAGCAAAGCACCTCCACAACATGATGCTGCCACCCCCGTGCTTCATGGTTGAAATGGTGTTCTTTGGCTTACAAGCCTCCCCCTTTTTCCTCCTAACATAACAATGGTCATTATGGCCAAACAGTTCTATTTTTGTTTCATCAGACCAGAGGACATTTCTCAAAAAAGTAGGATCTTTGTCCCCATGTGCAGTTGCAAACCGTATTCTGGCTTTTTTATGGCGGTTTTGGAGCGGTGGCTTCTTCCTTGCTGAGCGGCCTTTCATGTTATGTCGATATAGGACGTGTTTTACTGTGGATATAGATACTTTGTACCTGTTTCCTCCAGCATCTTCACAAGGTCCTTTGCTGTTTTTCTGGTATTGATTTGCACTTTTCGCACCAAAGTACGTTCATCTCTAGGAGACAGAATGTGTCTCCTTCCTGAGCGGTATGACGGTTGCGTGGTCCCATGGTGTTTATACTTGCGTACTATTGTTTGTACAGATGAACGTGGTACCTTCAGGCATTTGGAAATTGCTCCCAAGGATGAACCAGACTTGTGGAGGTCTACAATTTTTTCTGAGGTCTTGGCTGATTTCTTTTCATTTTCCCATGACGTAAAGCAAAGAGGCACTGAGTTTGAAGGTAGGCCTTGAAATATGTCCACAGGTACACCTCCAATTGACTCAAATTATGTCAAATAGCCTATCAGAAGCTTCTAAAGCCATGACATCATTTTCTGGAACAAGCTGTTTAAAGGCACAGTCAACTTAGTGTATGTAAACTTTTGACCCACTGGAATTGTGATACAGTGAATTATAAGTGAAATAATCTGTATGTAAACAATTGTTGGAAAAATGACTTGTGTCATGCACAAAGTAGATGTTATAACCGACTTGCCAAAATTATAGTTTGCTAACAAGACATTTCTGGAGTTGATGAAAAACTAGTTTTAATGACTCCAACCTAAGTGTATGTAAACCTCTGACTTCAACTGTACGTGATAGGTCTATCTGGCTTATATGATTATGGTAGTTATAATGCTTCCTGAGTTTCATACAGTAAATATTCTTAGTCCAAGTAAAATGACACGGGATGGTCATAATGCTTCATGACAGTTTCATAAAGTGTATTTTCTATTTTCTAAGTTATTTAAAATATTTTTATTTGACCTTTATTTAACCAGGTAGGCTAGTTGAGAACAAGTTCTCATTTACAACTGTGACATGGTCAAGATAAAGCAAAGCAGTGTGACACAAACAACACCACAGAGTTGCACATGGAATAAACAAACATACAGTCAATAACACAATAGAAAAAAGTCTATGTACAGTGTGTGCAAATGAGGTAATAAATAGGCCATAGTGGCGAAATAATTACAATTTAGCAATTAAACACTGGAGTGATAGATGTGCAGAAGATGAATGTGCAAGTAGGGATACTGGGGTGCAAAGGAGCAAAAAAATTAATAAATAACAGTATGGGGATGAGGTAGTTGGATGAGCTATTTACAGATGGGCTATGTACAGGTGCAGTGATCTGTGAGCTGCTCTGACAGCTGGTGCTTAAAGTTAGTGAGGGAGATTTGAGTCTCCAGCTTCAGTGATTTTTGCAATTCGTTCCAGTCATTGGCAGCAGAGAACTAGAAGGAATGGCGACCAAAGGAGGAATTGGCTTTGGGGGTGAATATGATGAAAGAAACACTGTAAAGAATTCATAACATCAACAACAAAGGATTTAAGAAATAAACTTTCAAACAAAAGTAAACTTCTTTGTAGGGAAAAAGCTAATTTGAATACATTTATGTTTTAACACTCTTATTAAGTAGGTGTCATAACCAGCCATTCAATAACACAATAAATGTCACAACAAGTGTAAATATGTGTCATGACAGTGTTATGACCATATTATGACAGGTTATGACAAGTTATGTCAGCTGTTATGACATATTATGACATGGCGGCACGTAGCCTAGTGGTTAGAGCGTTGGGCCAGTAACCGAAAGGTTGCTGGATCGAATCCCCGGGCTGACAAGGTAAAAATCTGTCGTTCTGCCTCTAAATAACCCACTGTTCCCCTGTATGCGGTCATTGTAAATAATAATTTGTTCTTAACTGACTTGCCTTGTTAAATAAAGGTTACATATTATGACACTGGGTGTCAAGTGAAGTGTTACCCAGTTGGTGTTATTCAACCTTAAAATGAGTAACACATCCATGGCCACATTTTGAGGTTAGCAGACAGTAACTATACATTTCTTCTTATGTTCTCATAGAGAGTGTGTTCATAGAAAGCATGCAAAGGTTGCAGGTCTATGGAGATGTTCACAATTGCTATAATAATCTGTGCAGAATCTTCAACAGCATTGATCACTTGCACTATGTAATTTCAACTGCAATCCAAGCAGTGGTGGAAAAAGTACCCAATTGTCATACTTGAGTAAAAGTAAAGATACCTTAATAGAAAATGACTCAAGTAAGAGTGAAAGTCACCCAGTAAAATACCATTGGAGTAAAAGTCTAAAAGTTAAATGTATTTCAGTATCAAAGTAAATGTAATTGCTCAAATATAGTTAAGTATCAATTGTAAAAGTATAAATCATTTCAAATTCCTTATATTAAGCAAACTAGACGGCACCATTTTCGTGTTTTATTAATTTACGGATAGCCAGAGGCACACTCCAACACAGACATAATTTACAAAACGAATAATTTGTGTTTAGTGTGTCCGCCAGGTCAGAGGCAGTAGAGATGACCAGGGATGTTCTCTTGATAAGTGTGTGAATTGGACCATTTTCCTGTCCTGCTAAGCATTCAAAACGTAACGAGTACTTTTGGGTGTCAGGGAAATTATATGGAGTAAAAAGTACTTTATTTTCTTTAGGAATATAGTGAAGTAAATGTAAAAGTTGTCCAAAATATAAATAGTAAAGTAAATATACTCCAAAAAACAACTGAAGTAGTACTTTTAAGTATTTTTATTTAAGTACTTTACACCACTGAATCCAGGTCATTTGGATGTGCTATTAGATTAAGCAGAGATAACACATTTAGATGACAACTAAACAAAAAAACAGACATTGTTTTTCCATTGGAATTTGGTTGTGCTTTTAGATGGTTGAAATCATAGTGATAACACATTGGCAATCCCACAAACTTCTGGCTGTCTTTTTGAGTGGGTTACTAAAGGTTGAAATCTCATCGTCTCAACCAAATATTACCCAAATTTCCACATTGAAATTAGGTGGTGTGCCCAGTGGGATAGGCCTTCACACTACACAGAGCAATATACTTATACCACATATGAACCCAAACTCTAGTCGATATCTACAATTAATCTCCACAAAATCTTTATTTATCCTCACATGTCCAATGAAAATGTAAAAATGGCAAATGCCTGAAACTATCCAGAAAATAAATCAATGATAGGCGACCTCAGTAGGCCACACATGCTACGAAAATGAAGAATTTATATAGAAATTGACAATATGATTCCATAAGTGGAAATGCTATTGAGGTTTGTTTGTTTATGGTCATTAATAGGATGATTTGCACAGCAGGGAGTTATTGAGTCTAAATTGAACAGAGGATGATCCTATCTCTGAATTAGTGGTATGCAGAACAAACATTGCGCTGCCTTGCACACACACACACACACACACACACACACACACACACACACACACACACACACACACACACACACACACACACACACACAAAGCCCTTCCTCAGAAATAATGGAGATATTATCTTCTCCTAACCGGATTTCGTTGAGATTAAAAATCAACCCCATACTGACCTATTCAGTATCCCCAAACTGCACGCACACGCACACGCATCCCCACCCCCCCCCCCACACACAGCCCTTTTCTGTTCCCCGACACACACTAGCTTGTTCCTCCTGTATAAATGGAGAGAGCATATCTTCCTCCCCCTGACCTAACGCAGTAGTAAGTCAAATCAAGCTAACCCCCTTACCCCTACAGACACACACAGAATTTCAAAGCTGAAATCAGAGAATGTCAAAAGACTACAAGAATCAAAGACGGAACCAAAAATGGAAATGTAGAATAGAGAAATATACACACACACACACACACACAAACACAAACACAAACACACACACACACACACACACACACATTAAAAGACAGGCATACAGAGACAGACACACAGAGACAGACACACAGAGACAGTGGCTGGTGTCTGCCCCTGGGCCAATGGCTGATGCATCCCCCTGCCTGCCTGCTGAGGCTGTCCTGCTCCTGGCTTCACACACACAGGACCTCGCTGCTCTGCTCCCTTTCCTTCCCTCACTTACTCGGCTAGCTGGAGCTCTGCGTTGCCATGACGGCAGTCAGCTGGAGGGACTGCAAGTGGGCGGTCAGGACGCCTGATCCCTGCCATCCTGCCACTGCCTGTCTGTGTGTGCAGCCAGGGTCCTAGGAACGACTGTCACACACCAACAACATACCAGCACACACACTTGCATACATGCACGAAGACATACACACACACACCGGCACACATTGATTTACACAGCTCTGCAAATAAATCTGGGGATGTTATTTATTATGATGGTATACTGGCATGCACACAATAGGGGGGTATGCTGTGTGCGCATGCACACGCACAGACATATATACACACACACACAGACACACCCTCAGAGAGACAGCCACAAACGGTGGAAACAGTTAGAGCGTCGAAACACATAGAAATAACCCACAGGTTGAACTGTCACTAAGGAGGTCTCTGTGCTGTGTACCAAATCTATGTCTCTCAATAGCAGACCTACTATATACTGTACCAAAAAAAAAAAATAACACGTTTTATTGTCACATATGCAGTGAAATGTGTTTTTTTTACAGGGTCAGCCATAGTAGTACAGCACCCCTGGATCCAATTATGGTTAAGTGCCTTGCTCAAGGGCACATCGACCGGTTCACCTGGTCTGGTTGGGTATTCGAACCAGCGCCATTTCAGTTACTGGCACAGACAGACAGACAGACAGACAGACAGACAGACAGACAGACAGACAGACAGACAGACAGACAGGTTCTACGATATATCTGTTGGTTCTACGATAGCTCTAGGTTCTATGATAAATAGATCTAGGTTCTATGATAAATAGATCTAGGTTCTATGATAAATAGATCTAGGTTCTACGATAAATATCTATAGGCCTATGTTCTACGCAGTGCAGATGGAACGCTGTGTATGCAGTAGAAAATAATCCATAGATATTTTACTAAATAAATGTAGCCCAGTTATTGTTGTGTAATGAAAAATATGCTGCTTTTCTTGCCCAGGGTTCACTTGTCAAAAATATATCTATGCCTTCCCTGGTTAAATATTAAATGCAGGCAGACGTATTCTTTCTTCCTCAAATAGTTGTTGTGACGATGCAGCCTAGCACCAGCCTCGCACAGTGAGAAGAGACCACAATTTTAATTCATTAATGTTCCCCCTTATTCTCCAGCAAATGGATTAGTTTGATTGACTACCTCTTGCCGAATTCATTCCTAAACATTTGTTATTACGCTGTATGAGGATAACCTCAGTATTTATTGTCATTATTTGCTTATCAAACCCATTTCCTAACATATATAGGCCTACACTCTTAGAAAGAAGGGTTGCAAAAGGGTTCTTCGCCTGTCCCAAAAGTAGAACCATTTTCTGCTTCCAGGTAGAATCCTTTTTGGTTCCAGATAGAACCCTTTTAGGTTCCATGTAGAACCCTCTGGAAGGGGTTTTACATGGAACCCAAAGGAACCTGGAACCAAAAATAGTTCTCCAAAGGGTTCTCCTATAGGGACAACTGAATACCCTTTTTAGGTTCTAGTCCTTATTGTGGTTGGAGATTTGAGCAGCTTGGTTCTGTGTTTGTTTCGTTTCACAATCACCGTCAATTGCGTTCACACAAGAATGTGGGGTTTCAGAAAATTTATTCAAACTCAGTTTACGTGGTCTGCTAATTATTATGCATTTTGCAGTAGTTAAAAGCAATTAATGACACAATTTAGAAATGTTAATTGGCTGCTAATTTGATATGTTTCCCACGTGTCCAATGCTCCCAGAGGGCTATACTCCGATTGAAGCTAGATCTACTCAGGGTTTTCTATCTAGCCAGCTTCAGTTAGCTTCACATTCCAGCTCAGGCTTCATCTGTACTACGGCAGTGGTTGTAACTGTGCCTACATGTCACACGTGGCTAGTTGAATGCTTAACTCTTCATTGAGACAATGCTGAAACATCAATCCGTAGGGGATTCAGTGCCACATTTTCAAATGTTCCGAAATCCAAAAGAAAATATAGAGAAATATAGAACAGCTACCTTTCTGAAAGTCTACACATTTTGCAATGAGGCTGAGAGAAAATTTTGTATTTTTAAAGTTAATTATAGCTAAAATAGAGTCAACACGACTGTGATAAAGGCACTAGATTATGAGCTTGTTTGGTAAATGAACAAATGAAGTAGGCAGTGGCATGGTGCATATAGCCATAGAAGCACAGAGACATGCTGTATGCCTCAATGTGATCATATTCGTGGCTTAATGGGGGTGTGGCCTTCAGTTAGTTATTTTTGGCCACCCATCCCATGAGAGTGAATATCACTCCAGTTCATGTGAATGTCATTCCAGTGCTATCTGATGATGTTTGCAAGTTTAGGTAAAAAGAGAAAACAATGTCCCGTTTGGAACACTGACAAGTGAAGTGGAGTCAGAATTCAATGGCTCAGACATGAGACATATGTGGCAGGGTCTACAGACAATCATGGATTACAAAGGGAAAACCAATCGCAGACACCGACGTCTTGCTCTTCGCCTGCTTTGAGGATAACACAGTGCCACTGACGTGGCCCAATTCCAAGGACTGTGAGCTCTCGTTCTCCATGGCTGACATGAGTAAGACATTTAAGAGTGTTAACCCTTGCAAGGTTACCGACCCAGACGGCATTACTAACCGTGTCCTCAGAGCATGCGCAGACCAGCTAGCTGGAGTGTTTACGAACATATTGAAGTCTACTGTCCCCACTTGCTTCAAGCTGTCCATAATTGTTGGATAAAAGTCCATAAAAACTTGGATTAGCTAACACAATGTGCCATTGGAACACAGGAGTGATGGTTGCTGATAATGGGTCTCTGTTTGCCTATGTAGATATTCCATAAAAAATCTGCCGTTTCCAGCTACAATAGTCATTTACAACATTAACAATGTCTACACTGTAGACTTTCTGATCAATTTTATGTTATTTTAATGGACAAAAAAATGTGTTTTTCTTTCAAAAACAAGGACATTTTTAAGTGACGCCAAACTTTTGAACGGTAGTGTATGTATTTTATTTTATTTGCTCCCGAGTGGGTCGGCCCCGGGAGAAAATTAGTTTGACACCCCTGATTTAATCAGTCGTCTTCCTCAAATGAAGGGGAGGGATGATGACGCAATCTTTGCATGAGGACACTTCATTCAGGATAAATGAAGTTAGTCCTGAGATAGCCTGCCTGGGAGCAGGTTAGTTCTGAAGGATTTATTGCTATAGAAACGTACCTGGCTAAAAAAGGTGAGCCACGTTAATGGTACTGGTTATCCCGAGTTGAACTTAGAGTAGACCAAAGTTACCTCGCTAATTCCTCAAACCACGTACATAGTATAGGGTCTGTTCTATAGCTAGGTTGAAGATATAATGTAGGCTATGGGCGTGTTCCTCTCCCCAGGCGTTGCTGACACATGCTAGATGTTACAATGACTGTATAGGTATTTTAAGTATCAGCTAACCACACGTCGATGGCACGCAACCATTGCTCATGCATGCAACGTCTGAGTAGGGGAACGCGACCTATGTACAGTTGACCATATTAAATTATCCTTGTAATTGCGCACACATTGATGTCAGACATGCACCTACCCCAACGGTCTGTTGCTGATGACTGGGATGAATGCAGGAGCAAATGTCAGGAGAAGGACAAGGCACCCTATTTTGACTGATGACTGATATAAGGGGATGTACAGTTGAAGTCGGAAGTTTACATACACCTTAGCCAAATACATTTACACTCAGTTTTTCACAATTCCTGACATGTAATCCTAGTAAATGTTCCCTGTCTTAGGTCAGTTAGGATCACCACTTTATTTTAAGAATGTGAAATGTCAGAATAATAGTAGAGAGAATGATTTATTTCAGCTCTTATTTCTTTCATCACATTCCCAGTGGGTCAGAAGTTTACATACACTCAATTAGTATTTGGTAGCATTGCCTTCAAATTGTTTAACTTGGGTCAAACGTTTCGGTTAGCCTTCCACAAGCTTCCCACAATAAGTTGGGTGAATTTTGTCCCATTCCTCCTGACAGAGCTGGTGTAACTGAAGCAGGTTTGTAGGCTTTGTTGTCCTTAAGCCATTTTGCCACAACTTTGGAAGTATGTTTGGGGTCATTGTCCATTTGGAAGACCCATTTGCGACCAAGCTTTAACTTCCTGACTGATGTCTTGAGATGTTACTTCAATTTATCTACATAATTTTCCTTCCTCATGATGCCATCTATTTTGTGAAGTGCACCAGTCCCTCCTGCAGCAAAGCACCCCCACAACATGATGCTGCCACCCCCGTGCTTCACGGTTGGAATGGTGTTCTTGGGCTTGCAAGCCTCCCCCTTTTTCCTTCAAACATAACGATGGTCATTATGGCCAAACAGTTCTACTTTTGTTTCATCAGACCAGAGGACATTTCTCCAAAAGTATGATCTTTGTCCCCATGTGCAGTTGGAAACCGTAGTCTGGCTTTTTTATGGCGGTTTTGGAGCAGTGGCTTCTTCCTTGCTGAGCGGCCTTTCAGGTTATGTCGATATAGGACTCGTTTTACTGTGGATATAGATACTTTTGTACCTGTTTCCTCCAGCATCTTCACAAGTTCCTTTGCTGTTGTTCTGGGATTGATTTGCACTTTTCGCACCACAGTACGTTCATCTCTAGGAGACAGAACGCGTCTCCTTCCTGAGCGGTATGACGGCTGCGTGGTCCCATGGTGTTTATACTTGCAGATGAACGCGGTACTTTCAGGCATTTGGAAATTGCTTCCAAGGATGAACCAGACTTGTGGAGGTCTACAATTTTTTCTGAGGTCTTGGCTGATTTCTTTTCATTTTCCCATGATGTCAAGCAAAGAGGCACTGAGTTTGAAGGTAGGCTTTGAAATACATTCACAGGTACACCTCCAATTGACTCAAATTATGTCAATTAGCCTATCAGAAGCTTCTAAAGCCATGACATCATTTTCTGGAATTTTCCAAGCTGTTTAAAGGCTCAGTTAACTTAGTGTATGTACATTTCTGACCCACTGGAATTGTGACACAGTGAGTTAAGTGAAATCATCTGTCTGTAAACAATTGTTGGAAAAATGACTTGTGTCATGCACAAAGTAGATGTCCTAACTGACTTGCCAAAACTATAGTTTGTTAATAAGAAATTTGTGGAGTGGTTGAAAAACAAGTTTTAATGACTCCAACCTAAGTGTATGTAAACTTCTGACTTCAACTGTACGTCTTCAACCTAGTTCTATTGGGGGAGGCAATGCGCCATATTGGGTGCATATTAATTTCGGTTCGGAAGTGCCAATTTTTGGGCAAGGGTTTAGTTTCTCCCCGTTTATTATTTTGATAATATACATGTACGGGCTCTGTATTATTTTTTGTTGATTCATTATATGGGTATTTTGTTCTATGCTAACTAATTAAGAATGTCATTCAATTTATTATGTGAGTAATACTGTGATTTTAGAGAGACAATGTCCCCCACTCTGTGAAGTGAGTTGGTACGACCCAATCCAGGTAGGAGGTTTACCAACTGGTAGGCTATTTATGCCAGTCTGTTGCAAACCTTCAGGGCAAAATTTACCCGCCTGTAATGTGCTTGCGAGATACTTTATGTAAGCTGTAGGCCCTATACTGGGAAGAGTGTTTTCTGGGAAGAGTGTTTTTCTATATATTCAAACTTTTTCTTGTGTTTTTGTGGATCCATTTGTATGTATCCAAGTCAACTGCTGAACATTATCACCTTGCTATAAATAAATCATGTGACTTTACTGTAAAGACTTTTGTCTTGCACCTTCCTGCCATCTCTCTGCCATCCATCCAAGACTGCATCCCACAGGTAAGCTCGACACCAAAGGCCCGGTTGGTTACAAGATGTTAGGCTAGTGTACAGTCCACCCACTGATCCATAACCATGGCTGTAATAAGTGTGGTGTCTGAGGCCTGTACAGCAGGCCATAATGGCTATTTACCAACCTTCCATCCATCTTACGTAGAAAACTTAACAAGACGGCACCTCATGCTCCATGGCCACATACAGCTCTTCATTAATCCATTATTTTTCATACAGTATCAATCTAAAACAACTGTAGCTCCAAGGAGACATTGTGGAACGTCTACTCCATAAGTAAACCTCTGTAATATTCATTACTAACAATGCTGTTGTGCACAGGGTAATTACGGACAAGACATGGTCAGGGTTGGGGAGTAACTGATTTCTGTAATTACATAATTGTAATCAGTAACTGATTACGTAGTTGTAATCAGTTACGTTACCAGCAACATCAAAAAATATACTTTTGAAAAAACTAGATGATTACTTATTGGATTACTTTCAAATTCAGAAAGGATGTTTGCGAAGAAAATGCAGTATGACACCTTTCTGTTTTCTCAATGACATTTAATTCACCATTAAAACATTTATCATTTTTGTCTAGATCTTCTCAGGTTTTGTCTTCAGTAATCAGATTACATTAGTGAGTTTGGGTAATCCAAAAGCTACGTTTCTGATTAAAATGTTGGACAGGTAACTAGTAACAGATTACATTATGAAAGTAACCTACTCAACCCCGGAAGTAGTAATAAATACCAAACATTTCATTAGACTGTATTGTTCTATGTTCATGGAGGATGAATCCGTGTGTGTGTGTGTGTGTGTGTGGAAGTTCGTATGCGTGTGGGCCAAATGCACCTGTGTGTGATGCAGTCTTGTGTGTAGAGTGTAGAACAGAGATATCCAGTGGGATTCTCGTCTCCATTGGATTTGGCAGAGCAGGTCAGATTATGGACCTCACACAGAGCTACAGGGGACAGCCTTCTGAGCTGTGAGTTCACCTCTCCACTCACCCTCTCCCTCCCTGCTTCTCGCTCTTTCCCTCTCACATCACTTGTTCCTGTTTCCTTGCTGCAGGCTGGAAGGGAGGGAGCATACAGGCTCAGCTCAGCATTGTCCCATCCCCCCACTCAGAGCAGGGCACTGCCTCCCCTAAACCCCCCCCCCCCACCCCGATGAAAATATGCAAATCGACAAGCGCTGGGTTGGCTTGTCCCTGCCGGTCAGACAGACACACTAGAGCTTCACAACTGAGTATCAGTGTGCAGTGTGTGTAGGTGGGTTGGGCATGTGCTTTTGTGCATGCGTGAGTGTCAGACATGGGTTCAAATAATATTTCCAATATCTCAATTACTTTCACATAGATTCGAAGTAGGTATTCAGATATATCTTATTTGAAAAGACAAGTAGTTTAATATTTTCATGTAATTGGAAAATCACTTGGAAAGTATTTGAAAATGCTCAAATACACTGACTCAAATACACTCCCATGCATTTAACCCAGGAATTGGAAAATAGTATACTCAAACAATTTGGTACACTATTTGTAACCATTTAAATACTCAGATAAAAGTACTTGCTTTGGGCTGTGTATTTGAAAATACCAAATACTCAAGAAGAGATGTATTTGAACCCATGTCTGGTGTGTGTGGTGCCATAATATTATGGCTGACCCTGTAAAACAACACATTTTACTGCACCTATCCGGTGTATGTGGTAATAAAACATCTGTGTGTATGTTTGTGTGTGCTTGGTTGTTCTCATGCTATGTGTGTGTGGTGTGTATGAGAGAGAGAGAAAATAAAATTGTGAGAATTAGGAGATTGTCTCTGTTCCACAATGTCCCCAGGCAGGTGTGCAGGCCAGGCACAGTAGTCCAGGGATTGCCTGAGTTTCAAGGACAGGATACATAGTCATGAGAATGACCAACACAGATTCTTCCACACTATGAGAAACACACATAGGCCTATAAACCCCTCCACACACACACACACACACACACACACACACACACACACACACACACACACACACACACACACACACACACACACACACACACACACACACACACACACACACACACACACACACACACACACACACACACAAATAAAAGGAAGCCTTTATCAGCTTGCTGAGCTACACATTGAGTCCATCTGTCTAAGTAAGATGTCACAGAACCTATTGACTCACATGACCTCTGACCTCGGCCAGCCTATCAAGCCATGCCCCCAGGTCAGGGCCGAAGTGTGCCTCCCATGCAGCTGCCTTGATGGGGCTTGGGTGTAGGGATGGGGTGGGGTGAGAGGGGTGAGAGGGGACCCAAGCAGGGTGTGGAGGTGAGTCATTTTACACAAGCTTTCACACAGCAGGTAGCCTAGCAGTTAGAGCTTGGGCCAGTAACCAAAGGTTCTCTAGTTCGAATCCCCTAGAAGACAAGGTGAAAAATCTGTTGATGTGCCCTTAAGCAAGGCACTTAACCTTAATTGTTCCAGGGGCGCTGAACAATGGTGACCCTGGCCGTGACCCGACTCTCCGATGGTGTCTCAAAGGGCGTTACGATATGCAAAAAACACACTATTAATACACACTTGTACATGTGTGAAATAGGACAAATATAAGCACGCACCAAATTATTATTATTGTCGGCAAGTTCATTTAGCTGTAATTAAAAAGGACAAGCCCCCTGTCCAGGTTTTCTGAAAAAGCCCCCCCCCCCCTTCCTCTTTTCATCCTACTCTCCCTTTGGCACTAAGCCCTATCCCTTTCTCTGTGTAACCTGTTGTGATTGCACCTGCCAGGTCCAGGGAGATGAGAGAGCTGTTAACAGTGATTACATCATAGCCCAGACTTGGAGATTTGCCTCATTGGTTTTAGTTTTTCTTTGTAAAGCATGGCTCGATATTTCCGTTTCTTCATAGTAAAATTCCAGTGGTTTGTCAATGTGTGTGTGTGTGTGTGTGTGTGTGTGTGTGTGTGTGTGTGTGTGTGTGTGTGTGTGTGTGCATTCAGTGCTTACAGAGTTACACAAAAAGGAGATAAAAAAAAATAACAAACAGTTGTTTACACACACAATAATGACATAAAGTATGCAAAATAATGTAATTATCTGTAATTTACATGCTAATCCACAACTATACTGATGTTAAAATACAGCACACCATGTTTTAAAAACAGAATGGTCACCCCTTAGACTGTACCTACTGATGGATATCTATCCTTTTGAACACCAAATGTTATTTGTCCCTATTTTTCTCTGACTCAGTCAGTGGTCTGGTCTGGTGTGTGTGAGAGGGAGAGAGAATGAGACAGAGAAGTGGGGGTGCTTCGGTAGTATTTTCCCTGTATACCTGTTCTCTGCCCCCGGCCTGTCTCTCTCAGCCCTCTCTGACCCCCATTCATCAACAGCTGTACCCTGGGGGCTCACCATGTCAACCCTCCTTCCTTCCCTCTACTCTCAGATGAAACTCATCTCATTTACATTTACATTTAAGTCATTTAGCAGACGCTCTTATCCAGAGCGACTTACAATCTCTCTCTGCAATCCACTTTAATCAACTCAACCCTTCTTTATACTCTCTCTTTTACATTTCATTGCATAGCTCAGTCTCTTTATCTCTCGTCTCATCCCTCCTGATCTGCACGTGGACATACTGTGCAAACATGGTTGTCCTTAGAGGATTGGATGAGCCATCTGTTGTGAAAATGTAAATATTTATATAATATCACTCTCGTGGAGTTTACCATCCCACACCTTTCTCATCTGTTCCAATAGAGTCAGGAACTCTTCCAGTTCCTAAGTCGCAGGTGGCGCCTTGACCCTGAACCCTGCCCTCCCACGCCCACAGAAAAGACAGTCTGTGAAGGCCATGTTTGATTCTAGTGCTCGTCCTCTATGGACTGTTAGTAGAGCACATACCCCGGCAGCCGCAGGCGATGTAAGGATCTTCCAATCACAACATACACACAAAACAAACACACGTATCATGGCACACAGATCATGTATGTAAAGCATGTCTACACCCTGCAGTGATCATTGAACCTGCATACAGAACATATACACAGAGTGTACAAAACATTAGGAATACCTTTCCAATATTGAGTTGCACCCCGTTTTGCCCTCAGAACAGCCTCAATTTGTCGGGGCATGGACTCTGTGTGTGTATATATATATGTGTATGTATGTATATATATATATATATATCCTATAGGCCTGCTATTGACCAGGGAAGTATGGCCCAAGGCTCCTGTCCTGCTGCTCCCTTTAATTCGAAGTGATGCAGAAGCTACCTCTCTGTCCTACCCATGGCTGATACAGTAGATTGAGGAGACAAAGGGTGGGATTCTTGGTAACAGTAGCCTTATAACATATTTTATAAAAGATTGAAGGAATATTTTCCATACGGGCATTTTGTACAAGATAAATCATGTATTGGTCTACTCATCCCCCAACCCTACCCTGTCACAAAACTACATAAAAGCATCTCCTGATCTAAAACCGTTGTCTTTGCAGCCAATATGTATGGAGAATGTTTGTGCAACACTGCCCACTGGTGTTACATGAATGCAAATGCAGCTCAAAAAGTCAGCATGTCTCTGTCTGATTAGTAGAATATTGTTTTAGTATCCCATTGTTTGAATTTGACCTTAAACAAGTAATCTCAATGAGAGTGAATGATAGTGGTAGATATTAAATGGTAGTGGTAGACAGATAATGGTAGTGATAGATATTGAATGGTAGTGATAGATATTGAATGGTACTAGTAGATAGTGAATGGTAGTAGTAGATAGTGAATAGTAGTAGTAGATAGTGAATGGTACTAGTAGAGAGTGAATGGTACTAGTAGAGAGTGAATGGTACTAGTAGAGAGTGAATGGTACTTGTAGAGAGTGAATGGTACTTGTAGAGAGTGAATGGTACTAGTAGATAGTGAATGGTACTAGTAGATAGTGAATGGTACTACTGGATAGTGAATGGTACTACTGGATAGTGAATGGTAGTGATGGATAGATAATTGTAGTGATAGAGTGAATGGTAGTGATAGATATTGAATGGTAGTGGTAGACAGGTAATGGTAGTTGTAGACAGTGAATGGTAGTGATAGATATTGAATGGTATTTATAGATAATGAACGGTAGTGGTAGATAGGGAATGGTAGTAGTATATAGAGAATGGTAGCGATAGAGAGTGAATGGTACTAGTAGAGAGTGAATGGTACTAGTAGAGAGTGAATGGTACTAGTAGAGAGTGAATGGTACTAGTAGAGAGTGAATGGTACTTGTAGATAGAGAATGGTACTAGTAGATAGAGAATGGTACTAGTAGATAGTGAATGGTACTAGTAGATAGTGAATGGTAGTAGTATATAGAGAATGGTAGCGATAGAGAGTGAATGGTACTAGTAGAGAGTGAATGGTACTAGTAGAGAGTGAATGGTACTAGTAGAGAGTGAATGGTACTTGTAGAGAGTGAATGGTACTTGTAGATAGAGAATGGTACTAGTAGATAGAGAATGGTACTAGTAGATAGTGAATGGTACTAGTAGATAGTGAATGGTAGTAGTAGATAGTGAATGGTAGTGGTAGAGAGTGAATGGTAGTGGTAGATAGTGAATGGTAGTAGTAGATAGTGAATGATAGTAGTAGATAGTGAATGGTAGTGGTAGAGAGTGAATGGTAGTAGTAGATAATGAATGGTAGTAGCAGATAGTGAATGGTAGTAGCAGATAATGAATGGTAGTGATAGATATTGAATGGTAGTGATAGACATTGAATGGTAGTGGTAGATAGTGAATGGTAGTAGTATATAGAGAATGGTAGTAGTATATAGAGAATGGTAGCGATAGAGAGTGAATGGTACTAGTAGAGAGTGAATGGTACTAGTAGAGAGTGAATGGTACTAGTAGAGAGTGAATGGTACTAGTAGAGAGTGAATGGTACTAGTAGAGAGTGAATGGTACTAGTAGAGAGTGAATGGTACTAGTAGAGAGTGAATGGTACTAGTAGATAGTGAATGGTACTAGTAGATAGTGAATGGTACTAGTAGATAGTGAATGGTACTAGTAGATAGTGAATGGTACTACTGGATAGTGCATGGTAGTGATGGATAGATAATTGTAGTGATAGAGAGTGAATGGTAGTGATAGATATTGAATGGTAGTGGTAGACAGGTAATGGTAGTTGTAGACAGTGAATGGTAGTGATAGATATTGAATGGTATTTATAGATAATGAACGGTAGTGGTAGATAGTGAATGGTAGTAGTATATAGAGAATGGTAGCGATAGAGAGTGAATGGTACTAGTAGAGAGTGAATGGTACTAGTAGAGAGTGAATGGTACTAGTAGAGAGTGAATGGTACTAGTAGAGAGTGAATGGTACTAGTAGAGAGTGAATGGTACTTGTAAATAGTGAATGGTACTAGTAGATAGTGAATGGTACTAGTAGATAGTGAATGGTACTAGTAGAAAGTGAATGGTACTAGTAGATAGTGAATGTTACTAGTAGATAGTGAATGGTAGTAGTATATAGAGAATGGTAGCGATAGAGAGTGAATGATACTAGTAGATAGTGAATGGTAGTAGTAGATAGTGAATGGTAGTAGTAGAGAGTGAATGGTACTAGTAGAGAGTGAATGGTACTAGTAGAGAGTGAATGGTACTAGTAGAGAGAGAATGGTACTAGTAGAGAGTGAATGGTACTAGTAGATAGTGAATGGTACTAGTAGATAGTGAATGGTACTAGTAGATAGTGAATGGTACTACTGGATAGTGCATGGTAGTGATGGATAGATAATTGTAGTGATAGAGAGTGAATGGTAGTGATAGATATTGAATGGTAGTGGTAGACAGGTAATGGTAGTTGTAGACAGTGAATGGTAGTGATAGATATTGAATGGTATTTATAGATAATGAACGGTAGTGGTAGATAGTGAATGGTAGTAGTATATAGAGAATGGTAGCGATAGAGAGTGAATGGTAGTAGTAGAGAGTGAATGGTACTAGTAGAGAGTGAATGGTACTAGTAGAGAGTGAATGGTACTAGTAGAGAGTGAATGGTACTAGTAGAGAGTGAATGGTACTAGTAGAGAGTGAATGGTACTAGTAGAGAGTGAATGGTACTAGTAGAGAGTGAATGGTACTAGTAGAGAGTGAATGGTACTAGTAGAGAGTGAATGGTACTTATCGATAGTGAATGGTACTAGTAGATAGTGAATGGTACTAGTAGATAGTGAATGGTACTAGTAGATAGTGAATGGTACTAGTAGATAGTGAATGGTAGTAGTAGATAGTGAATGGTAGTAGTATATAGAGAATGGTACTAGTAGAGAGTGAATGGTACTAGTAGAGCGTGAATGGTACTAGTAGAGAGTGAATGGTACTAGTAGAGAGTGAATGGTACTAGTAGAGAGTGAATGGTACTAGTAGAGAGTGAATGGTACTAGTAGAGAGTGAATGGTACTAGTAGAGAGTGAATGGTACTAGTAGAGAGTGAATGGTACTAGTAGAGAGTGAATGGTACTAGTAGAGAGTGAATGGTACTAGTAGATAGTGAATGGTACTACTGGATAGTGAATGGTAGTGATGGATAGATAATTGTAGTGATAGAGAGTGAATGGTAGTGATAGATATTGAATGGTAGTGGTAGACAGGTAATGGTAGTTGTAGACAGTGAATGGTAGTGATAGATATTGAATGGTATTTATAGATAATGAACGGTAGTGGTAGATAGTGAATGGTAGTAGTATATAGAGAATGGTAGCGATAGAGAGTGAATGGTACTAGTAGAGAGTGAATGGTACTAGTAGAGAGTGAATGGTACTTATCGATAGTGAATGGTACTTATCGATAGTGAATGGTACTAGTAGATAGTGAATGGTACAAGTAGATAGTGAATGGTACTAGTAGATAGTGAATGATAGTAGTAGATAGTGAATTGTAGTAGTAGATAGTGAATTGTAGTAGTAGAGAGTGAATGGTAGTGGTAGAGAGTGAATGGTAGTAGTAGATAGTGAATGATAGTAGTAGATAGTGAATGGTAGTGGTAGAGAGTGAATGGTAGTAGCAGATAGTGAATGGTAGTAGCAGATAATGAATGGTAGTGATAGATATTGAATGGTAGTGATAGATATTGAATGGTAGTGGTAGATAGTGAATGGTAGTAGTATATAGAGAATGGTAGTAGTATATAGAGAATGGTAGCGATAGAGAGTGAATGGTAGTAGTATATAGAGAATGGTAGTAGTATATAGAGAATGGTAGCGAGAGAGTGAATGGTACTAGTAGAGAGTGAATGGTACTAGTAGAGAGTGAATGGTACTAGTAGATAGTGAATGGTACTAGTAGATAGTGAATGGTACTAGTAGATAGTGAATGGTAGTAGTTGATAGTGAATAGTAGTAGTAGAGAGTGAATGGTACTAGTAGAGAGTGAATGGTACTAGTAGAGAGTGAATGGTACTAGTAGAGAGTGAATGGTACTTGTAAATAGTGAATGGTACTTGTAAATAGTGAATGGTACTTGTAAATAGTGAATGGTACTTGTAAATAGTGAATGGTACTAGTAGATAGTGAATGGTACTAGTAGATAGTGAATGGTACTAGTAGATAGTGAATGGTACTAGTAGATAGTGAATGGTACTAGTAGATAGTGAATGGTACTAGTAGATAGTGAATGGTACTAATGGATAGTGCATGGTAGTGATGGATAGATAATTGTAGTGATAGAGAGTGAATGGTAGTGAAAGATATTGAATGGTGGTGGTAGACAGGTAATGGTAGTTGTAGACAGTGAATGGTAGTGATAGATATTGAATGGTATTTATAGATAGTGAACGGTAGTGGTAGATAGTGAATGGTAGTAGTATATAGAGAATGGTAGCGATAGAGAGTGAATGGTACTAGTAGATAGTGAATGGTAGTAGTAGATAGTGAATAGTAGTAGTAGAGAGTGAATGGTACTAGTAGAGAGTGAATGGTACTAGTAGAGAGTGAATGGTACTAGTAGAGAGTGAATGGTACTAGTAGAGAGTGAATGGTACTTGTAAATAGTGAATGGTACTTGTAAATAGTGAATGGTACTTGTAAATAGTGAATGGTACTAGTAAATAGTGAATGGTACTAGTAGATAGTGAATGGTACTAGTAGATAGTGAATGGTACTAGTAGATAGTGAATGGTAGTAGTATATAGAGAATGGTAGCGATAGAGAGTGAATGATACTAGTAGATAGTGAATGGTAGTAGTAGATAGTGAATGGTAGTAGTAGAGAGTGAATGGTACTAGTAGAGAGTGAATGGTACTAGTAGAGAGTGAATGGTACTAGTAGAGAGTGAATGGTACTAGTAGAGAGTGAATGGTACTAGTAGAGAGTGAATGATAGTAGTAGAGAGTGAATGGTACTACTGGATAGTGAATGGTAGTGCTGGATAGATAATTGTAGTGATAGAGAGTGAATGGTAGTGATAGATATTGAACGGTAGTGGTAGACAGGTAATGGTAGTTGTAGACAGTGAATGGTATTGATAGATATTGAATGGTATTTATAGATAATGAACGGTATTTATAGATAATGAACGGTAGTGGTAGATAGTGAATGGTAGTAGTATATAGAGAATGGTAGCGATAGAAAGTGAATGGTACTAGTAGAGAGTGAATGGTACTAGTAGAGAGTGAATGGTACTAGTAGAGAGTGAATGGTACTAGTAGAGAGTGAATGGTACTAGTAGAGAGTGAATGGTACTAGTAGAGAGTGAATGATAGTAGTAGATAGTGAATGGTAGTAGTAGATAGTGAATGGTAGTAGTAGATAGTGAATGGTAGTAGTAGAGAGTGAATGGTAGTAGTAAGAGTGAATGGTACTAGTAGATAGTGAATGATAGTAGTAGATAGTGAATGGTAGTGGTAGAGAGTGAATGGTAGTAGTAGATAGTGAATGATAGTAGTAGATAGTGAATGGTAGTAGTAGATAGTGAATGATAGTAGTAGATAGTGAATGATAGTAGTAGATAGTGAATGGTACTAGCAGATAGTGAATGGTAGTAGTAGAGAGTGAATGGTAGTAGTAAGAGTGAATGGTACTAGTAGATAGTGAATGGTAGTAGTAGATAGTGAATGATAGTAGTAGATAGTGAATGATAGTAGTAGATAGTGAATGATAGTAGTAGATAGTGAATGGTAGTGGTAGAGAGTGAATGGTAGTAGTAGATAGTGAATAATAGTAGTAGAGAGTGAATGGTAGTGGTAGAGAGTGAATGGTACTAGTAGAGAATGAATGGTACTAGTAGATAGTGAATGGTACTAGTAGATAGTGAATGGTAGTAGTAGATAATGAATGGTAGTAGCAGATAGTGAATGGTAGTAGCAGATAGTGAATGGTAGTGGTAGATAGTGAATGGTAGTAGTAGATAGTGAATGGTAGTAGTAGATAGTGAATGGTACTAGTAGATAGTGAATGATAGTAGTAGATAGTGAATGATAGTAGTAGATAGTGAATGGTAGTAGTAGAGAGTGAATGGTAGTAGTAGAGAGTGAATGGTAGTGGTAGAGAGTGAATGGTAGTGGTAGAGAGTTAATGGTAGTGGTAGAGAGTGAATGGTAGTAGTAGATAGTGAATGGTAGCAGTAGAGAGTGAATGATACTAGTAGAGAGTGAATGGTAGTAGTAGATAGTGAATGGTAGTAGTAGAGAGTGAATGGTAGTGATGGATAGATAATTGTAGTGATAGAGAGTGAATGGTAGTGATAGATATTGAATGGTAGTGGTAGACAGGTAATGGTAGTTGTAGACAGTGAATGGTAGTGATAGATATTGAATGGTATTTATAGATAGTGAATGGTAGTAGTAGAGAGTGAATGGTACTAGTAGATAGTGAATGGTAGTAGTAGATAGTGAATGATAGTAGTAGATAGTGAATGGTACTAGTAGAGAGTGAATGGTACTAGTAGAGAGTGAATGGTATTTATAGATAATGAACGGTAGTAGTAGATAGTGAATGGTAGTAGTAGATAGTGAATGGTAGTAGTAGATAGTAAATGGTAGTAGTATATAGAGAATGGTAGCGATAGAGAGTGAATGGTACTAGTAGATAGTGAATGGTAGTAGTAGATAGTGAATGGTAGTAGTAGAGAGTGAATGGTACTAGTAGAGAGTGAATGGTACTAGTAGAGAGTGAATGGTACTAGTCGAGAGTGAATGGTACTAGTAGATAGTGAATGGTAGTGATGGATAGATAATTGTAGTGATAGAGAGTGAATGGTAGTGATAGATATTGAATGGTAGTGGTAGACAGGTAATGGTAGTTGTAGACAGTGAATGGTAGTGATAGATATTGAATGGTATTTATAGATAATGAACGGTAGTGGTAGATAGTGAATGGTAGTAGTATATAGAGAATGGTAGCGATAGAGAGTGAATGGTACTAGTAGAGAGTGAATGGTACTAGTAGAGAGTGAATGCTACTAGTAGAGAGTGAATGGTACTAGTAGAGAGTGAATGGTACTAGTAGAGAGTGAATGGTACTAGTAGAGAGTGAATGGTACTAGTAGAGAGTGAATGGTACTTGTAGAGAGTGAATGGTACTTGTAGAGAGTGAATGGTACTTGTAGAGAGTGAATGGTACTTATCGATAGTGAATGGTACTTATCGATAGTGAATGGTACTAGTAGATAGTGAATGGTACTAGTAGATAGTGAATGGTACTAGTAGATAGTGAATGGTAGTAGTAGATAGTGAATGGTAGTAGTAGATAGTGAATGGTACTAGTAGATAGTGAATGGTACAAGTAGATAGTGAATGGTACTAGTAGATAGTGAATGGTACTAGTAGATAGTGAATGGTACAAGTAGATAGTGAATGGTACTAGTAGATAGTGAATGGTACTAGTAGATAGTGAATGATAGTAGTAGATAGTGAATGATAGTAGTAGATAGTGAATGGTAGTAGTAGAGAGTGAATGGTAGTGGTAGAGAGTGAATGGTAGTGGTAGATAATGAATGGTAGTAGCAGAGAGTGAATGGTAGTAGCAGATAATGAATGGTAGTGATAGATATTGAATGGTAGTGATAGATATTGAATGGTAGTGGTAGATAGTGAATGGTAGTAGTATATAGAGAATGGTAGTAGAATATAGAGAATGGTAGCGATAGAGAGTGGATGGTAGTAGTATATAGAGAATGGTAGTAGTATATAGAGAATGGTAGTAGTAGAGAGTGAATGGTACTAGTAGAGAGTGAATGGTACTAGTAGAGAGTGAAGGGTACTAGTAGAGAGTGAAGGGTACTAGTAGAGAGTGAATGGTACTTGTGAATGGTACTAGTAGATAGTGAATGGTACTAGTAGATAGTGAATGGTACTAGTAGATAGTGAATGGTACTAGGAGATAGTGAATGGTACTAGGAGATAGTGAATGGTAGTAGTATATAGAGAATGGTAGCGATAGAGAGTGATTGATACTAGTAGAGAGTGAATGGTACTAGTAGAGAGTGAATGGTACTAGTAGAGAGTGAATGGTACTAGTAGATATTGAATGGTACTAGTAGAGAGTGAATGGTACTAGTAGATAGTGAATGATAGTAGTAGATAGTGAATGGTAGTGGTAGAGAGTGAATGGTAGTAGTAGATAATGAATGGTAATAGCAGATAGTGAATGGTAGTAGCAGATAATGAATGGTAGTGGTAGATAGTGAATGGTAGTTGTAGACAGTGAATGGTAGTGATAGATATTGAATGGTATTTAGAGATAATGAACGGTAGTAGTAGATAGTGAATGGTTATTTATAGCCAATGAACGGTAGTGGTAGATAGTGAATGGTATTTATAGATAGTGAATGGTAGTAGTAGATAGTGAATGGTAGTGGTAGATAGTGAATGGTAGTAGTAGATAGTGAATGGTAGTAGTAGATAGTGAATGGTAGTAGTAGATAGTGAATGGTAGTAGTAGATAGTGAATGGTAGTGGTAGATAGTGAATGGTAGTGGTAGATAGTGAATGGTAGTAGTAGACAGGTAATGGTAGTTGTAGACAGTGAATGGTAGTGATAGATAACGAATGGTAGTGGTATATAGTGAATGGTAGTGGTAGATAGTGAATGGTAGTAGTAGATAGTGAATGGTAGTAGTAGATAGTGAATGGTAGTAGTAGATAGTGAATGGTAGTGGTACATAGTGAATGGTAGTGGTAGATAGTGAATGGTAGTGGTAGATAGTGAATGGTAGTGGTAGATAGTGAATGGTAGTGGTAGATTGTGAATGGTAGTGGTAGGTAGTGAATGGTAGTAGTAGATAGTGAATGTTAGTAGTAGATAGTGAATGGTAGTAGTAGATAGTGAATGGTAGTAGTAGATAGTGAATGGTAGTGGTACATAGTGAATGGTAGTGGTAGACAGGTAATCGTAGTTGTAGACAGTGAATGGTAGTGATAGATAACGAATGGTAGTGGTATATAGTGAATGGTAGTAGTAGACAGGTAATGGTAGTTGTAGACAGTGAATGGTAGTGATAGATAACGAATGGTAGTGGTATATAGTGAATGGTAGTGGTAGATAGTGAATGGTAGTAGTAGATAGTGAATGGTAGTGGTAGATTGTGAATGGTAGTAGTAGATTGTGAATGGTAGTAGTAGATAGTGAATGGTAGTAGTAGATAGTGAATGGTAGTAGTAGATAGTGAATGGTAGTGGTACATAGTGAATGGTAGTGGTACATAGTGAATGGTAGTGGTACATAGTGAATGGTAGTGGTAGATAGTGAATGGTAGTGGTAGATAGTGAATGGTAGTGGTAGATAGTGAATGGTAGTGGTAGATAGTGAATGGTAGTCATAGATAGTGAATGGTAGTGGTAGATAGTGAATGGTAGTGGTAGATAGTGAATGGTAGTGGTAGATAGTGAATGGTAGTAGTAGATAGTGAATGGTAGTGGTAGATTGTGAATGGTAGTAGTAGATAGTGAATGGTAGTAGTAGATAGTGAATGGTAGTAGTAGATAGTGAATGGTAGTGGTACATAGTGAATGGTAGTGGTAGATAGTGAATGGTAGTGGTAGATAGTGAATGGTAGTGGTAGATAGTGAATGGTAGTCATAGATAGTGAATGGTAGTGGTAGATAGTGAATGGTAGTGGTAGATAGTGAATGGTAGTGATAGATAGTGAATGGTAGTAGTAGATAGTGAATGGTAGTGGTAGATAGTGAATGGTAGTGGTAGATAGTGAATGGTAGTGGTAGATAGTGAATGGTAGTCATAGATAGTGAATGGTAGTGGTAGATAGTGAATGGTAGTGGTAGATAGTGAATGGTAGTGGTAGATAGTGAATGGTAGTAGTAGATAGTGAATGGTAGTGGTAGATTGTGAATGGTAGTAGTAGATAGTGAATGGTAGTAGTAGATAGTGAATGGTAGTAGTAGATAGTGAATGGTAGTGGTACATAGTGAATGGTAGTGGTAGATAGTGAATGGTAGTGGTAGATAGTGAATGGTAGTGGTAGATAGTGAATGGTAGTCATAGATAGTGAATGGTAGTGGTAGATAGTGAATGGTAGTGGTAGATAGTGAATGGTAGTGATAGATAGTGAATGGTAGTAGTAGATAGTGAATGGTAGTGGTAGATAGTGAATGGTAGTGATAGATAGTGAATGGTAGTAGTAGATAGTGAATGGTAGTGGTAGATAGTGAATGGTAGTGGTAGACAGGTAATGGTAGTGTTAGACAGTGAATGATAGTGATAGATAACGAACGGTAGTGGTAGACAGTGAATGGTAGTGATAGATAGTGAATAGTAGTGATAGATAGTGAATGGTAGTGATAGATAGTGAATGGTAGTGATAGATAGTGAATGGTAGTGATAGATAGTGAATGGTAGTGATAGATAGTGAATGGTACTAGTAGAGTGTGAATGGTACTAGTAGAGAGTGCATGGTACTAGTAGAGAGTGAATGGTACTAGTAGAGAGTGAATGGTACTAGTAGAGAGTGAATGGTACTAGTAGAGAGTGAATGGTAGTGGTAGAGAGTGAATGGTAGTGGTAGATAGTGAATGGTAGTGGTAGATAGTGAATGGTAGTGGTAGACAGTGAATGGTAGTGATAGATAACGAACGGTAGTGGTAGACAGTGAATGGTAGTGATAGATAACGAACGGTAGTGGTAGATAGTGAATGGTAGTGGTAGATAGTGAATGGTAGTGGTAGATAGTGAACGGAAGTGGTAGACAGTGAACGGTAGTGATAGATAACGAACGGTAGTGGTAGATAGTGAATGGTAGTGATAGATAGTGAATGGTAGTAATAGATAGTGAATGGTAGTAATAGATAGTGAATGGTAGTAATAGATAGTGAATGGTAGTAGTAGATAGTGAATGGTAGTAGTAGATAGTGAATGGTAGTAGTAGAGAGTGAATGGTAGTAGTAGATAGTGAATGGTAGTGGTAGATAGTGAATGGTAGTGGTAGATAGTGAATGGTAGTGGTAGATAGTGAACGGTAGTGGTAGATAGTGAACGGTAGTGGTAGATAGTGAATGGTAGTGGTAGATAGTGAATGGTAGTGGTAGATAGTGAATGGTAGTGGTAGATAGTGAATGGTAGTGGTAGATAGTGAATGGTAGTAGTAGATAGTGAATGGTAGTGGTAGATAGTGAATGGTAGTGGTAGATTGTGAATGGTAGTGGTAGATTGTGAATGGTAGTGGTAGATAGTGAATGGTAGTGGTAGATAGTGAATGGTAGTGGTAGATAGTGAATGGTAGTGGTAGATAGTGAATGGTAGTGGTAGATAGTGAATGGTAGTAGTAGATAGTGAATGGTAGTAGTAGATAGTGAATGGTAGTGATAGATAGTGAATGGTAGTAGTAGAGAGTGAATGGTAGTGGTAGATAGTGAATGGTAGTGGTAGATAGTGAATGGTAGTAGTAGATAGTGAATGGTAGTAGTAGATAGTGAATGGTAGTGGTAGATAGTGAATGGTAGTGGTAGACAGGTAATGGTAGTTGTAGACAGTGAATGATAGTGATAGATAACGAACGGTAGTGGTAGACAGTGAATGGTAGTGATAGATAGTGAATAGTAGTGATAGATAGTGAATGGTAGTAGTAGATAGTGAATGGTAGTAGTAGAGAGTGAATGGTAGTGGTAGACAGTGAATGGTAGTGGTAGACAGTGAATGGTAGTGGTAGATAGTGAATGGTAGTAGTAGATAGTGAATGGTAGTAGTAGATAGTGAATGGTAGTAGTAGATAGTGAATGGTAGTGGTAGATAGTGAATGGTAGTGGTAGATAGTGAATGGTAGTTGTAGACAGTGAATGGTAGTGATAGATAGTGAGTGGTAGTGATAGATAGTGAGTGGTAGTGATAGATAGTGAATGGTAGTAGTAGAGAGTGAATGGTAGTGGTAGATAGTGAATGGTAGTGGTAGATAGTGAATGGTAGTGATAGATAGTGAATGGTAGTGATAGATAGTGAATGGTAGTAGTAGATAGTGAATGGTAGTAGTAGATAGTGAATGGTAGTGGTAGATAGTGAATGGTAGTGGTAGATAGTGAATGGTAGTGGTAGACAGGTAATGGTAGTTGTAGACAGTGAATGATAGTGATAGATAACGAACGGTAGTGGTAGACAGTGAATGGTAGTGATAGATAGTGAATACTAGTGATAGATAGTGAATGGTAGTAGTAGATAGTGAATGGTAGTAGTAGAGAGTGAATGGTAGTGGTAGACAGGTAATGGTAGTGGTAGACAGTGAATGGTAGTGGTAGATAGTGAATGGTACTAGTAGAGTGTGAATGGTACTAGTAGAGTGTGAATGGTACTAGTAGAGAGTGAATGGTACTAGTAGAGAGTGAATGGTAGTGGTAGATAGTGAATGGTAGTGGTAGATAGCGAATGGTAGTGGTAGATAGTGAATGGTAGTGATAGATAGTGAATGGTAGTGATAGATAGTGAATGGTAGTAGTAGATAGTGAATGGTAGTAGTAGATAGTGAATGGTAGTGGTAGATAGTGAATGGTAGTGGTAGATAGTGAATGGTAGTGGTAGACAGGTAATGGTAGTTGTAGACAGTGAATGATAGTGATAGATAACGAACGGTAGTGGTAGACAGTGAATGGTAGTGATAGATAGTGAATAGTAGTGATAGATAGTGAATGGTAGTAGTAGATAGTGAATGGTAGTAGTAGATAGTGAATGGTAGTAGTAGAGAGTGAATGGTAGTGGTAGACAGGTAATGGTAGTGGTAGACAGTGAATGGTAGTGGTAGATAGTGAATGGTACTAGTAGAGTGTGAATGGTACTAGTAGAGTGTGAATGGTACTAGTAGAGTGTGAATGGTACTAGTAGAGAGTGAATGGTACTAGTAGAGAGTGAATGGTAGTGGTAGATAGCGAATGGTAGTGGTAGATAGCGAATGGTAGTGGTAGATAGCGAATGGTAGTGGTAGATAGCGAATGGTAGTGGTAGATAGCGAATGGTAGTGGTAGACAGTGAATGGTAGTGATAGATAGTGAATGGTAGTGATAGATAGTGAATGGTAGTAGTAGATAGTGAATGGTAGTAGTAGATAGTGAATGGTAGTGGTAGATAGTGAATGGTAGTGGTAGATAGTGAATGGTAGTGGTAGACAGGTAATGGTAGTTGTAGACAGTGAATGATAGTGATAGATAACGAACGGTAGTGGTAGACAGTGAATGGTAGTGATAGATAGTGAATAGTAGTGATAGATAGTGAATGGTAGTAGTAGATAGTGAATGGTAGTAGTAGATAGTGAATGGTAGTAGTAGAGAGTGAATGGTAGTGGTAGACAGGTAATGGTAGTGGTAGACAGTGAATGGTAGTGGTAGATAGTGAATGGTACTAGTAGAGTGTGAATGGTACTAGTAGAGTGTGAATGGTACTAGTAGAGTGTGAATGGTACTAGTAGAGAGTGAATGGTACTAGTAGAGAGTGAATGGTAGTGGTAGATAGCGAATGGTAGTGGTAGATAGCGAATGGTAGTGGTAGATAGCGAATGGTAGTGGTAGATAGCGAATGGTAGTGGTAGATAGCGAATGGTAGTGGTAGACAGTGAATCGTAGTGATAGATAACGAACGGTAGTGGTAGATAGTGAATGGTAGTGGTAGATAGTGAATGGTAGTGGTAGATAGTGAATGGAAGTGGTAGACAGTGAACGGTAGTGATAGATAACGAACGGTAGTGGTAGATAGTGAATGGTAGTGATAGATAGTGAATGGTAGTGGTAGATAGTGAATGGTAGTGGTAGATAGTGAATGGAAGTGGTAGACAGTGAACGGTAGTGATAGATAACGAACGGTAGTGGTAGATAGTGAACGGTAGTGATAGATAGTGAATGGTAGTGATAGATAGTGAATGGTACTAGTAGAGTGTGAATGGTACTAGTAGAGAGTGAATGGTACTAGTAGAGAGTGAATGGTAGTGGTAGAGAGTGAATGGTAGTGGTAGAGAGTGAATGGTAGTGGTAGAGAGTGAATGGTAGTGGTAGATAGTGAATGGTAGTGGTAGATAGTGAATGGTAGTGGTAGACAGTGAATGGTAGTGGTAGACAGTGAATGGTAGTGGTAGATAGTGAATGGTAGTGGTAGATAGTGAATGGTAGTGGTAGATAGTGAATGGTAGTGGTAGATAGTGAATGGTAGTGGTAGATAGTGAATGGTAGTGGTAGATAGTGAATGGTAGTGGTAGATAGTGAATGGTAGTGGTAGATAGTGAATGGTAGTGGTAGATAGTGAATGGTAGTGGTAGATAGTGAATGGTAGTGGTAGATAGTGAATGGTAGTGGTAGATAGTGAATGGTAGTGGTAGATAGTGAATGGTAGTGGTAGACAGGTAATGGTAGTGGTAGACAGGTAATGGTAGTGGTAGACAGGTAATGGTAGTGGTAGACAGGTAATGGTAGTGGTAGACAGGTAATGGTAGTGGTAGACAGGTAATGGTAGTGGTAGACAGGTAATGGTAGTGGTAGATAGTGAATGGTAGTGGTAGATAGTGAATGGTAGTGGTAGATAGTGAATGGTAGTGGTAGACAGTGAATGGTAGTAGTAGATAGTGAATGGTAGTGGTAGATAGTGAATGGTAGTGGTAGATAGTGAATGGTAGTGGTAGATAGTGAATGGTAGTAGTAGATAGTGAATGGTAGTAGTAGATAGTGAATGGTAGTGGTAGATAGTGAATGGTAGTGGTAGATAGTGAATGGTAGTGGTAGATAGTGAATGGTAGTAGAAGATAGTGAATGGTAGTTGTAGACAGGTAATGGTAGTTGTAGACAGTGAATGGTATTTATAGATAACGAACGGTAGTGGTAGATAGTGAATGGTAGTTGTAGACAGGTAATGGTAGACAGTGAATGGTATTTATAGATAACGAACGGTAGTGGTAGATAGTGAATGGTAGTAGTACATAGAGAATGGTAGCGATAGAGAGTGAATGGTAGTGACAGATATTGAATGGTAGTGACAGATATTGAATGGTAGTGATAGATAGTGAATGGTAGTGATAGATAGTGAATGGTAGTGATATATAGTGAATGGTAGTGATATATAGTGAATGGTAGTAGTAGATAGTGAATGGTAGTAGTAGATAGTGAATGGTAGTAGTAGATAGTGAATGGTAGTAGTAGATAGTGAATGGTAGTAGTAGATAGTGAATGGAAGTAGTAGATAGTGAATGGTAGTAGTAGATAGTGAATGGTAGTAGTAGATAGTGAATGGTAGTAGTAGATAATGAATGGTAGTAGTAGATAGTGAATGGTAGTAGTAGACAGTGAATGGTATTTATAGATAACGAACGGTAGTGGTAGATAGTGAATGGTAGTTGTAGACAGGTAATGGTAGACAGTGAATGGTATTTATAGATAACGAACGGTAGTGGTAGATAGTGAATGGTAGTAGTACATAGAGAATGGTAGCGATAGAGAGTGAATGGTAGTGACAGATATTGAATGGTAGTGACAGATATTGAATGGTAGTGATAGATAGTGAATGGTAGTGATAGATAGTGAATGGTAGTGATATATAGTGAATGGTAGTAGTAGATAGTGAATGGTAGTAGTAGATAGTGAATGGTAGTTGTAGACAGGTAATGGTAGTTGTAGACAGTGAATGGTATTTATAGATAACGAACGGTAGTGGTAGATGGTGAATGGTAGTAGTACATAGAGAATGGTAGCGATAGAGAGTGAATGGTAGTGACAGATATTGAATGGTAGTGACAGATATTGAATGGTAGTGATAGATAGTGAATGGTAGTGATAGATAGTGAATGGTAGTGATATATAGTGAATGGTAGTAGTAGATAGTGAATGGTAGTAGTAGATAGTGAATGGTAGTAGTAGATAGTGAATGGTAGTAGTAGATAGTGAATGGTAGTAGTAGATAGTGAATGGAAGTAGTAGATAGTGAATGGTAGTAGTAGATAGTGAATGGTAGTAGTAGATAGTGAATGGTAGTAGTAGATAATGAATGGTAGTAGTAGATAGTGAATGGTAGTAGTAGACAGTGAATGGTATTTATAGATAACGAACGGTAGTGGTAGATAGTGAATGGTAGTAGTACATAGAGAATGGTAGCGATAGAGAGTGAATGGTAGTGACAGATATTGAATGGTAGTGATAGATAGTGAATGGTAGTGATAGATAGTGAATGGTAGTGATAGATAGTGAATGGTAGTGATAGATAGTGAATGGTAGTGGTAGATAGTGAATGGTAGTGGTAGATAGTGAATGGTAGTGGTAGATAGTGAATCGTAGTAGAAGATAGTGAATGGTAGTGGTAGACAGGTAATGGTAGTGATAGATAACGAACGGTAGTGGTAGATAGTGAATGGTAGTGATAGATGGTGAATGGTAGTGGTAGATAGTGAATGGTAGTGATAGATGGTGAATGGTAGTGGTAGATGGTGAATGGTTGTGGTAGATAGTGAATGGTAGTAGAAGATAGTGAATGGTAGTGGTAGACAGGTAATGGTAGTGATAGATAACGAACGGTAGTGGTAGATAGTGAACGGTAGTGGTAGATAGTGAATGGTAGTGATAGATAGTGAATGGTAGTAGTAGATAGTGAATGGTAGTAGTAGATAGTGAATGGTGGTAGTAGATAGTGAATGGTAGTGGTAGATAGTGAATGGTAGTGGTAGATAGTGAATGGTAGTGGTAGATAGTGAATGGTAGTGGTAGATAGTGAATGGTAGTGGTAGACAGGTAATGGTAGTTGTAGACAGTGAATGGTAGTGATAGATAACGAATGGTAGTGGTAGATAGTGAATGGTAGTGATAGATAGTGAATGGTAGTAGTAGATAGTGAATGGTAGTAATAGATAACGAACGGTAGTGGTAGAGAGTGAATGGTAGTGATAGATAGTAAATGGTAGTAGTAGATAGTGAATGGTAGTAGTAGATAGTGAATGGTAGTAGTAGATAGTGAATGGTGGTAGTAGATAGTGAATGGTAGTGGTAGATAGTGAATGGTAGTGGTAGACAGGTAATGGTAGTTGTAGACAGTGAATGGTATTTATAGATAACGAACGGTAGTGGTAGATAGTGAATGGTAGTAGTACATAGAGAATGGTAGCGATAGAGAGTGAATGGTAGTGACAGATATTGAATGGTAGTGATAGATAGTGACTGGTAGTAGTAGATAGTGAATGGTAGTAGTAGATAGTGAATGGTAGTGATAGATAGTGAATGGTAGTGATATATAGTGAATGGTAGTAGTAGATAGTGAATGGTAGTAGTAGATAGTGAATGGTAGTGATAGATATTGAATGGTAGTGATAGATAGTGAATGGTAGTAGTAGATAGTGAATGGTAGTAGTAGATAGTGAATGGTAGTAGTAGATAGTGAATGGTAGTGATAGATAGTGAATGGTAGTGATATATAGTGAATGGTAGTAGTAGATAGTGAATGGTAGTAGTAGATAGTGAATGGTAGTAGTAGATAGTGAATGGTAGTAGTAGATAGTGAATGGTAGTAGTAGATAGTGAATGGTAGTAGTAGATAGTGAATGGTATGGCTTTTGTTGTGTTGGCGTCTCCTTGGAGAATTGCAACACAGCACCAGATTTAACACAGTTACACACGGGAGTATTCCTTTTTTCTTTGATATTGTAGCTGTGAGGCTCAATTAACTGGTCCTCCTTTCAAAGCGTGAGAACTGAACAAACAAAACAGACAAGAGAGCGCCTTACTTGTTCCGCAGCACAAACAGGCTGCATTGTTAATGATTAGCCTAAATAAATGCTGTGCATGAGAATTCTCCTGTCGTCCTGCAGCCAGCAGAAACAGGCTGAAGGTTCCACAATAATTTAGATTAGCCTACAGAAACGCACTTGGTGTGTGTGTGTGTGTGTGTGTGTGTGTGTGTGTGTGTGTGTGTGTGTGTGTGTGTGTGTGTGTGTGTGTGTGTGAATTTACCAGGTCACAGGTGTAGTGCACTCGGAAGCCCTGTTTCTTTGTGTATGTGTTGTCCGTGCAAGTGCGTGCGTATGCGTACATTTGTGTGTGTGGGCACCACCCTCTCAGTGCCCTGTCTTCCCCCTGAGGAGCAGAGCAGAGTGGAGTGGAGTGTGGCTGAGTGGGTGGCTGTGTGGGGGAGGGGGCAACCTTGGGACAAGCCCAGAAAAACCACAGCAGGATCAAAGACATTGGGATGGGCATGGTTGCCAGGGAAACCACAGCAACGGGTAACTAAGGAACAGGAGCACACAACAGAGAAAGATTAGAATGGTACTTCCGGAGTTGGGTGATTATGGGACATGCTGTGTGGTCCACAACCGTGCTGGAACAGGACTTTGTTTGAACTAGGAGCTCCACAGTGCAGGGGAGAGTGTGTGTGCGCGTGTCATGGTTGTGCAAGAGGCTTATGACAACAGACACAGAGGACAACTCACAGCTGAGAGTGCCTGGCTGTCACATATTCTATAGTGTGTCATCAAGATAACCCTGCCACTGTGTGAGAGAAATAGAGTATAATCTCTCCACAGCCAGAGGTTGAGTGCTGGAGTCCCTCTTTCCTATGGGACCTAGTCCTGTGCATCTGTCCTGCCCAGATTAGACAGCCTCAGTGTGGGGTGAAATATGACAGGAAGCCCCCTATCCACCACATAAGCCTGGGCTGTCAAACACACACATAGGTCTGGGCCTGGCAGTACTGTTAGTCCTGTGGTCAGGGAGAGACAGGCTCACTGGCATGTTATTCACAGTGTAGGGCAGGAAGCCATCAATTACCCTCAACAGACCCTTGCTCCAGAGGGTTATTATATATATGTGTGTGTGTGTGTGTGTGTTTGAGTATCTGCACACACGTGCGTCCATACGTGTGTGAGGGTGATGGAGAGAGAGCATAAAAGAAAGAAAGACAGGAGCACAAAGACAGAAAAAGAGAGAGACAAGGCGGAAAGAGAGGGTAATAGTAACAGGCATAGAGGAAGTGGGATTAGTTAGACATGTTGAGTCGACGTCTGTTTCCCCTTTGAAACCACATGATGGAGGGAGAAGGAACACTTCTTATCACCCGGGTCAGTCTCGCCCTGCGGTGAGCGGGGAGAGGCCTACTACACTTATCCCCCCCATTCACACACACTCATAAACACTCATATATACACACACACACACACACCAACTACCCCCTCCCCTCCTCACATACACTCCCATTCAAAACACACACCTCCTGGGGGCCCGGGGCCACTATACACAGCCCCTGGTGACTCCGGTGTACTGTAGGCCACCATGCCAAGGATCAGGCTACAATAGCGCAGGTTAAGATCAAAAAGATCATTTTTGTTTTTATAAATTTGGACTGCAGCTGGCCTAAGGTTAAATCGCTTAGTTCTGCCTCCAGGATGTCAACCTGCCTACAGTATCCTGGGGTCTGTTCAGGAATGTGCAATTTTACTTTTATCTTCCTTTTGTCTCCCTCTGTAGGAGCAGAGGGGTGACAAACAGATGCAATGGTATGGGAATGATAAGGGAATCTACCAACTCTGTGAATGATATGGGAATCTTCCAACTCTATTGCAAAAGCCTGGCTTCTGTAGTACTTTCGTGTAAATGACTCCCTGTCCCTTCTGATTTTCCTTTTCAAAGAGCCAAATTCTTGACATCGCAAAATAGTTTTTGCACCAATAACAAGGACTTTCCACTGGGCATACACTGGTTGAATCAAGATTGTTTCCACGTCGTTTCAATTAAATTAAGTTGAACCAACGTGGAATAGACGTTGAATTGACGTCAGTGTCCAGTGGGTTATGATGCAGTCCCTTGAGGATTTCCAGTTCGGAGAAGGTTCATTTCTTGTCTCACACAAGTATAAATTCCAAAGATAAGGATGGAGGTTTCTATTACACATGTTCTAAGATGTTTTAAATTCTCTGACTCTTGTCTCTGCAGCCAGACGATACGCCCCGACAAGCACCAACCTGCTAAGGCTCTCTGGGCTGAGTGGGCTGGGAGAAGCCTGTCCTAATGACCCCACCTCCCTCACAGCTGGGCTCCTCTCAGCTATATAGGGTGCAGAGGAGTAAGGACGTTATCGGTTTCATACTTTATACAGGTATGCCGCCAAAGGTTTCTGTAGGAATGGGATGCTTATCTAACACTACTGAGACCAACCATAGTTACCACCATCGTTTCTGGAACCGTGCTGGAAAGAACAACATGGTAAATAAGATATCCAAGCCAGCCCAGTATAGTTCGGGTTGGCACTGTAGTGTAAATCAGATATGAGTATAGTGATGCTGGTATACTGGTAAAGGAAGACGATAGACACATTGCTCTCAAAGAACTCTTGGAAGACTAGTGTTTTCCTCTATTCTTCCAAAAGGACAGTGGTCTAGCAGTGACATTGTGCTCCCTGTCACGACCGTCGTTCAAGGAAGACCGAGGTGAAGCGTGGTGAGCGGACATGCTTTTATTATAATGATGTCGCCAACAAAACAATAAACATAGAAACGTCCGTGAAGCTTAACTTGGGCAATAATGACCCTAACAAAGTCAACTACCCACAATCACAGGTGGGAAAGGGCTGCCTAAGTATGATTCCCAATCAGAGACAACAATAGACAGCTGTCCTTGATTGAGAACCATACCCGGCCAAAACATAGAAAACACAAATCATAGAAATAAAGGACATAGAATGCCCACCCAAATAACACCCTGACCAAACCAAAAAGAGGCTCTCTAAGGTCAGGGCGTGACGCTCCCAGACTGCAGTTTGATGGATTCATGGCTGCTTCCACTGTCTCGTCATGTTAGACTCAAAAGACACAGACACACCCATAGAGCAAAACATGGATTTGCATACACGTGCACACCCTTATTTTAGGGTGCAATGAAAAGTGGAAAGGTTTTGAACTTTTTGGAAATTTTATACGATTACACACACGCACACCCTCAGGTAATGACACACAAGTCGGGAGAAGTTGGTTTTAAACCTTCTGGAAATGCTTAACTAGATAACACACACACTCATACACCGAAATGGTGCCAACAGAGTGGGCTGCCTCGCTTCTAGCTCTTAGGAAACTTTGCAGTATTTCATTTTTTTAATGTATTATTTCTTACATTGTTAGCCGGGAAGAACTATTGGATATCAGAGCGGTGGAAACTCACCAGCACTACGACCAGGAATACGACTTTCCTGAAGCGGATCCTTTGTTCACACCCCCCAGGGCAATTGAACTGATTCCAGAGACCGAAAACCCAAAACAACGCCGGCGGAGGAGAGGTACTCGGAGTGGTCTTCTAGTCCAACTTAGGAGGCGCGCACACCACCCACCGCTTCCGAGTATATTAATTGCTCATGTTCAGTCTCTGTATAATCAAGTTTACGAGCTCAGGGCGAGGGTTTCTTTCCAGAGATCAGGGAATGTAACATATTCTGTTTCATGGCCCTCTCGGGATATACTGTCTGAGTCGGTCCAGCCAGTTGGGTTCTCAGTTCATCGCGCAGACAGGAAAAAATATGTCCCCGGGAAGAAGGGCAGGGGTGAATGTTTCATGATTAATGACTCATGGTGTAATTGTGATAACATACAGGAACTCAAGTCCTTTTTTTCACCTGACATAAAATACCTCCCAATCAAATTCCGACCGTATTATCTCCCAATTTTATTTGGTTAAAGCCACGGCCGTGTATATCCCCTCTCAAACCGCTACCATGATGGCCCTCAAAGAACTTCACTGGACTTTATGCAAACTGGAAACCACATATCTTGAGGTTGCACTTATTTTAGCTGGGGATTTTAACAAAGCAAATTTTAGGGAAACACTTCCCGAAGTTCTATCAACATATCTAGTGTAGTACTCGCGCTACTAAAACATTTGACCACTGTTGTCACGTTCCTGACCTATTTCTGTTAGATTGTTGTATGTGTTAGTTGGTCAGGACGTGAGTTTGGGTGGGCATTCTATGTTTTCTGTTGCTATGTTGGTTTAAGGGTTGCCTGGTATGGCTCTTAATTAGAGGCAGGTGTTTGGCGTTTTCCTCTAATTGAGAGTCATATTTAGGTAGGTTGTTTCACAGTGTTCGTTGTGGGTGGTTGTCTCCTGTGTCAGTGTTTGTCGCACCATACGGGACTGTTCGGTTTGTTTGTTCATCGTTCTTTTGTGTAGTCTATTTTCCCTGTTCGTGCGTTCTTCGCGTTATTTGTAAGTTCGTATTTGTTCAGGTCTGTCTATACATTTCGGTTTTGTTATTTTGTAGTTTATTCAAGTATAGGTCGTTTTCTGTCTTCATTGTTTTGTCGTGTCTTTATTAAATTATGTATTCACAACCCGCTGCGCCTTGGTTCAATCACTACTCCTCCTTTTCGGTTGAAGAGGAGGAGGACTACTGTAACAGAACCACCCACCACGAACACTGAAACAACCTACCTAAATATGACTCTCTATTAGAGGAAAACGCCAAACACCTGCCTCTAATTAAGAGCCATACCAGGCAACCCTTAAACCAACATAGAAACAGAAACATAGAATGCCCACCCAAACTCACGTCCTGACCAACTAACACATACAACAATCTAACAGAAATAGGTCAGGAACGTGACAACTGTTACTCCAACTTCCAGGATGCCTACAAGGCCCTCCCCTGCCCTCCTTTCGGCAAATCTGACCACGACTCCATTTTGCTCCTCCCTTCCTATAAGCAGAAAATCAAACAGGGAGTACCCGTGCTAAGAACTATTCAACGCTGGTCTGACCAATTGGAATCCACGTTTCAAGATTGTTTTGATCACACAGACTGGGCTATGTTTTGGGTAGCTTCCGAGAATAATATTGACGAATATACTGATACAGTGACTGAGTTTATCAGGAAGTGTATAGGAGATGTTGTACCCAGTGTGACTATTAAAACCTACCCTAACCAGAGGCCGGCAGTATTAACGGAAAACCGAAAGCGCGAATCACTGCATTTAACCATGGCAAGGTGACTGGAAATATGGCAGAATACAAACAGTGTTGTTATTCCCTCTGCAAGGCAATTAAACAGGCAAAACATCAGTATAGAGAAAGTGGAGTCACAATTCAACGGCTCAGACACGAGACGTACGTGGCAGGGTCTACAGACAATCACGGACTACAAAAGGAAAACCAGCCACGTCGCGGACACTGACATCTTGCTTCCGGATAAGCTAAACACTTTCTTGGTCCGCTTTGAGGATAACACAGTGCCACCAACACGGCCTGCTACCAAGGACTGTGGGCTCTCCTTCTCCGTGGCCGATGTGAGTAAGACATTTAAGAGTGTTAACCCTCGCAGGGTTGCCGGCCCAGAAGGCATCCCTAGCTGCATCCTCAGAGCATGCACAGACCAGCTGGCTGGAGAGTTTACTGGCATATTCAAATCTCTCCCTATCCCAGTCTCCTGTGCCCACATGCTTCAAGATGGCCACCATTGTTCCTGTACCCAAGAAAGCAAAGGTACCTGAACTAAATTACTATAGCCCCGTAGCACTCACTTCTGTCATCATGAAGTGCTTTGAGAGACTAGTCAAGGATCATATCACCTCTACCTTACACCATAGTACCCTCCAAGCTCATTATTAAGCTGAAGGCCCTCGATATGAACCCCACGCTGTGCAACTGGGTCCTGGACTTCCTGACGGGCCGCCACCAGGTGGTGAAGGGAGGAAACAACACCTTCACCTTGCTAATCCTCAATACTGGGGCCCCACAAGGGTCTGTGCTCAGCCCCCTCCTGTACTCCCTGTTCACCCATGACTCTGTGGCCAAGCACACCTCCAATTCATTCATCAAGTTTTCAGACGACACAACAGTAGTAGGCTTGATTACCAACAATGACGAGACAGCCTAGGAGGTGAAGGCTCTGGGAGTGTGGTGCCAGGAAAACAACCCCTTACTCGTCAACAAAACAAAGGAGATGATCGTGGGCTTCAGGAAACAACCTTCTCCACATCGACGATACCCGTAGTGGAGAAGGTGGAAAGTTAAGTTCCTCGTCGTTCACATCACTGACAAACTGAAATGGTCCACCCACACAGACAGATTGAGGAAGAAGGTGCAACAGCGCCTCTTCAACCTCAGGAGGCTGAAGAAATTTAGCTTGTCACCTAAAACCCCCACAAACTTTTACAGATGCACAATTGAGAGCATCCTGTCGGGGTGTATCACCACTTGGTACACCTACAGCACCTGAGACCACAAGAAGGCCAAAAAGATCATCAAGGACAACAACCACCTGAGCCACTACCTGTACACCCCGCTATCATCCAGAAGGCAAGGTCAGTACAGGTGCATCAAATAAAATTGTATTTGTCACATTTGCCAAATACAACAGGTGTACCTTACAGTGAAATGCTTACTTACAAACCCTTAACCAACAATACAGTTAAGACAAATAAGTATTAGTAAAAAATGTAAATAACAAATCGTTAAAGAACAGCAGTAAAATAACAGTAGCGAGGCTATATACAGAGGGTACCGGTACAGAGTCACTGTGTGGGGGCACAGGTTAGTCAAGGTAATTTAAGTAATATGTACATGTAGGTGGAGTTAAAGTGACTACGCATAGTGTTAGGTTCTTATTTTTCAGAGTAAATAACCCACGGACACTAGAGAAGCTTTAACCAAGTTTAATTCCTCCCAAAGATTCTGTACAGCTGTAATCAAACAACCCAACATTTGTCCCATCCAGATATTTATATCGCACTTAAGACACTCCTCCTTCTCTCCAATTCTTCTTATGGTTTTACAGGAAAAGAGTAACAAGATCCCAAACCCTTATGACTCCCTTCAGGTGACCTGTCCTCACCTCCTGACCTCAACCCCTCCTTCATCTAATCCACAGATGTCCATCTGTCTTTCCTGTATCAACACGGTGCTCTGCTCCCATCCCCACATTCCAACACATTCCACAGCTATCTGTCCTTCTACAGAGAACCCTTAACTTTCTCATTTGATTCTACCTATAATTTATTTAATATCCCAATGTTCAAAATGTCGAACCCAACAATAGATAATAACCAGAGAGTAGCAGCAGTGTAAAAGAGGGTGTGGGGGGAGGGGAACAATGCAAATAGTCTGGGTAGCCATTTGATTAGCTGTTCAGGAGTCTTATGGCTTAGGGTAGAAGCTGTTAAGAAGCCTTTTGGACCTGGACTTGGCTCTCCAGTACCGCTTGCCGTGTGGTAGCAGAGAGAACAGTCTATGACTAGTGGCGCTGGAGTCTTTGACAATTTTTAGGGCCTTCCTCTGATACTGCCTAGTATAGAGGTCCTGGATGGCAGGAAGCTCGGCCGTTCGCACTACCCTCTGTAGTGCCTTGCGGTCGGAGGCCGAGTAGTTGCCATACCAGGCAGTGATGCAACCAGTCAAGATGCTCTTGATGGTGCAGCTGTAGAACTTTGAGGATCTCCTGAAGGGGAAATAGGTTTTGTCGTGCCCTCTTCACAACTGTCTTGGTGTGTTTGGACCATGATAGTTTGTTGGTGATGTGGACACCAAGGAACTTGAAGCTCTCAACCTGCTCCACTACAGCCGCGTCGAAGAGAATGGGGGCGTGCTCTGTCCTCCTCGTCCTGTAGTCCACAATCATCTCCTTTATCTTGATCACATTGAGGGAGAGGTTGTTATCCTGGCACCACACGGCCAGGTCTTTGACATCCTCTTGATAGGCTCTGTCATCGTTGTTGGTGATCAGGCCTCCCACTGTTGTGTCGTCGGCAAACGTAATGGTGTCGGAGTTGTGCATGGTTATGCTGTCATGGGTGAACAGGGAGTACAGGAGGGGGCTGAGCACACACCCCTGAGAGGCCCCCATGTTGAGGATCAGCGTGGAAGATGTGTTGTTACCTACCCTTTCCACCCGGGGTGGCCTGTCAGGAAGTCCAGGATCCAGTTGCAGAGGGAGGTGTTTAGTCCCAGGATCCTTAGCTTAGTGATGAGCTTTGAGGGCACTATGGTGTTGAACGCTGAGCTGTAGTCAATGAATAGCATTCTCACGTAGGTGTTCCTTTTGTCCAGGTGGGAAAGGGCTGTGTGGAGTGCAATAGAGATTGCATAATCTGTGGATCTGTTGGGGTGGTATGCAAATTGAAGTGGGTCTAGGGTTTCTGGGATAATGGTGTTGATGTGGGCCATTACCACATCACGCTGGGACCGAGAGACTGAAAAACAGCTTCTATCTCAAGGCCATCAGACTGTTAAATAGCCATCACTAGCACAGAGGCTGCTGCCTATATACAAAGACTTCAAATCAGTGGCCACTTTAATAAATGCAACACTAGTCACTTTAATAATGTTTACATATCTTGCATTGCTCATCTCATATCTTTATACTGTATTCTATACTATTCTACTCTGTCGTAGTCCATGCCGCTCTGACATTGGTTGTCCATTTATTTATATATTCTTAATTCCATTCCTTTAGTTAGATTTGTGTGTATTGGGCATATGTTGTGAAATTGTTAGACATTACTTGTTAGATATTACTGCACTGTCGGAAGTAGAAACACAAGCATTTCACTACACCCGCAATAACATCTGCTATACACGTGTATGTGACCGATAAGATTTGATTTGATTTAGGGGCAGGATGAGAGCTAGAGGAGTAGTGTTGAACCTGGTGGAAATGTTGAACATACACAAAGTCAAGAAATGTTTTGACAAAAATAATCCTTGGAAAAATGAAAGCTGTACAGTAGCTGCAAGTTCTTGAACTCTTGTATTGATACTGTCTCTCTCAGGGGACTTACCAGAGGATACACCCAACTGTGAAACTGCTCAAAGTACCAAAGTCAACAAAGTATGAAAGGCATAAGTAATGGCAGTAGGTTCTGAGAAATAACTAACCTGAATCAAGCTTCTACTTCCTCTTCTGTGCTGTACTTACCAACGGTATTCTCCCTCTCACACACCCACATAAGCACACACACATGCAAAAAAGTGTTTGCTTTCATTTGAATTACTATGGATATTACTCGCCAAGGGGTTTTCCTCACTAGAATACACTGGAAATAGGAGTGGACAAAGCTGGATTTCTTAGAAAGGCAGATTTCTGACAACATGCAGGTATTAATATCATTATCCTCCCTCTTTCCCCTTTCAAAACTGCATCATGTGCATCAATATATCTCGTATACCTTTATCGTAAATAATAGTAGAATGTTTCTAAACACTTCTGCATTAATGTGATGCTACCATGATTACGGATAATCCTGAATGAATCGGGAATAATGATCAGTGAGAAAGTTTCACGCAAAAATATCAAAACCCCCCAAAATGGTAACCTCCCCTGTTATTGTAATGGTGAGAGGTTAGCATGTCTTGGGGGTATGATATGTGCGTCTAACTTTCTCACTCATCATTATTCATTCAAGACTATCCGTAATCATGGTAAAATCCACATTTGGTCCATAGACAATGCAATCGCCGTCACACTCCACACTTCCCTATCCCATCTGGGCAACAGGAATACCTATGTAAGAATGCTGTTCATTGACTACAGCTCAGCATTCAACACCATAGTACCCTCCAAACTCATCATTAAGCTTGAGGCCCTGGGTCTCAACCCAACCCCGCCATGTGCAATTGGGTACTGGACTTCCTGACGGGCCGCTCCCAAGTGGTGAATGTAGGAAACAACATCTTCACCTCGCTGATCCTCAACACTGGGGCCCCACAAGGGTGCGTGCTCAGCCCCCTCCTGTACTCCCTGTTCACCCATGACTGCGTGGCCATGCACACGTCCAACTCAATCATCAAGTTTGCAGACGACACAACAGTAATAGGATTGATTATCAACAATGACGAGACAGCCTACAGGGAGGAGGTGAGAGCTCTCGGAGTGTGGTGCCAGGAAAACAACCCTTCACTCAACAAAACAAAAGGAGATGATCGTGGACTTCAGGAAACAGCAGAGGGAGAACCCCCTTATCCACATCGACGAGACAGCAGTGGAGCAGGTGGAAAGTTAAATTCCTCGGCGTACAAACTGAAATGGTCCACTCACACAGACAGTGTGGTGAAGAAGGTGCAACAGCGCCTTTTCAACCTCAGGAGGCTGAAGAAATTTGGCTTGTGACCTAAAACCGTCACAAACTTTTACAGATGCACAATTGAGAGCATCGTGTCGGGCTGTATCGCCGCCTGGTACGGCAACTGCACCGCCCACAACCGCAGGGCTCACCAGAGGGTGGTGCGGTCTGCACAATGCATCACCGGGGGCAAACTGCCTGCCTTCCAGAACACCTATACCACTCGATGTCACAGGAAGGCCCAAAAGATAATCTAGGACAACAACCACCCGAGCCACTGCCTATTCACCCCGCTACCATCCAGAAGGCGAGGTCAGTACAGGTACATCAAAGCTGGGACCGAGAGACTGAAAAACAGCTTCTATCTCAAGGGCATCAGACTGTTAAACACCCATCACTAACAGAGGCTGCTGCCTACATACAGACTTGAAATCATTGGCCACTTTAATCAAATTGGTCACTAGTCACTTTAATAATGCCACTTTAATAATGTTTACATATCTTGCATTACTCTACTATATTTTATACCATCTATTGCATCTTGCCAATGCCGCTCTGTCATTCCTTATCCATATATTTATATATTCTTATTCCATTCCTTTACTTAGATTTGTGTGTATTAGGTAGCCATTGTGGAATTGTTAGATTACTTGTTAGATATTGCTGCACTGTCGGAACTATAAGCACAAGCATTTCGCAACACTTGCAATAACATCTGCTAACCATGTGTATGTGACCAATAAAATTTGATTTGATTTAATGTAGAAGCAACTCCAAAATGACACAATACATTATTTACCATTAATTTCTATTGGGCACAAAATATTTTGAAACACAACCAAAACAAACAGCAACTGCATCCAACAAATTTGTAGTCACAAGCTTGATGTAGTCATTGTGTGCTAGGAATATGGAACTAAATACTAAACTTTGTACTACACAAGTAAATGTCAAAATACTTTTGGTCCCCTAAAATGTGGAGACTATATACAAAAAGGGATGTCATTTCTAAACGGTTCACCCGATATGGATGAAAATACCCTCAAAATAAAGCTGACAGTCTGCACTATAACCTCAGCGATTGTATCATTTCAGAATCAAAGTGCTGGAGTACAGAGCCAAAACAACAACAAAATTGTCACTGTCCCAAAACCTTTGGAGCTCACTTAAGTAGGGACCAATATTTCCCTCCTTTCTTCTTCTGAATAGACTTAGTATTGGCTGGGACAAGCACTGACTTGCAGGGATTGTCAGGGAGGGAAGAGTAGATAAAAAGTGAAAGAGGAGAAGAGGGGTGATTGTGGGAGGAGGCCAGCAACTTGAGAATCTGAAAGAGTGTGAGTGAGTAGGAACAGGCAGAAGATGTGTTCATAAAGAAGACATTAAACCAAAGACGACTAAATGAGTAATTGAATTAATTGATGACATCGTCATTAAACGTGCAAAGCCATGGCTGATAAGTTACTTAATACAAACAAGTGCAAGATCATATACTGTACATTCACTGAGACAAAGTGGAGACAGACATTCCTCCAAGTTTCACTTCTCCAAAAACACATCACATATTCTGCTCAACATCCTATTGGTTATTATGATAATGTAAGCAGCAATGCAGGCAGTGTTCCGTTGTTTTTGTTTAAACCCAAACTTCTCTCCTAAAGCCTCCATTGTATCTAAATCCAAATGGATTTTCTAGCAAGCTACTAGGAGAGTGGGCTCTTTGCCTTTTTGATCCATTGGTGGTATTGACAATGGATCCCTGTTTAAAGTATCCTAATTTTTAAATTAAGTCATACAGAGTTGGCTATAATTTCAATCTCCAGAAAAGGCAGTTCTAATAGTACAGTAAATAATATGGCTTAACTCCAATATACTGACAGAGAAAAAAATATTTTAAAAAATGTTTAAAAATGGGAGGGAAAAAATTTATAAGGGTATATTTATGAAGGACATTGTAAAACAAGAACGGTAAAATTGTCACACAAGCAACTAAGAACAGTGTATGGAGGTGTATGCTCAATACAAAATTACAACCAACTCATCTGCCACAAAATTGGAAGAGACAATTACTTTAATTATTTCATTTGTGTCTACCACCCATTAAAAAACATTACTTAAAATTATAAATTGACAAATGTATCAGTTTCACTTAAAGTCAAAAAGTTTGACAGCAATACCATATAAAATTCAAGACAGTTGGAAACAGTTTTTTGATGTCCCAATACCATGGCATAGGGTCTATGAACTGACACATACAACAATAATTGACAGATCAATCCGGGGCGGCAGGTAGCCTAGTAGTTAGAGCGTTGGACTAGTCACCGAAAGGATGCAAGATCAAATCCCCGAGCTGTCAAGGTAAAAATCTGTTCGTAGGCCGTCATTGAAAATAAGAACTTGTTCATAACTGACTTGCCTAGTTAAATAAAAGTAAGATTTGGAGTTAAGATCAGAATGAATAGTGGAGTGGACGCTGTGGATAAAATAAAAAAATCAAGCACTTGAGGAAATTATCTATAAATATTTAAATACAGGTACCATAGATGTGAGCACAGTAGAAGTATTGCTGTCTGTTAGTTTACTCCAGTTAGGGTAACGATGGTAGGGATTAGAAATGCAAACAATTAAATTGATAGAACCTACAATATTAAAGTCGTTTTCTGCTTCAAGCTCTTATTCACAACATTTAATGAATACAGAATGTCCACTAATGACAGATCATTGTTACAGGCCCAAATGCTAGCATAAACTATTTCCTTTTGGGGAAATGGATGGGTGTACATTTAATGTGACTTTTTGGCTAATTAAGGTATAAAAGTAGGATTGAATAACAACTAGTATTAACATGCTCCTCTCTACAGTGTATTTGGCTCCCCATCGTTGTCTCATATTGGTGTCAGTGGAATATCTACTGAAACCTGTTATTAGAACCAATTTGACAGTATGTTCTATGTCAGCGTAATAACTGATTATCATGTTGTGTAATTGTCTGAGGATATTTTTCAGAATTTCTATCATTCATTCATTATTATGTGAATACCTACAGAAGACCAATATGACAACATCTGAATACTTTATTTGGAGAGAAAAAAGTGCAAGTGTGAATCATGTTCCATTTGATTTTGTTAAAAATAAAGTTAAGCAAATCAGTAATATAAATGATGAGAGATTGCAAAAAAGTGTTACACGTATGCCTCACATCACTTGTAGTGACAGCCAATGGAATTAAAGTCATTGGGTTACAATATAATACTTTCTCTCAAAAACAAACTCACGAACAGTTACTCATGCACACAAAATCACTACTGCAAAACAATAGTGCACATTTCAAAAGACAAATGTCAAAATAACACAAAACATATTGAAATCTTGGTAAGTGAGAATCTGGAAGGTTCATTCAGATTCTGTATGTTCTATTTTGAACTGCATGCATGTCCCAAATTGCCCCTGTTCACTATAAAGGGAATAGAGTGCCAATTGGGACCCATCCAGTGTCAATCACTGTCATCTCCTCTTTTGTTTTCTGCTGCCCCTCTAGGACACATATTCAGTACATGCTCATGGCGATCAAGCTCAGCTGAAACAGTCCATACTGGCTTTGGCCCTCTCCATTTCATGGAGAAAGTTGTAAAACTGGGGGAGGGTCAACTCTAAAAAAAGACACAAAAAAAAGACCAAATCTGTGAATGACACCAAGAACAATAAGCAAAGTGACCCAATCACATACTGACTTGGGTACAGTACGAGTTAGAGACTCACCCATGTAAACATTTTCAGTTGAGTTCCCCTTTCTGATGACCAACTTAAGCTGGAAGAGACGTAGATATAGTTTCAAATAGTGCAGTAGAAAACAGCTTTGTGCTGTGGTCATTCAGAGTGCTACTTTCACTGTGTGTGGACATACTTTTGTCAACAAATTAAAGCGGCTGAAGTGGAGAAATACAGTATTAGCAGTCCGCAGAAATTCTGACAAGCAGGAAGGCAGACCACGAAAACTAACGGCTAAGTCTGTTGTCATAGCGATCTATCACACTTTCGTCGGTCAGTCAGTTAGTCCATAAAGCTGTAACATTTATAATTCACACTTCTTACAAAAAATGTTACTGTCCATCAATCATTATTTTAATCTCTACGCTATGGGTTTATGGTCTAGACAGTAGATACACACTGAATCCATATTTTATTACCTGGTCAATCTATTCAGAAAGTATTCACACTCCTTGACTTTTTCCACATTTTGTTTCGTTACAGCCTGAATTTAAAATTGATTGAATAGAGATTGTGTCACTGGCCTACACACAATACAGCATAATATCAAAGTAGAATTATGTTTATTCAAATCATTTACTAATTAAATTATATGAAAAGCTGAAATGTCTTGAGTCAATAAGTATTCAACCTCTTTGTTATGGCAAGCTTAAGTTCAGGAGTAAAAATGTGCTTAACAAGTCACATAATAAGTTGCATGGACTGCAATAATAGTGTTTACCATGATTTTTGAATGACTACCAAATCTCTCTACCCCACACATACAGATAATTGTAAGGTCCCTCAGTCGAGCAGTGAATTTCAAACACTGAGTCAACCACAAAGACCAGGGAGGTTTCCCCAATGCCTTGCAAAGAAGGGCACCTATTGGTAGATTGGTTAAGAAAATATATATATATATATATATATATATATACACACAGACATTGAATATTGAGCATGGTGAAGTTATTATTTACACTTTTGATAGTGTGTCAATACACCCAGTCACTACAAAGATACAGGCGTCCTTCCTAACTCAGTTGTCGGAGAGCAAAGAAACCGCTCAGTAAATTTACCATGAGGCCAAGGGTGACTTTAAATCAGTTACAGAGTTGAATGGCTGTGATTGGAGATAACTGACATTGTAGTTACTCCACAATACTAACCTAAATGACAGAGTGAAAAGAAGAAAGCCTGCACAGAATAAAAATATTCTAAAACATGCATCCTGTTTGCACTAAAGTAAAACTGCCAAAAATGTGGCTAAGAAATTTACTTTTTATCCTGAAAACAAAGCATTATGTTTGGGGCAAATCTAACAACACATCCCTGAGTACCACACTTCATATTTTCAAGTATAGTGGTGGCTGCAGCATGTTGTGGTATACTTGTCATCGGCAAGGACTAGGGAGTTTTTTAGGATAAAAATAAATGGAATAAAGCGAAGGCAAAATCCTATAGGAAAACCTGGTTCAGTCTGCTTTCCAACAGACACTGGGAAACAAATTCACTTTTCAGCAGGACAATAACCTAAAACACAAGGCCAAATATACACAAGGAGTTGCTTACCAAGACGACATAAAATGTTCTTGAGTGGTCTAGTTACAGTTTTGACTTAAATCAGCTTGAAAATCTATGGCAAGACTTGAACATGTCTCTTTAGCAATGATCAACAACCAACTTGACAGACCTTGAAGATAAAAAAAAAAGAATAATGTGCAAATATAGGAACAATCCAGGAGTGCAAAGCTCTTAGAGACTTACCCAGAACGACTCACAGCTGTAATCGCTGCCAAAGGTGATTGTAACATGTATTGACTCAGGGATGTGAATACATATGTAAATGAGTGTTGAGGAAATTAATTCCTCTAATGTACTCATTAATTAAAATCAACCTGTCTATTTATAAGAATTTGTAAGATACTTATTAACATAAAATAGACAGGATACAGTCTTATTATAATTAGATAATAGTATTTATTCTCGGAGCACGCTACCATTTGACCATAAACAACAGGTTTATATACAAGATATGACGTCATAGGTTACAGAATAAATGTCCTCGTCCTGACAAATAGAAAACAGGTTCAAAAGTTCATTCCAACTTCCCAGCGCACACACATGACACACAATATAATCTATCCTCCTGAAGGCTCACTATAATTTATTACCACTTTAGCAGACAACTCAAGATAATGGAAGACCTAAAAAGTTACTCACTACTTTATCTAAACATCTCAGGGCTAAGTTGGGTCAGTTCAACCATAGTTTAACGACCCTATCTGCTTATTTTATAACCCACAACACAAATCTCTTTTCACCAGGCATGCAGAGTTCAATTAGTTATAGTTTTATCTAAAGCTAGAAATTGTTTTAATTATTTATTAACAAAATTCCTAACAATGAGATATTTCTGTATTTCATTTTCAATAAATTAGCAAAAATTTCTAAAGCCAAAAACATCTTTTCACTATCATTATGGGGTATTGTGTGTAGTTGGGTGAAAATTTGTTTTTTTTAATCAATTTTGAATTCAGGCTGTAACACAATAAAATGTGGAGTAAGTCAAGGGGTACGAATATTTTCTGAAGGCACTGTACATTTATTCAATATGTAATCATGATGGCAACATAAATAATACCTGTAGAAAGGTGTTTCCAACTTTCTGAAGTTCACTCGTCCCCACGGTCACTATGGAGACAGACAACATTCAATTGGGCATTCAATCACAATGCCTTATTGTAATTGAACTGCACTTTTAACTATCAAGAGAGAGAGGCATTTAGCTTGGCTTCAGCCAAGTGCTCTAGACGCTTGGATTATAGACATGCGCAGATGCCTGAGCAATAATAGGCATGCCTGAGCAATAATTTGTTAAATGAAGATTGTACTTAGCATACCCACGTATAGTACTTAGCATAATCGTTACTTAGCATAGTGAATACTGATTGGTTGAGTCATTAGGCCACTATTAACTGAAAGATTTTAGACCACTCACTGATCAAGTACATTTTATGTATCGTTGTACACCTAATCACAACAGATATCTTAATGAGTCTAAAGCCAACAAACCACAATAGCATGCTCTGCTCATGTAGTCATGCCCAGAGCCATACATTTAGAGAGTTAGGTCAACTTTTAGAATTTTGAATATTGTTCTAATTTTTTACTTTCAGTTACATAACATGGGGAATATTTAAACAGTGCTATGTTAATGGAGAGCTAACATGGCTTTGCCTGACGACTCAAACGGAATGGTTCCACTGCTCTATGTTCGCTACATACTTCAGTTAGACTGCCATCGTTGAAGTCGTTTGTGATGATGGTTGTTGTACAAAACAAAGTCATCAGCGATTGGATCCTCTAAGCCAGGTATTCCCCAGGGGTACAAGCAATGCCGTCTGGGGTACGCCAAATAAAAATGTTGTTATTTTGCAACAAAAACATTCTTCTTAACATTTTCAAACAGTACATTTATATTTTCCAATGGTGGTATACATTTGGGTGAGTTTTTTTTCCTCGCCTGAGTAGCCTCATTTCACTGCCAAAAATAAAATTAAACCATCTAGTGTTCAGCGAAATAACAACAATGTCAAATACAGGTAGCCTTGTCAAAAAATGAACATCCAATCACATTAACCATTACTCTCGCGGGAAACCTTCACTCTCGCACAGACGTTTAGAAATTAAACATGACAATTTGAAAAATAAGCCACGGGAGTTTGAGGGAGAATAAAGACAACTTTCGAGTAGTAAGATATGTATAAAAGCAACAGATACCATTAATAAGAAGGAGCTAGAAGCATCTTATATGGTGAGCTACCGAGTGGCTAATACGGTGAGCTACTGAGTGGTTAGGACAGGCAAGCCCCATACTATTGTGGGGGACTTCATTCTTCTTGCTGCCGCGGATATGGCTGGGAAAATGCTGGAGGAAAAGTGCCAAAAAAACTATACAGACAATGTCTTCATCAAACAACACTGTTTCACAACGCATCAGTGACATGGCAGGAGATGTTTTGAAACAATTACTGCTTATCATACAAGCCAGTGAATTATATGCGTTACAGCTGGAGGAGTCAACAGATGTGGCGGGCCTGGCACAGCTCCTGGTATATGTCCGTTACGTTTATGGGGGGGTCAATTAAGGAAGACATCCTCTTCCGCAAACCAGGACAAAAGGAGAGGATATTTTTTAAGTACTGGACAGCTTTGTGACATCAAATGGACTTTGGTGGTCAAGATGTGTTGGTATTTGTACTGATGGCGCAAAAACCCTGACAGGGAGACATAGTGGAGTGGTAACGCGCGTGTAAGCAGTTGCTCCCAATACCACTTGGGTACACTGCAGAATCCACCGAGAGGCTCTTGCTGCCAAGGGAAAGCCTGACAGCTTGAATGACGTTTTGGACACTACAGTGAAAATGGTTAACTTTGTTAAAGCAAGGCCCCTGAACTCTCGTGTATTTTCTGCATCTGCAATGATATGGGCAGCGACCATGTAACGCTTTTACAACATACAGAAGTGCGCTGGTTATCAAGGGGCAAAGTATTGACACATTTTTTTTAAATTGAGAGACGAGTTAAAAGTTTTTACTGACCATCATTTTCACGTGTCTGACCGCTTGCCTGATGACGAGTTTCTCACACGACTGGCCTATCTGGGTGATGTTTTTTCTCGCCTGAATGATCTGAATCTAGGATTACAGGGACTTTCTGCAACTATATTCAATGCGCAGGACCAAATTGAGGCTATGATTAAGAAGTTGGAGCTCTTTTTTGTCTGCATTAACAAGGACAACACACAGGTCTTTCAATCATTGTATGATTTTTTGTGTGCAAATTAACTCAAGCTTACAGACAATGTCAAATGTGATATAGCGAAGCACCCGAGTGAGCTGGGTGCGCAATTATGCAGATACTTTCCCGAAAAGGACGACACAAACAACTGGATTCGTTATCCCTTTCATGCCCTGTCTCCAGTCCACTTACTGATATCTGAACAAGAGAGCCTCATCGAAATTGCAACAAGCGGTTCTGTGAAAATTGAATTTAAATCAGAAGCCACTGCCAGATTTCTGGATTGGGCTGTGCTCAGAGTATCCTGCCTTGGCAAAACTCGCTGTTAAGACACTGATGCTCTTTGCAACCACATATCTAAGTGAGTGTATTCTCAGCCCTCACTAGCAGGAAAACTAAATACAGCCACAGAATGTGTGTGGAAAATGATTTAAGACTGAGACTCTTTCCAAAACAACATTGCAGAGTTATGTGCATCCTTTCAAGCACACCCTTCTCATTAACCTGTGTTGAGTCATTCACAATTTTTGATGAACAAATAAGGTTTTATATGTAAAATGGCTAAATAAAGAGCAAAATTATTGATTATTATTTGTGCCCTGGTCCTATAAGAGCACTTTGTCACTTCCCACGAGCCAGGTTGTGACAAAAACTCACTCATTCTTATGTTTAACACTGAAGGCAGTGGTTCCCAAACGTTTTATAGTCCCGTACCCTTCAAACATTCAACCTCCAGCTGCATACAATGAAGGCAAAAAACAACATTTGAGAGTGCGCTGACCCTAGAGGACGTACGCAGCTGGAGGTTGAATGTTTGAAGGGGTAGGGGACTATAAAAAGTTTGGGAACCACTGCTCTAAGCAATAACATTTTCAAAACATTGGTTTTACCCACGTGTGTTCTACCTCTGGCTCAACCCATTGGTTTCTGGGACCAATCAGAATGGTTAGAATGCGTTTGCGTTCTAGAAATCCTAGGGGAGGTACTCAGATTCAGACTCATTGCGGAGAAGAAACTAAAGTCCGTGGGTGTGGTGTAGCGTTTGGCCCGGAGCAAGAAGCGTTTGGCCCGGGCAAACATGGCTGCCACAGAATGATGAAGGGTCATGTAAATGCATCATAAATGTAGAAACCGCATTGGCCCAACTCTCTAAATACATGGCTCTGTTCGTGCATATTCAAGTGTAGAGCGATTTAGTGGCCTTGCACACTATGCACACTATACACAACATAAAACATCCATCTATCTATAATAGGATGAGGGTTATTTACAACAGCAATTCTATCCTTGCCCCCTATTCGTAAAGTATCTCAGAGTAGGAGTACGGATCTAGGATCAGGTCCATCCTGGCCATATAATAAGTATTCATTATTATCTAAAAGGCTAAACTGATCCTAGATCAGCACTACTGCTCTATAGGCCCTGGTCTTCTGTTCATAAGATGTCCCTGATTAAGTCTTACCACCAAACTTCCACTCCATGTCCACCAGCTGGTTGACCATCAGAGTCTGTCCTACAGCCAGCCTGGACAACACAGGGTAGTGGCGGCTCCACTGAAAAAATATATAAAAATAAGTCAATCAATTACCTTTTTCTCAATTCAGCACTGTACTTAAATAGAGTACTGAAACAGCATGGAGGATATGATATCAAATATACCTGTTGTGAAAAATGGTCTGCCTTGTCTTCACTGACTCCTAAAATTTAAAACGTTACACAACATTATATCTGTTGCACAGTGACACTGTAAAACTCATTAGTAATGAGGACTGTGGCGACAGGAGTATGGATTAGCTTTGATGCATATGGGATTTCATATTACAACAGACCTAAAGTGAGAAGGTCCTCTTTGACTTGGTCTTCTGTCAGATTTTTCTTCAGGGAACCTAGAATTAAAAAAAAAAAATCTTGGCTTCGAGTTAAATTATACAACACTTTATCCCTTTTGAGTAAATCCATTTGAATTCAATCACTTTTTGACACCACCACTTTTGATTTGAATGAAACCCTACATACAGTTGAAGTCGGAAGTTTACATACATGTTCGCCAAATACATTTAAACTCAGTCTTTCACAATTCCTGACATTAAATTAAAGTAAAAATTCCTTGTCTTAGGTCAGTTAGGATCACCACTTTATTTTAAGAATGTGAAATGTCAGAATAATAGTAGAGATGTCTCATGTTGGGGTATGCTAAATGGCTCAACTTTGAGCACCTCTAGCTCCTGAATGTTTTGGCATTCAGGTCCAAAGTCACTTTCTGAGCACCTCTTCCATGGGCAAACATGTGTGGAAAGTTGTTTAAATCAAAGGGGATGCTGTCAAAAAGTTATTGAATTCATATGGATTTACAATTTTAAGTTGTTGTAACCACATACTTAAATATACACTGAACAAAAAATATAAAATGCAACATGTAAGGTGTTAGTCCCATGTTTCATGAGCTGAAATAAAAGATTCAAGAAATGTTCCATATGCACAAAATGCTTATTTCTCAAATTTTCTGCACACATTTCTTTACATCCATATTAGGGAGCATTTCCCCTTTGCCAAAATAATCCATCCACCTGACAGGTGTGGCATATCAAGAAGCTGATCATTGCACAGGTGCACATTGTGCTGAGGACAATAAAAGACCACTCTAAAATGTGCAGTTTTGTCAAACAATGCCACAGATGTCTCAAGTTGAGGGAGCATGCAATAGGCATGCTGACTGCAGGAATGTCCAGCAGAGCTGTTGTCAGATAACGTAATGTTCATTTTTCTACCATAATGTCGTTTTAGATAATTTGACAGTATGTCCAACCGGCCTCACAACTGCAGACCATGTGTATGGCGTTGTGTGGGCGAGCGGTTTCCTGATGTCAACATTGTGAACAGAGTACCCCATGGTGGCGGTGGGGTTATGGTATGGGCAGGCATAAGCTACGGACAACAAACAGAATTGCATTTTATCAATGGCAATTTGAATGCACAGAGATACTGTGATGAGATCCTGAGGCCCATTGTCACACCATTCATCCGCCTCCATCACCTCATGTTTCAGCATGCCCCATGTCGCAAAGATCTGTACACAATTCCTGGAAGCTGAAAATGTCCCAGTTCTTCCATGGCCTGCATACTCTTCAAACATGTCACCAATTGAGCATGCTTGGGATGCTCTGGATCAACATGTATGACAGCGTGTTCTAGTTCCCGCCAATATCCAGCAACTTTGCACAGCCATTGAAGAAGAGTGGGACAACATTCCACAGGCCACAATCAACAGCCTGTTCAACGCTATGCGAAGGAGATATGCCGCGCTGCATGGGGCAAATGGTGGTCACACCAGATACTGACTGGTTTTCTGATCCACGCCCCTACTTTTTTTTTAAGGTATCTGTGACCAACAGATGCATATCTGTATTCCCAGTCATGTGAAATCCATAGATTGGGGCCTAATTTATTTATTTAAATTGACTGATTTCCTTATATGAACTGTAACTCAGTACAATCTTTAAAATTGTTACATTTTGCATTTATATTTTTGCTCTCTATGGTGGTAACAGTATGGACCAGAAAAAAAATGACATTTTCCTTGATATACCATATATCTAAGATGTGTGATGGAATCTTTACAATATGTTGGTGTATGTGTATTTCATGTTGTACACATTTGCAGCTAAAGTTTTTTTATATATGCTTATTTGTGAGTGCTCGGTCAGTCTCACCATGGGGAAGCAGCAGGAGGCTCTTCATGAGGTTCCTCAGTGGGCCTGCACTCATCCCATTCTCTCCTGCAAACTCACTCAGCTGATGCAGGAACCTGTCCGCCTGCATACACAACACAATGAATGAAACAAGAGTCAAGTGCACACAGCACACCATGAATGAAAAAGCTCTTCAAATAATATATTAAATAAGACATCCGTCTTATTCCTCCCTCCCCCAAAAAATAAAAACTAGCACTTGACTTTTTCTAATAGCACTGACTTTGCTCATAACAGCTGTATTGAGGAAAACATGCATTACTACAAAAGTGATATGTGGTTGTCTCACCTAGCTGTCTTAACACGAATGCACTGACTAAGTCGGTCTGGATAAGAGCGTCTGCAAAATGACTAAAATGTAAAAAATAAGTAAATGCGTGTGTGTGTTTACCTCTTTTGGCTCCAACAGGAAATTGAAAAGAATCTCAGTCAGACTTGTGAATTGCTACAGGGAAACAGTTTAAAAAGTGTTTATTGGCCTCTTCAATACAGTATTGCTATTTTGCCACAGATCTACTTTGTTAACAGATAAGGCAGGTTATGTGACACTTGCTAGTCATGTGACCTGGGATGTTGACTCAGGCCAGAGAGGAAGAGGCAAAGTGAGAGGTTTTACTATGCCTAAAATCTGTCTATGAAAATATGCCCACAAAGTGAGGAATTTTGTATAGAGGTCAATGAGAGAGAGTCGAATTTGGTCAACAAAAAATGTAATTGCTAATTTGCTACGTGAGGCTTATTTGATCTAATAGAAATTTCATAATGGTTAGGTTGTTACGAATGCACTGATATAAGTGAGCATTTCTGCAACTTGTTGTGCCGTTTTCATAGAGATAAATAGAGGACTCATCATGGATATAACCCGTTTTAGCATAGACATTGCCATTTAGGGATTCCACCATTAGTCAACTGGGTGGGGTTTCCTATGAGTTGGGAGCAATCAGTCAATTAAGAAAAAAATGGATTACTTTAAATAAAATGGAGATGGCCTCAATGGCACTGCCCATGCTGTCAGACACTATAATGACACCGATACAAAGATGAGTCCTCTATCTCTTAGACCTGTTCTTTGCACGTGTATCTGCCAAGCCTGATCTCGCCTCCTCTGGCCTGCCTTCCATCTTTGAGGACATGCATTTCCATTGTTAGAGCAGTCACTTGACTATCTTGTCAATATAATAGACAATCTTTGCTCAGGAACAAATGTCTATCTTTGTCGACATGTGTTTCATCTTAATTTTGCAACATTGTATCATACTAAAAACATCATGATTCTACAACAGTTTGGCTACTACCGGTATGTAAATTCATTTGTTCCTGAGCAAAGCTTGTCTATTATATTGACTACAAGCATACAGCTAAGATTTGAATGCAATTCACTGTTCTTATCTAACGCTCAAAACGACAAATTCGCGTTAATGAATGCTCACCTGTTCGTTGAATTTGTTCAAGTTCTGAAAGTCATTGCTCACAGAATCTGGTAAAGTATCTTTGGTAAATTGCAGTTGCAACATTGTAGCTGTCGGCCTGGAAATGTTTACTTTAGTGGCTACTTCCGTGATGGTCAACTCAAATGAAGCTATCTTGCTATTCAACTCAGCACATTCCATATTTTTATCTTGCCTATTCAGCGCATTCAAGGCTGGAAAACTATCCATTTGATTATATATTATTAATCAAAAATCAAAAATAATCTAATTGAAAATATATTTATTACAAAAATACACAATCTGTTGTAAAGTATTTTATGCTTTATTTGTTCATGCATTGTTACAAGTGTGGCAATAGTTAAACTCAACATAGAGACATGTAAGACAATAGTGTGATATAATTTAAATGGGCACAGTTATATGATTATGTATCTGTTATTATACCAATGGATTTAAAGGTAGAGTCAGCCAAATATCAGCCAGATATTGCGATGAACAAGATACAAGACTTCGCTCTCACACAATCACACAGAGTATATGCACATGTGCACGGGTTCGCTTCACGCTTTTGGAATGTGGTAGCCAAGGGATTAAAACATTGGAGAAGTTTAGCCTTGCGCTCCAACGCTATTAGTTGTTGCGGAAATTGACCCACTATGCTGTTTACTTTGAGCATCTACATTTAATATCACTGACTCTATCTTTTATACTATTACAGTATATTAATACAATGAGCAATACTTTTCCAGTGACAACATCAAATGTTTGGATGGGTTGGTTTATTGTGGACGTTAGGCTTCACGCACTCTCCTAATAAGGACCAGTAGGCAGTGGTGGAAAAAGTACCCAATTGTCATACTTGAGTAAAAGTAAAGATACGTAGTAAAAATGACTCAAGCAAAAGTGAAAGTCACCCAGTAAAATACTACTTGAGTATCAAAAGTAAATGAAATTGCTAAAATTTACTTAAGCATCAAAAATAAAAGTATAAATAATTGCAAATACCTTATATTAGGCAAACCAGAAGGCACAATTTTATTTATTTACATATAGACAGGGGCATACTCCAACACTCAGATGTCATTTACAAACTAAGCATGTGTGTTTAGTGAGTCTACCAGATCAAAGGAAGGGGATGACCAGGGATGTTCTCTTGATAAGTGTGTGAATTGAACCATTTTCCTGTCCTGCTAAGCATTCAAAATGTAATGAGTACTTTTGTGTCAGGGAAAATGTATGGAGTAAAATGTACATCATTTTCTTTAGGAATGTAGTGAAGTAAAAGTTGTCAAAAATATAAATAGTAAAGTAACGATACCCCCCAAAACGACTTAAGTAGTACTTTAAAGTATTTGTATTTGCCAGCAGGCTAGTAGACCATTGGCAGAACTGCATATAAATAAATGGTGTATAAATGCAATACAGGTGTATTAAGGGTTAACACTGGAAAAAGTAAATCTAGTTTCCATTCACTACAGTGTGATTCGAGACCCGGGAAAAGTTACGCCTGAACATTGTGGCACATTGTGGCAAAAAAAAAACGAAGAAAAAAGATTACAACAGGCAAGTTTGAAAAGAAGAGAACTCCGCTTAGATATTTGCCCACAGGTTCCACAGGGTATAAAGGCATGCATAGGTTGAGGTAAGTAGTGTGACACTTCGAGGCACCTGGCAAGCAGTGAGAGGACCAATCAATCTCAACTCTTCCCCGCTCACCGAATGACTACCCCTGCAACAGGTACATTTTTGTGCAGTTGCCATTTATGATGTGTTTTTTTCCTTTTATGATGTGTTTATGCACGCTAGTCTGCAGAACATTATTTAGGAGATCAGTTAGCTAGAAACTGGAAGAATTCCTGCATGAGGTTTGATAACTTTCTTACCGTTACAGTAATTTGTTCGATAGAGTCAACTTAATAAAAAAAAAAATTGCGGAAAGACGTAGGGTAACATTACATTTCGATTCAATTGATTAAACAATGTTGCGTCGATGATTATGTAAATTGGAGACAAGGAAGGGAAAATACCCTACATATCCTCAAACATGATATTTATCCTACAATAAAATAATATTATCCTTTTTTGTATGGGAATGTTTCATATTGCATAGTTTCAATTCAGAGTTGAACTGCGTCACGCGCACTCAGTATTGTAGCCTACAGTAGGCTACAGATGTTGCGAGTTAAATCTAATGGATTTTTATGCGTGAGTAGTTTGTGGTTTCCAATCAGGTGATATTTTTTTTTTTTTTTTTTTTTTTTTTTTTTTTTTTTTTTTTTTTTTTTTAGCCTGTCTTGGACGTTTATTTCAAAGTTTCTTGAACTTCAACTTCACTAATGAAGGGTTAGATTTTTCTTGTGGCACAATTTCCTCAATCACTATAAATTCGATTGCGATGTTTTTCATACAAACAAGTGCCTGTTTCCTACTCCATGCCATTAGAGACAGAGTTTTTTTTTGTTTGTATTTTTGTATGGCTTATTTGAAATAATTGTCTTCTGTATGCCTTGATAATCATTCCCTGTAGTGGAATTTCAATTCGAATGCTGAAACATAATATAATAGGCCTATAACCATAGGCTAGTCGCTTAAGTATGACACAATTTCGTGGACTGTTGTGCACCTGCGTGGATTTTTTTTCAATCAAATTTGCAGTTTTTGAAGTCGGGTCTTTATTCTCGGAGAGTGCCCGCGTTAGTGGTGCGCGTGTCAGCTGTTTGTTCACTGCACCACACTGCAATTGCTAATCCAGGGTTTCGGTCCTCGTGACCCTAAGGAGTGCACGTTTTGGTTTTCGCTCTAGCACTACACAGCTGATTCAAATACTCAACTAATCAAAAGCTTTCCAGCTGAAGCTGGTTGAGAGAATGCCAAGAGTGTGCAAAGCTGTCATCAAGGCAAAGGGAGGCTATTTGAATTCTCTCAAATACAAAATATATTTTGATTTGTCTAACACTCTTTTGGTTATTACATGATTCCATATGTGTTATTTCATAGTTTTGATATCTTCAATATTATTCTACAATGTAGAAAATAGTAAAAATAAAGAAAAACCCTGGAATGAGTAGGTGTGTCCAAACTTTTGACTGGTACTGTATCTCTATAGTTGAATTTAGAAGTTTTCATACACGTTAGCCAAATACATTTAAACTCAGTTTTTCACAATTCCTGACATTTAATCGTAGTAAAAATTATCTTTCTTAGGTCAGTTAGGATCACCACTTTATTTTAAGAAAGTGAAATGTCAGAATAATATTAGAGAGAATGATTTATTTCAGCTTTTATTTCTTTCGTCACATTCCCAGTGGGCCAGAAGTTTACATACACTCAATTAGTATTTGGTAGCATTGCCTTTAAATTGTTTAAATTGGGTCAAACATTTCAGGTAGCCTTCCAGAAGCTTCCCACAATAAATTGGGTTAATTTTGGCCTATTCCTCCGGACAGAGCTGGTGTAACTGAGTCAGGTTTGTAGGCCTCCTTGCTCGCACACGCTTTTTCAGTTCTGCCCACAAATGTTCTATAGGATTGAGGTCAGGGCTTTGTGATGGCCACTCTAATACCTTGACTTTGTTGTCCTTAAGCCATTTTGACAAAATTTTACTCTGGAAGTATGCTTGGGGTCATTGTCAATTTGGAAGACACATTTGCTACCAAGCTTTAACTTCCTGACTGATGTCTGGAGATGTTGCTTCAATATATCCACATAATTTTCCTTTCTCATGATGCAATCTATTTTGTGAAGTGCACCAGTTCCTCCTGCAGCAAAGCACCCCCACAATATGATGCTGCCACCCCCATTCTTCACGGTTGGGATGGTGTTCTTCGGCCTGCAAGCCTCCCCTTTTTCCTCCAAACATAAAGATGGTCATTATGGCCAAACTGTTCTATTTTTGTTTCATCAGACCAGAGGACATTTCTCCAAAAGTACGGTCTTTGTCCCCATGTGCAGTTGCAAACCGTAGTCTGGCTTTTTTATGGCGGTTTTGGAGCTGTGGCTTCTTCCTTACTGAGCGGCCTTTCAGGTTATGTCGATATAGGACTCGTTTTACTGTGGATATAGATACTTTTGTGCCTGTTTCCTCCAGCGTCTTCACAAGGTCCTTTGCTGTTTGTTCTGGGATTGATTTGCGCTTTTCTCACCAAAGTATGTTCATCTCTAGGAGACAGAATGCATCTTCTTCCTGAGTGGTATGACGGCTGCGAGGTCCCGTGGTGTTTATACTTGCGTATTATTGTTTGTACAGATTAACGTGGTACCTTCAGGCGTTTGTAAATTACTCCCAAGGATGATCCAGACTTGTGGAGGTCTACAGTTTTGTTTTCTGAGGTCTTGGCTGATTTCTTTTCATTTTCCCATGATGTCAAGCAAAGAGGTACTGAGTTTGAAGGTAGGCCTTGAAATACATCCACAGGTACACGTCCAATTGAGTCAAATGATGTATCAGCCTATCAGAAGCTACAAAAGCCATGACATCATTTTACGGAATTTTCTAAGCTGTTTAAAGGCACAGTCAATTTAGTGTATGTAAATTTCTGACCCACTGGAATTGTAATAAAGTGAAATAATCTGTCTGTAAACAATTGTTGGAAAAATTACTTGTGTCAAAGTAGATGTTATAACCGACTTGCCAAAACTATAGTTTGTTAACAAGAAATTTGTGGAGTGGTTGAAAAACGAGTTTTAATGACTCCAACCTAAGTGTATGCAAACTTCCGACTTCAACTGTATAGGCTATTTGATGTTTGTTTGTTTATGGCGCACGAGACACCTGTCTTTTTCGCATCTCAGTGAACTAATCCATTGCGGAGGCCGAGACAAATCGATTGCAGATGCCGCGGGGATGCGCAATGAAAGTCTCTCCAGAATGCTATCTTTCCCGCCAATTTGTGCACATTCATTGTTGCATATCTTCATTGTGTTTGTGTTTGATTGTTAGAGTCTATCAATTCCCCGTTACATATACTACATGGTCAAATGTATGTGGACACCCCTTGAAATTAGTGTTCGGCTATTTCAGCCACACCCGTTGCTGACAGGTGTATAAAATCGAGTGCACAACCATGCAATCTCCATAGACAAACAATGTCAGTAGAATGGCCTTACCGAAGAGCTCAGTGACGTAATAGAATGCCACCTTTCCAACAAGTCAGTTCGTTATATTTCTGCCCTGTTAGAGCTTCCCCAGTCAACTGGCTCCAGAGTGGCGCAGCAGCCTAGGGCACTGCATCTCAGTGCTAGAGGTGTCACTACAGACCCTGGTTCGATTAACCCAGCGTCGTTAAGGTTTGGCTGGAGTAGGCCGTCATTGTAAATAATATATTTTTCTTAACTGACTTGCCTAGTTAAATAAATATAAAATAAACTGTAAGTGCAACGACGGCTCAGCCGTGAGGTGGTAGACCACACAAGCTCACAGAATGGGACTGCTTAGTGCTGAAGCGTGTAAAGATTGTCTGTTCTCAGTTGCAAAACTCAATGCTGAGTTCCAAAATTCCTCTGGAAACAACGTCAGCACAAAAACTGTTCGCTGGGAGCTTCATGAAATGGGTTTCCATGGCTGAGCAGCTGTACACAAGCCTAAGATTTCCATGTGCAATGCCAAGTGTTGGCTGGTGTTACGGATACAAGTATTCTGTGTGTATTTATTTTCTCTCCTTCTCCCCTACTCACAGGTGACAATTATCATTCCCTAATCAGTCATCAATCAGTCGCTAATCAGAAGACACCTGCTCCTTTTCTCCTACCCAATCACAGTCCCTTTCCCTTGGGTTAAAAACCCTGTCAGTTGTGTTCTCTGGAGCTCGATCTCTTTGTGTAGCTCAATCTTTCTGTCAATGCCATCTGTCTATAGATCTCTTGTTTGGTTTGCAACTACATTTCACTTTGTCCCCACCTGTGAGTATTGGTTTTGTTATGGTGTTTGTTTGACGGTGGCAAAAGGGGTTACCAAGATAAGTCGCCCATGGGCATACTTTACCCGTAGAAATACTTAGTTAAATAAACTAGTTAGAACTGGGAGGACCACCCACTGTATTTTTGGTTAGTTAGTTAGTTAGCTGTTGTTGAAATAGGCTAGTCTAGCTTAGGGGTGTTTTTGGATACTTATTTCTTTCCTTGGGTCCAGCTCAGCCCCTTTTCCTGCTTCCCCCATTACCGTGTGTTTTGTAAATAAACCCTGAGTGTTTGACGGTAGATATTAGTTGTCGTGGTTATTTCGTTCTCACTCTTTCTTTGTCACTACTATAATTTGCATGAGATATGTTACGGGTCCCATTACCATCCCCCCCCTAGACTGTCGGGCCAAAGGGATTCGTAACAGCTGGAGTGGAGTAAAGCTATCCGTTACTGGAGTCTGGAGCAGTGGAAACGCATTCTCTGGAGTGATGAATCACGATTCACCATCTATCAGTCCGATGGACAAATCTGGGTTTGGCGTTTGCCAGGAGAACAGTACCTGCCCCAATGCATAGTGTCAACTGTAAAGTTTGGTGGAGGAGGAATAATGGTCTGGGGCTGTTTTTCATGTTTCGAGTTAGGCCCCTTTGTTTCAGTAAAGGGAAATCTTAACGCCACAGCATACAATGATATTCTAGACAATTCTGTGCTTAACTTTGTGGAAACAGTTCGGGGAAGGCCCTTTCCTGTTTCAGCATGAAAATGCCCCCATGCACAAAGCGAAGTCCATGCAGAAATGGTTTGTCGAGATTGGTGTGGAAGAACTTGACTGGCCTGCACAGAGCCCTGACCTCAACCCCATCGAACACCTTTGGGATGAAATGGAACGCCGACTGCGAGCCAAGCCAAATCGCCTAATATCAGCGCCCGACCTCACTAATGCTCCCCGCAGCAATGTTACAACTGTGGAAAGCCTTCCCAGAAGAGTGGAGGCTGTTATAGCAACAAAGGGGGAACCAACTCCATAATAATTCCCATGATTTTGGAATGAGCTGTTTGACGAGCACGTGTCCACGTACTTTTGGTCATGTAGTGTATATCACCAGTAGTACATTTACCGTTAACTACTATACTTTCTAATCTACATTGTTTGGTTATGGTAATTTCTGTTAATGCATTCAATATATTATTATTGCAGTCTTTTATCGTTGTGATTGTCGGAGTGGACACGGTGTTTGAGTGCACAACCTATGCTACATTCGTGAGAAAGTTTTGGTTTATTTCATTCCATTTACAAGTTTTGTCAATTTAGTCATTGTCTTATTTGTTTGGAGCTATCCTGTCAATGTTAAGTAAGGACTCGCACCTAATTATGCATAGAAGTAGGCCTATAGGCTGTGTACAAATGATAGTATTTCTGATTGGCTTAACACACAACCACTAATGAGCTGTTGAGCTTCTCAAAGTAATGTTTTTTTCTTCACCTCAAACAGCAAGCAAACAAAGTCTGTTTTTACATTCATTGAGAATGACAATAGTTCCTCGATGAATTTCAGAAATCTTTCCAGCTCTTCTTTTTGATAACCTATCAGTGTGAAAGGGAAAAATGTAATGCTCGGATCCAGTGGACACGTCATAAAATAGGTCTACCTGATTACTTCTTATCCCTTGTGCAAATAGCCTACAGCTGTGTCTGTCCCAAGCTCACTGGGCAGGAAACTCTGAGGGCCCAGAATATTTTATACAATGTTGGAAGTTTGCTAGTGCTCTATGGGCTGGACCCAAGTTAATAGTTTATCCAATGTTTCAAGTTCGTTGCAGACAGGCCATGCGTAGCCAATGTGATTTATAAGATATTTATTTTTTCAGGATATCTTCTACCTGCATGCTGCAAGGTTTTTATTTGTTGGCCTTATAGGCTATTTTTACATAGTTGGCAATAGAAGTTACATTTTAGGTTTGTATCATTCTCATTTAGATTTGGATAGAATTTTGATTAACCACATGCCAAGGATTTTATGATACTTAGACGTTATTATAAATTAAATTAAACTGTTCCACGAAAATGTACATAAAGAAAACCTTAACTGGCATGCAGATACACTTCCATTCAAAAGTTTGGGGTCACTTAAAAGTGTCCTTGTTTTTGAAAGAAAAGCAAAAAAAATTTTACATTAAAATAACATCAAATTTTTCAGAAATACAGTGTAGAAATTGTTAATGTTGTAAATAACTATTGTAGCTGGAAACTGTCTTTTAATATCTACATAGGCGTACAGAGGCCCATTATCAGCAACCACCACTCCTGTGTTCCAATGGCACGTTGTGTTAGCTAATCCAAGTTAATCATTTTAAAAGGCTAATTGATTATTAGAAAACCCTTTTGCAATTATGTTAGCACAGCTGAAAACTGTTGTACTGATTAAAAAAGAAATAAAACTGGCTTTCTTTAGACTAGTTGAGTATCTGGAGCATCAGCATTTGTGGGTTCGATTACAGGCTAAAAATGGCCAGAAACAAAGCACTTTCTTCTGAAACTCGTCAGTCTATTCTTGTTCTGAGAAATGAAGGCTATTCCATGCGAGAAATTGCCAAGAAACTGAAGATCTTGTACAACGCTGTGTACTACTCCCTTCACAGAACAGCACAAACTGTCTCTAACCAGAATAGAAAGAGGAGTGGGAGGCCCCGGTGCACAACTGAGCAAGAGGACAAGTACATTAGAGTGTCTAGTTTGAGAAACAGATGTTACTCAAACAATGTTCAAGGAATCACTTAGCCAGTGATTCAGTGTGATTACTCTGATTAGATGATGAATACCTCTGGGGAAAAATGTTTTCAGGAGTGTTTTCAGATTCACTGTTTTTCAATGTGGAAAAGCATCATTTCGATAAGAGCAATTTGTACTTGAGTAGATTCAGGACTCCAGAAAATAGAAACATCTTTGACTCAAGATTCTGTGTCTGTTTACTTTGCAAAGTTTTTAAAGAGAGGGAAGTGTGGGAAATGTATGTACATTTAAATATACACTGCTCAAAAAAATAAAGGGAACACTTAAACAACACAATGTAACTCCAAGTCAATCACACTTCTGTGAAATCAAACTGTCCACTTAGGAAGCAACACTGACAATGAATTTCACATGCTGTTGTGCAAATGGAATAGACAAAAGGTGGCAATTATAGGCAATTAGCAAGACACCCCCAATAAAGGAGTGGTTCTGCAGGTGGTGACCACAGACCACTTCTCAGTTCCTATGTTTTCTGGGTGATGTTTTGGTCACTTTTGAATGCTGGCGGTGCTTTCACTCTAGTGGTAGCATGAGACGGAGTCTACAACCCACACATGTGGCTCAGGTAGTGCAGCTCATCCAGGATGGCACATCAATGCGAGCTGTGGCAAAAAGGTTTGCTGTGTCTGTCAGCGTAGTGTCCAGAGCATGGAGGCGCTACCAGGAGACAGGCTAGTACATCAGGAGACGTGGAGGAGGCCGTAGGAGGGCAACAACCCAGCAGCAGGACCTCTACCTCCGCCTTTGTGCAAGGAGGAGCACTGCCAGAGCCCTGCAAAATGACCTCCAGCAGGCCACAAATGTGCATGTGTCTGCTCAAACGGTCAGAAACAGACTCCATGAGGGTGGTATGAGGGCCCGACGTCCACAGGTGGTGGTTGTGATTACAGCCCAACACCGTGCAGGACGTTTGGCATTTGCCAGAGAACACCAAGATTGGCAAATCCGCCACTGGCGCCCTGTGCTCTTCACAGATGAAAGCAGGTTCACACTGAGCACATGTGACAGAGTCTGGAAACGCCGTGGAGAACGTTCTGCTGCCTGCAACATCCTCCAGCATGACCAGTTTGGCGGTGGGTCAGTCATGGTGTGGGGTGGCATTTCTTTGTGGGGCCGCACAGCCCTCCATGTGCTCGCCAGAGGTAGCCTGACTGCCATTAGGTACCGAGATGAGATCCTCAGACCCCTTGTGAGACCATATGCTGCTGGAGGTCATTTTGCAGGGCTCTGGCAGTGCTCCTCCTTGCACAAAGGCGGAGGTAGCGGTCCTGCTGCTGGGTTGTTGCCCTCCTACGGCCTCCTCCACGTCTCCTGATGTACTGGCCTGTCTCCTGGTAGCGCCTGCATGCTCTGGACACTACGCTGACAGACACAGCAAACCTTTTTGCCACAGCTCGCATTGATGTGCCATCCTGGATGAACTGCACTACCTGAGCCACTTGTGTGGGTTGTAGACTCCGTCTCATGCTATCACTAGAGTGAGAGCACCGCCAGCATTCAAAAGTGACCAAAACATCAGCCAGGAAGCATAGGAACTGAGAAGTGGTCTGTGGTCACCACCTGCAGAACCACTCCTTTATTGGGGGTGTCTTGCTAATTGCCTATAATTTCCACCTTTTGTCTATTCCATTTGCACAACAGCATATGAAATTCATTGTCAATCAGTGTTGCTTCCTAAGTGGACAGTTTGATTTCACAGAAGTGTGATTGACTTGGAGTTACATTGTGTTTAAGTGTTCCCCTTATTTTTTTTGAGCAGTGTGTATATATATATATATATGCATGAAATATTGCACATTTAAATGTACTGTTTTGTGCACTCCTAACTACTGCATTGTCTTGTTTGTTTTGCCTCCAGGTTAGAAGATAATCAAAATAACAATAATTGACGAAGTTAACTGCAACAGTAATGCCATCCAACAAGTTTTCTTCAGCCATCATGGTTGAGAGTGACAAGATGACGGCAACAGTAAGTAGTGTTGGTCTCCATTTTTTTTTTACAGAGTGGCTGCGGAGCTGACTTTTCTGGACCTTTCTTCCTAACTGCTAAAAGTCCTGAAGCATGTGCTACTCGTAGAGAACAGGCTACTCTGGTGAATGGTGCTTTTTTAATAGTTAGATCAAAGCTGAATCAATGTCTGCAAAATCACATAATAATAGCATTGTACATAACAGAACCAAATATAATAGCAAAGTATAATGTTACTGTAAGACAAAGAAACACCTAATTTCTAATGAGATTTTAGGATGATTGTTCTCTCGTGCGGCCACAACTCAACAGCATGCCACTAGGTCCAATTTTTGCTATGATTGAAACATTGAAACACAATCTGCTCTAAAATTTGCTCACTGTACATCATTTGAAAGAATGGTGGGGGGGAACATGTCGCACTGCTCAGAACATGTCAGGACAGGTCGCACTGCTCAGAACATGTCAGGACAGGTCGCACTGCTCAGAACATGTCAGGACAGGTCGCACTGCTCAGAACATGTCAGGACAGGTCGCACTGCTCAGAACATGTCAGGACAGGTCGCACTGCTCAGAACATGTCAGGACAGGTCGCACTGCTCAGAACATGTCAGGACAGGTCGCACTGCTCAGAACATGTCAGGACAGGTCGCACTGCTCAGAACATGTCAGGACATGTCGCACTGCTCAGAACATGTCAGGACAGGTCGCACTGCTCAGAACATGTCAGGACAGGTCGCACTGCTCAGAACATGTCAGGACAGGTCGCACTGCTCAGAACATGTCAGGACAGGTCGCACTGCTCAGAACATGTCAGGACAGGTCGCACTGCTCAGAACATGTCAGGACAGGTCGCACTGCTCAGAACATGTCAGGACAGGTCGCACTGCTCAGAACATGTCAGGACAGGTCGCACTGCTCAGAACATGTCAGGACAGGTCGCACTGCTCAGAACATGTCAGGACAGGTCGCACTGCTCAGAACATGTCAGGACAGGTCGCACTGCTCAGAACATGTCAGGACAGGTCGCACTGCTCAGAACATGACAGGACAGGTCGCACTGCTCAGAACATGACAGGACAGGTCGCACTGCTCAGAACATGTCAGGACAGGTCGCACTGCTCAGAACATGTCAGGACAGGTCGCACTGCTCAGAACATGTCAGGACAGGTCGCACTGCTCAGAACATGTCAGGACAGGTCGCACTGCTCAGAACATGTCAGGACAGGTCGCACTGCTCAGAACATGACAGGACAGGTCGCACTGCTCAGAACATGTCAGGACAGGTCGCACTGCTCAGAACATGTCAGGACAGGTCGCACTGCTCAGAACATGTCAGGACAGGTCGCACTGCTCAGAACATGTCAGGACAGGTCGCACTGCTCAGAACATGTCAGGACAGGTCGCACTGCTCAGAACATGTCAGGACAGGTCGCACTGCTCAGAACATGACAGGACAGGTCGCACTGCTCAGAACATGACAGGACAGGTCACTCTCCTACTATTACCAACAAAGTGACCAAATATCCACTGTTCATATGCACTTTTGTAATCCACTGGGGTTTCTGCCCCAAAACCACCACTCTGTGCAGCAATATCAATACGTTTTTCACAGCCATAAACTACATGTCCTCTTTCATATCACTTTGTAACTCAGTTGAGCTGCCTGGCTTTAGTGACATGGTATTACTGTATTACTAATGTGTTGTTATACATCTACGCGTTCCTATACTCTATTGGTGAACTGCAGTGCTTGGCACTTCTCAGTAAACAACCATCTTGTTTTCACCTTCAAAGTGTTTTTGTCAGACAACCACAGTTTTACACATCAGATGAGATATGCCTACTGCTCCAAGAGTTGAGATTCTTATCGCTCTCAGTGCCAGATAGCACGCCTACTGGTTCGACCACTAACACTCTCACACAAAACTGGATCATGAGACGCTGTGACTGAAAGTTTTGGTTGGATCAGTTTTGCCCTCAGATCCCCCTTTTCCATTCAGTAGAACAATATTTCTGCCCCGTTAGTTACATTAGAAAAAAGTTACTTCCAGGCAGCCCCAGTAGCATCCTTTGCCAGTTGGGTTTTGGCCTTCACTCCTGGATTATATACCCTTAGTACCATGCGTACGTTTAAAAATGTTGTTATAAGGACTATCTAGATAAATCTGCATATCATTGTAATAAATGATCTTCTGTGGTAGTGTTGGCTGTTACTCTATCCCAGAGTGAGTTAGTTCTTAACTACTATTCAGTGTGATTTATGGCTCAGAGCCCACACTAGTCTTTAGGGCATCAGGGAACTCTCTCTCCAATTCTCATCCTGTTGCTTCCGGTGTTACGTCGTTGTTGGAATGAGACCAAGGTGCAGCGTGGTAGGTGTACATTTTTCTTACATCACTGCTGGAGGAACCGAACCACCGATCGTCGCCGGAGGCTCCGGCCTGGGAACCCCTATTACATAGCGAAAGATATGGTTCCAATCTTTACGGTAGAAAAGCCAGGCTTTAAAAAGCTGCAGTTGACCACATATACTTGCGGCTTGGCAGCTGATTTCATGGAAGAAGCCCTGCTGCGATTATACACTGCCACCCGCGAAAGAGTCGCAGAGAAGCTGGCTAGTGTTTCTTATTCTTCCACCACAGCCGATCTATGGTCGAGCAGAACATCAGAGCCATACCTAAGTTTGACAGTCCACTACATAAATGAAGACTGGAAATGGCAAAATGTCTGCTTCCAGACGTCTTACTTCCTCGATTGATCATATGGGTGAATTAATGGCCCAGGATTTCAAAAGACTCTGGCATCGTGGAAGATGAACGAAGACCGACAGGTGTGCATGACAACTGACAGCAGGAGCAACATGATAAAAGCATTGTGCTTGAGCAACTGGACCCGCCTGCAGTGCTTTGGGCACAGGCTTCACCTCGCCATCGGTAAATGTTACATTGGATAATTAAAGTGCATTCAAAAAAGTTATGTTCAGGCCAGCTGTAGGCTAATGTGTAAGTAGTTGTCATTCTGACAATCCAATAGCAAATAACCACAGGCCGGTTTAATTATAACAACAAATTAACTAAATTAATACATTTTCAATCAAAATGATTATATAAATTACTTATTCAAACAGCTAGTGGTCAAACATTCCTAAACAATAGAATAGACGTGGGGGGGGGGTTGTTAATTTGTTTTGCACAAATAGACCAAAATAGATATATTAGATATATTAGACCACAAATAGATATATATATATTATATATATACTGAATCATCTGAACCTCATTAAAAATGGAGATATTACTTTTAGGCCATATTGCCCAGCCCTACAGCCATGTATGCATTATTTAATCAATTATACAATCATACAATCAATTTGAAAAAACAGCATAGCGGTAATAATTGATTTGAATGGTAAATCTCTATTGATTAACTGGGTAAATGAAGATTTAGCCTAGGTCTATTCACAATACAGGTGAATTCATACTATTCAATAGGAGAGTGTGCATGCATTCAGTTATTGAGGGGCGGCAGGTAGCCTAGTGCTGAGAGCGTTGGGTCAGGAACCGAAAGGTTGCTAGATTGAATCCCCGAGCTGACAAGGTAAAAATGTGTCGTTCTGCCCCTCAACAAGGCAGTTAACCCACTGTTCCTAGGCTGTCATTGTAAATAAGAATTTGTTCTTAACTGACTTGCCTAGTTAAATAAATTTTCAATTAAAAAAATAATTGAGCTTGTTTTAGCTGATTTCATGAGGCTACAGATGACAAACAATACTTCCGATTTAAGACTTGTTTTATTGGAAACTGCTAGGAGAACATATTGTTTTATTGTATAACATTTGCATAGGAGAAGCGATCTCTTCTTTTATAAAAGTGTATGTTGTCTCTCAGAAAGTAATGACATCATTCACATGGCTGTGGAATCTGACATTGTGGCCATGGAATCTAGTGGAAAGCAGACGGGAGGCGAGGGAGACGAAGAAGTGAATTACTTTTTGTTGGCGAGGGAGACAAAGTCAATTAATAACGTTTTTGGTGACAATCAGCTTTGAAATCAGAATATTTTGCATTATTTTTTGCATATTATCACAAACAAAGTAGTAGGTAGTGAATTCAGCTGTAAACTAGGAAGGAAAGTTAGCCTACAATTAAAGCTGAAAGATAGCGGCATTGTCTTGCATTGTAAAAGTGTTCTAGCCTGTATGGACATTGTTTTGCGAAAAGTAATGAACAGTTTCAACATTTCTACATATGGTGTTGCGTTATTCAAGTGTGTTAATTTCTGTGCAGCATGAGTGGGGAGGTAACAATGCAGCCCAGGCAGCTCTAACAATGAATGAGGAAGTGGAGCAGGTACTTTGCGCCACTGCGCTGATAGACAGACTTGATCCTCTCAATGGCGAGAAACACATTTGACAGAAGTACTGAACGTAACAAAAATTCTAGTACCAAATGTATTATTTTTTTTTTTTATTAAAAAAGTGCAGTAGTTTCGGTATACCTTGGAACACTAATGTACAGTGACACCCTGGGAAATGCCATATGGGTTTCTACATGCTTTTACAATAGGAGTTTTTTTTAATCATTCATTTAATCATGCCTGGCAAACTGGTTCTCAACTATGTGAACCTGTGATCCCAGATAAGAATGATATTGTTCTATGGAAAGCAGTGAAAGCACAGACATGGTATTCACAGGTGTATAGTTTATGTAATTCCGCTTTAGGGTTTTCTGTAACGCTGTTATCTTGGTGTCTTTGTGCCAAGCCAGGGGAGCCAGTCTAGACTTTGAAAATGAGAGTAACTGACGTCAGCTAAGCACATTGACATGGCAAGCCAGTGCCTCATGTTGTAAATGTGTCTGGAAGGTGTGTGTGCTTGTGTGTTATTCCTTGCCATGTGTGTGTGCTATACTGTAGGTCAGGTATGGGTCCATTGAAAGGGAGTATCTCTCTCCAACTGAGTCTATTCCTTCCTAATCTCTCCTTTGTTTCCTGTCTCTGTGTCCAACCCAGAAAGCAATTCAAGGGCTGAGGTGTCAGGGAAGCAGAGATACTTAAAGGGCTCCTAGCCACCTGGTGTGAGCCCCAGCCTTTAGTTTCCCCTCATACTTTGTTCTCCTTTTACAAAAGCAGAGGCTGTGGCAGAGCCTTGTCTGGGCCCCTTCAGTTTGGGCTGGGGGGTGAAGATGTACTTTGTCAGGGAAGATTTATTTGAGCACGTTTGAGTGGGCAGAACAGACGGATGGACGGACAGACAGATCAACCAAAGGTCTTGCTCTTAATCTGTCAACACACTTTTAATCAATCCACACGTGCATTGTCTTATGTCAGACACTGTTTCCATAGCCGTCTGCACTGAGATGTTGCCTGAGCCTCTCCTAGCCAGATGTGGGGCTGAGAGGGAAGGAGGGGTGAAAGGGTGCAGACAGGAGGGTAGGGAGGGGCAAGGGGGGTTGCAGACGAAGTGTTGACAGGTGTAGAGGGGTTTCCTGGTCTGGAAGAAGGTGTCTCTCGCTTCTAATCTCACTAATGAGAGAAACTCTGGCACTGACCTGCTGTCTCTCTCTTTCTTTCCCCCTCTCTAGTTCTCTCTCGCTACCTTTGCCCCTGTGGCCTTAATAATCCCTCTATCCACGGTGCATTGAATGCTTTAGGGTCTATAGCTGTACTGTGTCGTGCTCTACTTTGTTATACTGTGCTGTGCTGTGTGGCCCAGGTTGGCTTAGGTGAGGTGTGATTTGAGCTGACACGCGGTTGGAGGTGTGTGAGAAAGAATCTCACTGCCTGAGTGCTGCCTGTGATAGAGGGGGGGTGAGAGAGAGGTCAAGAGAGAGGGAGAAACTACTTATTTCTTTGTATAGCGTTTGTATTGCAGTGCTGGTTTCCCAGAGTGAGAGAGTGCACAGTGTGTGGTATGTCATTGAACTATGCTCAGCTCTACTGTGCTGCTGTGCAAGGTTGGCTGTGTTAGCTTTGGCAAGTGACTGTGCCACTGGAGGTCAGCTATGGCGGTAAGGGAACCGTGACTCAGACTGGCATTCCAGAGGAAGATTCCTGATATCCCACAACCGCATGCATTGTTCCCAAGGCCAAGGGCTTACGCTTCCTGAGGAGGAAGCCTGCCAATGGGGTGAAGGCCCTTAACTCTCTCACCCCCAACTCCCTGACTGTCTCCCCCTCAGGGAGTTCCACCTCTCTCACCCCCAACTCCCTGGCTGTCTCCCCCTCAGGGAGTTCCACCTCTCTCACCCCCAACTCCCTGGCTGTCTCCCCCTCAGGGAGTTCCACCTCTCTCACCCCCAACTCCCTGGCTGTCTCCCCCTCAGGGAGTTCCACCTCTCTCACCCCCAACTCCCTGGCTGTCTCCCCCTCAGGGAGTTCCACCTCTCTCACCCCCAACTCCCTGGCTGTCTCCCCCTCAGGGAGTTCCACCTCTCTCACCCCCAACTCCCTGGCTGTCTCCCCCTCAGGGAGTTCCACCTCTCTCACCCCCAACTCCCTGGCTGTCTCCCCCTCAGGGAGTTCCACCTCTCTCACCCCCAACTCCCTGGCTGTCTCCCCCTCAGGGAGTTCCACCTCTCACCCTCTTCCGGTCTCAGCCCGGTGTTCAGCCTAAAGATGTTGGACAGATGCTTTAACTCTGTATCTCTCTGTTATAGTTTTTTTTGTGGTCTTGTTTTATTTTGGTGTGTGATCCTATAGCTACCTCTGCATCGATTTCACAGCTGGAACTAACATTCTTCTCCTTTACCTTTAATCAAGTCAGCAGATCCCATCACTCTCACTGTTAACCCCCCCCACACACACACACACATATGCATACTGTAAAACTTAAATTAAACGGCAAGTCTCAAATAGCCACCTGCCCCTTTTATTAGCTTGGCAACGGCACACATTTCAGCAAATAAACGGCTGTTTCAAAATAAACGGTGGGTTAATTGTTTACGAGGTTTAATGTTTTATTTGTAACATTCAGTTATGACTGGAAAAATGATTGCAATCAGCTTATTTTTTGGGCCAGTAATAAACTGCTAGCCATTGGCTCCTAACAGCTGAGAACTGCTAGCTAACTGATATTCACAAAAACAGTCAACAACTTTGGGAGTACAGAGCCGTAGAAATTGGCAGAAGTAAGCACTGTCAAAGAGGAGAATAATTATTCTCAATACATTTTTGTATATTTTTTAAATATAGGCATACTAAGACAACACAAACGTGACACTGTGTAAATGATAACACATTAGTGCAGGAAATGAAGAAATTAATTAAAATGCTGAAAGTGAATGCTGGAATTAAACATGAACTATGAAAATGAGCAAAAGTTGTGTGCACTAAGGAAATAAGTTAGAGGACTGGCTCAAATAAGTGCCTATTGTGTTCAGTGATTTAAGCAAATAAACGCCTGGGCTGTTAATTGAAGTTTTACAGTACCTTAGTTCACAACACTTTCTATTTCCCCTAAATACTTATTAGCTACAGTTCAATAAAGGAGTGTTGTTTTAACCTAAACTTTACTTAAGTTTGTTTTTACTCTTAGATTCTACAGTCATCCAGGGCTTACATTTCTGACTTAGAATATGTGGACAACTACAAATGCCCAGGTGTCTGGTTAGACTGTAAACTCTCCTTCCAGACATTAAGCATATCCAATCCAAAATGAAATCTAGAATTGGCTTCCTATTTCGCAACAAAGCATCCTTCACTCATGCTGCCAAACATACCCTCGTAAAACTGACTATCCTACCGATCCTTGACTTCGGCGATGTCATTTACAAAATAGACTCCAACACTCCACTCAACAAATTGGATGTAGTCTATCACAGTGCCATCCGTTTTGTCACCAAAGCCCCATATACCATCCACCACTGCGACCTGTATGCTCTCGTTGGCTGACCCACGCTTCATATTCGTCGCCAAACCCACTGGCTCCAGGTCATCTATAAGTCTTTGCTAGGTAAAGCTCCGCCTTATCTCAGCTCACTGGTCACCATAGCAACACCCACCCGTAGCACGCGCTCCAGCAGGTATATTTCACTGGTCATCCCCAAAGCCAATTCCTCCTTTGGCCGCCTTTCCTTCCAGTTCTCTGCTGCCAATGACTGGAACGAATTGCAAAAATCACTGAAGCTGGAGACTCATATCTCCCTCACTAACTTTAAACATCAGCTGTCAGAGCAGCTTACCGATCATTGTATCTGTAAATAGCCTACCCAACTACCTCATCCCCATATTGTTATTTTCTTTGCTCCTTTGCACCCCAGTATCTCTACTTGCACATTCATCTTCTGCACATCTATCACTCCAGTGTTAAATTGCTAAATTGTAATTATTTCGCCACTATGGCCTATTTATTGCCTTACCTCACTAATCCTACTACATTTGCACACACTGTATATAGACTTTTCTATTGTGATATTGATTGTACATTTGTTTATGCCATGTGTAACTCTGTGTTGTTTTTGTCGCACTGCTTTGCTCTATCTTGGCCAGGTTGCAGTTGTAAATGAGAACTTGTTCTCAACTGGCCTACCTGGTTAAATGAAGGTGAAATAAAAATGAGTATCTCCTCAGTTTAGTCCCTTGAGCTCAGAAAAGTCAAGGAGGCTTATAGGGCGACCACACGCGAGCGTTGCAAAATAAATGTAGAAATCCATGTTATTCAATTATTGCACCCACACTGCTCGCGCGCGCCAACGAGCATTTACGTTGCCAAGGGCTAAAATAGAAGTCATTCCTATTTCTGACGTAGATCGCGCTGCAAGTCTTGACTCTCCTATCTCCTCATTGGTTTATAGAAGCAGGTACCCACGTGCTATCTCCTCATTGGTTATACCCACGTGGCTGATTGAAAGACTAAATGTTTTGCCGTTGTCGTGGTAATACTATGAAAGTTTTGATGCCATCCACCAAGTTCTAAGTTCAACGATGAAAAGGCCTGGCAGGAGGAGAGATGACTAGAAATGATTCGGTTGACCGTTTTGTGTGTGGATTAATTGTCGGATTAGAGGACCTTGTGCATTTCAGGTAAAATAACAACTCAATGTTAATATCCCTGGACACATTAGCTAGCAACAGCAAGCTAGCTAAATAGGACAAATTAGCTAGCAAGTGCAAGCTAACTAGCTAAATTGCCATAAATGTTTAATGCTTTTCGACCTGTCCACAAAATAATGTAATTGATTCAGAGATTGGTTTGATATTTTAACCTGCGTGTCGTGATCGCGTTTGGTGTAGGGGGACAAAATATATTTATGCACGCGCGCAGCCGGTTTGGGTTCCGTGTTAGGGTAAAAAAAACAATGCTGCAGTTGATGCTGCAGAAGCCCCACATCTTTAGCTGGCATTTGGCAAAGCACTGGAGTCTTGCGGTCCCATTTAAATCAAATCAAACTTTATTTGCCACATGCGCCGAATACAACAAGTGTAGACTTTACCGTGAAATGCTTACTTACAAGCCCTTAACCAACAGTGGAGTTCAAGAAGAAGAAAATATTTACAGAGTAGGATAAGATAAAAAGTAACACAATAAGAATAACAATAATGAGGCTATATACAGGGGGCACCGGTACCGAGTGAGTGTGCAGGGATACAGGCTAGCTGAGGTAATCAAAATAGATGGCATCATGAGGTAGGAAAATTATGTGGATATATTGAAGCAACATCTCAAGACATCAGTCAGGAAGTTAAAGCTTGGTCGCAAATGGGTCTTCCAAATGGACAATGACCCCAAGCATACTTCCAAAGTTGTGGCAAAATGGCTTAAGGACAACAAAGTCAAGGTATTGGAGTGCACATCACAAAGCCCAGACCTCAATTTAAAGGCAATGTTACCAAATACTAATTGAGTGTATGTAAACTTCTGACCCACTGGGAATGTGATGAAAGAAATAAAAGCTGAAATAAATCACTCTACTATTATTCTGACATATCACATTCTTAAAATAAAGTGGTGATCCTAACTGACCTAAGACAAGACAGGGAATGTTTACTAGGATTAAATGTCAGGAATTGTGAAAAACTGAGTTTAAATCTATTTGGCTAAGGTGTGTGTGTAAACTTCCGACTTCAACTTTACATATCTTAGATCACCTTTTGCAAAACTTTAAATGCAAATGTTATCAGTGAATACACATTCAGTGTTAAGTGTTTTGTTCCCAGAATATTAACACATTGTTTTAATCAGAAGATAAAGGTGTGCAATTGTGTTCATTGTTTCGGGCAATCAGTAAATACTACTGCACGAAATTCTAAATCATTCCATCAGTGTCATAACATGTCATACCATGTACATGGTTCCCTAACTGGTTGCCCGCATGCCGAATTTGCAAAACATTATCGTTGATGGATTGTGATGATACATATGAATGAATCCTGAACACGATGTGCTTGTTTTTTGTTTTATTTTTTACAGGAATAGTATTTGATTTGATGTGTATGAAATTGTTGTGTAACATATGCATAAAGGGAGAGTAATTGCCCATAATTCTTCACCTTTGCATAGTTGTACTTTTAGTAGTATTTATTAGGATCCCCAGTAGCTGTTGCCAAGGCAGCACCTACTCTTCCTGGGGTTCAAACAGGGTTAGACATTTGTATCATCATTAGTGACTGCAGAGAAAATGTATTGATCTCCTGGGATTTTTTAAAACACAGACTAACTTTCTGTTTTGTCTGCTTGGACTCTAGATAAATATGGTTGCGTTAATCTTTTTGCTGGCAGTCGTGTTGTTTTGGGAATGTATTTGAAATTTTGACAGTACAACTTCATTTTGAAAACACATTTACTGTTTTGCAAAAGAACACAGAGTGGATTGTTTTGAAAATTGAAAACATAGTTCCAAAAATGCTTGTACGCGATTGAGAAAAACTAATGTTGTATTAGTGGAAGAATTAGCAGAGGACGCTGGGTCATGTGATTTATAGACCCACAATGCTATTGAAGCCACGGCGAGAGAGAATGCCTAATTTTTCATTACTCCTTTACTGGCAGTCTCTCTAGATAAAAGGGTGTAATTCAAGGGGAAGAGATGAGTGCTGAAGTGGGACACAGGCACCACAGCTGAGTCATTCAAGTCTAGCAGTCCAGACACGTTTGATTCTTGCCACGAGACTGACACCATTTCTGAATCTGCATAATTTCTTACATACTGTACATACACCAATCATGAACAGTGAAAGCACATATAGCACACTTAGACAGGAAATTACTGTCCTTAGCTTGACTTGCTAATATGCACGTTTTCTGAAGAATGCTCTGAGCTTTTTTGATGAAAAATGTTGTTGTGTGATGTTATGTAGGCTATATTTGTTAGGTGGGGTGGTTTGTGATGGAAGCGGACTGGTCAATAGGTAGTTGGCTGCTGTTGTGTGTTTGAAGTGGTTTGTTTGGACTGTTTTGCTGTTTTTTAACTGAGTTGATAGCACATCTTCTGTCGTCCCCAGGCTGAGGTGAATGGGGACATTCCTGCAGCCGAGGGACCATCAGAGAACGACAGTGGCGCAGAGATGACCAATGAGAACAGCCCGCTGACCGCTGCTGAGCCGCCCTCCCCCTTCAGCCCCAAGCAGAACGGAGACGCTGCCTCACCTGCAGGTCAGGAACACATACAACACTGATAGTAGCAACCATGCATGGCAGCAAGACTGGAAAGGGGCATTTAAAATATTTTAAGCTTTCTAGTTGGTTTACAGTAGAGCTAAGTGATGAACACAAATGTATGTTATTTTTCTGTTTTTAAACAACTACTGTAATTGACTTGACATCACATACATACTCATACGTAGATACACACACACACACACACACACACACACACACACATACACTCATATACACACAAACACACACACGCACTGCCCAACTCTCTACTCCTCCAGACTCTGCACATAGTGCTGCAGTTTCTCTAGAGATAAATCAGATTAAGCCCGAACTGTGTAATGTAGTAGGCAGTTGTAGCTTCCGACAGGCCAATATTCTACATAGTTTAGCGTAGAAAATGGTTTAATTAACCCATTAGTCTAAACCCTGTCTAAACTGGGGGAGGGGGGGTTCTACTGAGCTATATGGAATTGTTTTAAGAAAGTCATACCAAGGATCATTATGTTATTTTATTTCGAATTTTAAGAGCCCTTGAAGTATAAAAAAAATATACAGTACCAGTCAAATGTTTGGACACACCTACTCATTCAAGGGTTTTCTTTATTTTTACTATTGTCCACATTGTAGAATAATAGTAAAGACATCAAAACTAGGAAATAACACATATGGAATCATGGAGTAACCAAAAAAGTGTTAAACAAATAAAAATATATTTTATATTTGAGATTCTTCAAAGTAGCCACCCTTTGCCTTGATGACAGCTTTGCACACTTCTCTCAACCAGCTTCACCTGGAAAGCTTTTTCAACAGTCTTGAAGGAGTTCCCACATATGCTGAGCACTTGTTGGCTGCTTTTCCTCCACTCTGCGGTCAAACTCATCCAAACCATCTCAATTGGGTTGAGGTCAGGTGATTGTGGAGGCCAGGTCATCTGATGCAGCACTCCATCACTTTCCTTATTGGTCAAATAGCCCTTACACAGCCTGGAGGTGTGTTGGTCATTGTCCTGTTGAAAAACAAATGATAGCCCCACTAAGCGCAAACCAGATGGTATGGCGTATCGCTGCCGAATGCTGTGGTATCCATGCTGGTTAAGTGTGCCTTGAACTCTAAATAAATCACTGACAGTGTCACCAGCAAAGATCCGCACACCATCACACCTCCTCCTCCATGCTTCACAGTGGGAACCACACATGCGGAGATCATCCATTCACCTACTCGGCATTTCACAAAGACACGGCTGTTGGAACCAAAAATCTCAAATTTGGACTCATCAGACCAAAGGACAGATTTCCACCGGTCTAATATCCATTGCATGTGTTTCTTGGCCCAAGCAAGTCTCTTCTTATTGGTGTCCTTTAGTAGTGGTTTCTTTGCAGTAATTTGACCATGAAGCCCTGATTCACACACTATTCTCTGAACAGTTCATGTTGAGATGTGCCTGTTACTTGAACTCTGTGAAGCATTTATTTGGGCTGCAATTTCTGAGGATGGTAACTTTAATGAAATTATCCTCTGCAGCAGAGGTAACGCTGGGTCTTCCTTTCCTGTGGCAGTCCTCATGAGAGCCAGTTTCATCATAGTGCTTGATGGTTTTTGCGACTGCATTTGAAGAAACTTTCAAAGTTCTTGAAATGTTCTGGATTGACTGACCTTCATGTTTTAAAGTAATGATGGACTGTGGTTTCTCTTTGCTTATTTGAGCTATTCATGGCATAATATGGACTTGGTCTTTTACCAAATAGAGCTATCTTCTGTATACCACCCCTACCATGTCACCACACAACTGATTTAAAAAAAAAAATAATAATAATAATTTAATTTCACCTTTATTTAACCAGGTAAGCTAGTTGAGAACAAGTTCTCATTTACAACTGTGACCTGGCCAAGGCAAAGCAGTGCGACACAAACAACAACACAAGAGTTACACATGGAATAAACAAGCGTACAGTCAATAACACAATAGAAAAAAAGAAAGTCTATATACAGTGTGTGCAAATGGTTGGCTCAAACGCATGAACCTTTTCACATGTGAGTTCCAAATATCTCTAACGGTCGCACCAGCGCGAGTTGTTTTATGCACGTGATGTCAGAATGCACTCACTGTTCCAAAATGTGATTATTACACAACAGGACAGTTAACACACACTGCCTGCTAATTATCTATAGGCTGTTTCAACTTGTCATTTTCCAATTATTTTCTAACAAGTTGTATTTTCTAACAACAGTTTGAATTGAGGTGTGTCCTGCCTCCTCATTAATTCACACAGAAGTAGTCCATTTCAACATTGCGGGCAATTTATGTTTGAGGCTTTACTGAGCTGGATAAACTTCTCTCTTCCAGGAGAACCCACCGCACTTCACTCATGTTTGTGCAGATCAAGTATGAGTATATTTGCTCTGTCTTGCAAGAATTTGAATGTTTTCTTGCTGGCGCTCGCTTTGCCTACCTTATTGTTTTCCTTACACATAATAACTTAGGAACGCACACATGTCCAATCAAAGTAAGTTCCTTATTTTCTGTATATCGTGTTGTCGTTTCTACTATAGGCACATACAGTATGTACAGTTGAAGTCAGAAGTTTACATACACTTAGGTTGGAGTCATTAAAACAAATTTTTTCAACCCCTCCACAAATTTCTTTTTAACAAACTATAGTTTTGGCAAGTCGGTTAGGACATCTACTTTGTGCATGACACAAGTCATTTTTCCAACAATTGTTTACAGACAGATTATTTCACTTATAATTCACTGTATCACAATTCCAGTGGGTCAGAAATGTACATACACTAAGTTGACTGTGCCTTTAAACAGCTTGGAAAATTCCAGAAAATGATGTCATGGCTTTAGAAGCTTCTGATAGGCTAATTGACATCATTTGAGTCAATTGGAGGTGTACCTGTGGATGTGTTTCAAGGCAAGTATAAACACCATGGGACCACGCAGCCGTCATACCGCTCAGGAAGGAGACGCGCTCTGTCTTCTAGAGATGAATGTACTTTGGTGCAAAAAGTGCAAATCAATCCCAGAACAACAGCAAAGGACCTTGTGAAGATGCTGGAGTAAACAGGTACAAAAGTATATATCCACAGTAAACCGGGTCCTATATCGACATAACCTGAAAGGCCGCTTAGCAAGGAAGAAGCCACTGCTCCAAAACCGCCATAAAAAAAGCCAGACTACGGTTTGCAACTGGACAAAGATTGTACTTTTTGGAGAAATGTCCTCTGGTCTGATGAAACAAAAATAGAACTGTTTGGCCATAATGACCATTGTTATGTTTGGAGGAAAAAGGGGGAGCTTGCAAGCCGAAGAACACCATCCCAACTGTGAAGCACGGGGGTGGCAGCATCATGTTGTGGGGCTGCTTTGCTGCAGGAGGGACTGGTGCACTTCACAAAATAGATGGCTTCATGAGAAAGGAAAATTATATGGATATATTGAAGCAACATCTCAAGCCATCAGTCAGGAAGTTAAAGCTTGGTCGCAAATATCTCTTCCAAATGGACAATGACCCCAAGCATACTTCCAAAGTTGTGGCAAAATGGCTTAAGGACAACAAAGTCAAGGTATTGGAGTGGCCATCACAAAGCCCTGACCTCAATCCTATAGCAAATTTGTGGGCAGAACTGAAAAAGCGTGTGCGAGCAAGGAGGCCTACAAACCTGACTCAGTTACACCAGCTCTGTCCGGAGGAATGGGCCAAAATTCACCCAACCTATTGTGGGAAGCTTGTGGAAGGCTAACCGAAACGATTGACCCAAGTTAAACAATTTAAAGGCAATGCTACCAAATACTAATTGAGTGTATGTAAACTTCTGACCCAATGGGAATGTGATGAAAGAAATAAGAGCTGAAATAAATCCTTCTCACTACTATTATTCTGACATTTCACATTCTTAAAATAAAGTGGTGATCCTAACTGACCTAAGACAGGAAATTTTTACTAGGATTAAATGTCAGGAATTGTGTGAAACTGAGTTTAAATATATTTGGCTACGGTGTATGTAAACTTCCGACTTCAATTGTAAGCACTTTGTGACATCTGCTGATGTATAAAGGGCTTTATAAATACATTTGATTCATTTGACCAAATTCTCACCTTACACTTGACTACCGCATTAAGTAGCAGCTTCCTCTCACCTCTCAAGCCTAAACTTCTCACACACTCTCTGAACCCGGTGTTTTCATAAGTCACCATTTTTACTCAGTCCCCCATATCTCTCCATCTCTCTCTCTCTCACTCTCACTCTCAATCTTGCTCTCTCTCTCTCCAGACTCAGATGTTAACCAGTTGTCTGGGAGCAGGAAGAGAACCAGGAAGAGGTCCTCTGAGGAGGAGGAGTGCAGCTGGGACTCCTCCTATAGTGAGGTGAGTATTCACACTACATAGACCCACATACACAGACATGTGCGTGGACAGTTTACTCATACATAGATACACACATGTAGATACATACTCATACTTAGATACACACACACACACACGCACAGACACATATATACACACATATACATATATATACACACACACACACACTGCCCAACACTCTACTCCACCAGACTCTGCACATCGTGCTGCAGTTTCTCTAGAAATAAATCAGATCATTTATTTTTATTTATTTTATTTTACCGTTATTTTACCAGGTAAGTTGACTGAGAACACGTTCTCATTTGCAGCAACGACCTGGGGAATAGTTACAGGGGAGAGCTGTATGACCAAACTGTAGGGGGTTGTAGTTTCCAACAGGCCAATGTTCTACATAGTTTAGCGCAGAATACGTGATACTGAACTACAATGACCATAATCCAATCCAACCATAATCTACTTGTCTGGTCTGTGTTTCTTTTACGCCTGCTACGTAAAAGACAAAAGAATGCGGGATCAAGAGGGGATACATAGAGAGCAGTTGCTTCTCAAGGTACACAATATGTACAGAAGTATGTGGATACCACATGAGGTTGGTGGCACCTTAATTGGGGAGGATGGGCTCATGGTAATGACTGGAGCGGAATATGTGGATTGGTATAAAATACATCAAACACATGGTTTCCAGGTGTTTGATGCCATTCCAATTGCTCCATTATTATGAGCCGTCCTCCCCTCAGCAACCTCCTGTGGTGGACTGTTGTGGACACCCTTCAAATTAGTAGATTTGGCTATTTCAACCACACCCATTGCTGACAGGTATATACAATCGAGCACACAATCTCTATAGGCAAACATTGGCGGTAGAATGGCCTTACTGAAGAGCTCAGTGACTTTTAACGTGGCACCTTTCCAACAAGTCAGTTCGTGAAATTTTTGCCTTTCTAAAGCTGCCCTGGTAATTGCTGTTATTGTGATGTGGAAATGCCTAGGAGCAACAACGGCTCAGCCGCGAAGTGGTAGGCCACAAAAGCTGACAGAACGGGACCGCCGAGTGCTGAAGTGCGTAGCACGTAAAAATAATCTCTCCTCGGTTCTGCCTCTGGAAACAACGTCAGTACAAGTTCATGAAATGGGTTTCCATGGCCGAGCAGCCGCACGCACACAAGACTAAGATCACCATGCGCAATGCCAAGTGTCGGCTGAAGTGGTGTAACTCTCGCTGCCATTGGTCTCTGGAGCAGTGGAAACACTGGAGTGATGAATCACTCTTCACCATCTGGCAGTCCGACAGACGAATCTGGGTTTGCCGAATGCCAGGAGAATACTACCTGCACAAATGCATAGTGCTCAAAGTGATGATCCTAACAGGAGAACCAGTGAGCCCTGCTGTTAGTCTGTGTTGAACCCCATCTCATCAACAAAACCTGAATGGTGATGATGTTGTCTCGTAGCCAGACACTGTGCGCTGTAGAATTAGGATACAGGAATGGACATGAACCTTCTTATGATGGGAGTTGGTCAACCATTGTTTAGCAGTGCTGTGTCTTCTCTACAGCAGAAGGCCAAGGTAGTAGGAGTGGGGGGCTCGGAGTCTGGCTCGGGTCTGAGACAGAGACCCTCTCCCAGGACCATCTTCCAGGCCGGTCTGCTGGCCCCTCACAGCAAACCACGCAGCCGCGAGCAGAGAAGGGGAGGACGCCAGAACAAGCTGGAGCACCACAGCAGTCCTCTGGTGAGAACACACTCTACATGTGGACACACGCCATTCAGAGTAGACTGAATATGCAGCAACGTAATGAACAGACACTATACAGCCCAGGGCTCCCATCTAGTCTGTCAAAATATTAGGCTCTGTTGTTTTATGTTCTCACAAAGAAAAACAAATCCACCTCTGAGTCATATTTGATTTTACATATTTTTTCATTCAAATTTGACACCCCCACAGAAATGAATTACTCTGTTCTAACAGTACCTTAGACATGATTTGATTTAAAAAAAAAAGATATTCTGTCAATCCTGTCCGTGATTACATGGCTAGGTAGTCATACTATACTATACTTCTCAGAGTTCAGTGTGTCAAATCAGAGGGCCTGTTGTCCGGACCTCTGGCAGTCTCTATGGGGGTACCACAGGGTTCAATCCTCAGGCTGAATCTTTTCTCTGTATATATCAATGATGTCGCTCTTTCTGCGGGTGATTCCTTGATCCACCTCTACGCAGACGACACCATTCTGTATACATCTGGCCCTTCGTTGGACACTGTGTTAACAAACCTCCAAACGAGCTTCAATGCCATACAACAGGCCTCCAACTGCTCTTAAACGCTAGTAAAACTAAATACATGCTCTTCAACCGATCGCTGCCCGCACCCGCCCGCCCGACTCGCATCACTACTCTGGACGGTTCTGACTTAGAATATGTGGACAACTACAAATACCTAGGTGTCTGGTTAGACTGTAAACTCTCCTTCCATACTCATATTAAGCATCTCCAATCCAAAATGAACTCTGTAATCGGCTTCCTATTTCGCAACAAAGCCTCCTTCACTCACGTTGCCAAACATACCCTCGTAAAACTGACTATCCTACCGATCCTTGACTTCGGCGATTTCATTTACGAAATAGCCTCCAACACTCTACTCAGACTACATCCAGTTTGCTATCACAGTGCCATCCGTTTTGTCACCAAAGCCCCATATACTATCCACCACTGCAACCTGTATGCTCTCGTCGGCTGGCCTTCGCTACATATTCGTCGCCAAACCTACTGGCTCCAGGTCATCTATAAGTCTTTGCTAGGTAAAGCTCCGCCTTATCTCAGCTCACTGGTCACCATAGCAACACCCACCCGTAGCATGCGCTCCAGCAGGTATATCTCCCTGGTCATCCCCAAAGCCAACACCGACTTTGGCTGCCTTTCCTTCCAGTTCTCTGCTGCGAATGACTGGAACGAATTGCAAAAATCGCTGAAGTTGGAGACTCATATCTCCCTCACTAACTTTAAACATCAGCTATCTGAGCAGCTTACCGATCGCTGCAGCTGTACATAGCCCATCTGTAAATAGCCCACCCAACTACCTCATCCCCATATTGTTTTTATTTACTTTTTTGCTCTTTTTGCACCCCAGTATCTCTACTTGCACATTCATCTTCTGCACATCTATCACTCCAGTGTTAATTTGCTAAATTGTAATTACTTCGCTACTATGGCCTATTTATTGCCTTACCTCCTTACTCCATTTGCTCACACTGTATATAGATTTTTCTATTGTTGTGTTGAGTCTACTTTTGTTTATCCTATGTGTAACTCTGTGTTGTTTTTTGTCTCACTGCTTTGCTTTATCTTGGCCAGGTCACAGTTGTAAATGAGAACTTGTTCTCAACTGGCCTACCTGGTTAAATGAAGGTGAAATTAAAAAAATCACTCTGAGCCATTGCATCATCCTTACGATTAACACAACTAGCACAGTAGGACAGGACAAGACATGCCATGTGGCTGGAGGAATGTAGTTCTGTGTGTCTTCTGTCAGTTCTCTGAGAAATTATGAGACAGCACCTGTAGAAACACACACCATCCAACAAGAAAAGCTTGTCACGCTGAAACAGTCAAACACACACACACACTTGTCACGCTCAAACAGCAGATATGAGAGGGTAGGTATAGAGGAGAAACCAAACCGTTGGAGACACACACACACACACACACACAGCAACCATAAGGGCTGCCTTTGTGTGAAACGCTGCGGCCTGGAAGGAGTGACAGTCAGTGTACAATTGGATCCTCATGGTTTATTTTCTGAAGTCTCTTGTTTGCAGCCTGAGCCAGTTAATAACATGCTTGTCTGCAGTCCATCATGTGATGAGATTTCAAAAGTGCCTTAAGTGCTCGGCCTCTGCCCTTCGTGACTGACAATGTTCAACGGCTCTTTATCTCTCTCTTTCCCTGTCTCTTTCGCTCTCCCTCTTGTGCTCTCTCTCTTTCACTCTCTCTTTCGCTTTCTGTCCCTCTTTCTATGTCTCTCCCCCTCTGTCTCTCTCACTTTCACTTCACCTCTCTCTTCCTCTCTGTCTCTCTCTCCCCTTTCTCATACCCTGTGTGTCTCTCTGTCAGTCTACAGTACCTGCAAAAAGGTTGCTTTATTTCAGTTACCAGTGAGATTGCTAAATACATCAAAAAGAGAGAAGGACACTGAGTAGGTTCTAAGGTGATGGTCTGGATTAAAGAACACTGAGTAGGTTCCACGGTGTTGGTCTGGATTAAAAGACACTGAGTAGGCTTAAAGGTGTTGGTCTGGATTAAAGAACACTGAGTAGGTTCCACGGTGTTGGTCTGGATTAAAAGACACTGAGTAGGCTTAAAGGTGTTGGTCTGGATTAAAGGACACTGAGTTGGCTTAAAGGTGTTGGTCTGGATTAAAGGACACTGAGTAGGTTCCAATGTGTTGGTCTGGATTGAAGAACACTGAGTAGGTTCCAAGGTGATGGGCTGGATTAAAGAACACTGAGTAGGTTCCATGGTGATGGTCTAGATTATCTGGGTAGATGTGGGAGTCCATTTGGGTCAAGAGCACTATGCTAAAACACACACTGATGGAGCTAAGAACTAGGATTGGGTGGATCGGAGATCATCAGGTGGATAGGGACCAAATTCAACAAAAAAATACATACAGATTTAGCAGTTGTTCGTACTTGGTAAAATTGTGTAATTACACATAGGTTTTAAGACACTTCAAAACATACAGTGGGGAGAACAAGTATTTGATACACTGCCGATTTTGCAGGTTTTCCTGCTTACAAAGCATGTAGAGGTCTGTAATTTTTATCATAGGTACACTTCAACTGTGAGAGACGGAATCTAAAATCCAGAAAATCACATTGTATGATTAAGTAAATAATTTGCATTTTATTGCATGACATAAGTATTTGATACATCAGAAAAGCAGAACTTAATATTTGGTACAGAAACCTTTGTTTGCAATTACAGAGATCATATGTTTTCCTGTAGTTCTTGACCAGGTTTGCACACACTGCAGCAGGGATTTTGGCCCACTCCTCCATACAGACCGTCTCCAGATCCTTCAGGTTTCGGGGCTGTCGCTGGGCAATACGGACTTTCAGCTCCCTCCAAAGTTTATCTATTGGGTTCAGGTCTGGAGACTGGCTAGGCCACTCCAGGACCTTGAGATGCTTCTTACGGAGCCACTCCTTAGTTGCCCTGGCTGTGTGTTTCGGGTCGTTGTCATGCTGGAAGACCCAGCCATGACCCATCTTCAATGCTCTTACTGAGGGAAGGAGGTTGTTGGCCAAGATCTCGCGATACATGGCCCCATCCATCCTCCCCTCAATACGTGCAGTCATCCTGTCCCCTTTGCAGAAAAGCATCCCCAAAGAATGATGTTTCCACCCCCATGCTTCACGGTTGGGATGGTGTTCTTGGGGTTGTACTCATAATTCTTCTTCCTCCAAACACGGCGAGTGGAGTTTAGACCAAAAAGCTCTATTTTTGTCTCATCAGACCACATGACCTTCTCCCATTCCTCCTCTGAATCATCCATATGGTCATTGGCAAACTTCAGACGGGCCTGGACATGCGCTGGCTTGAGCAGGGGGACCTTGCGTGCGCTGCAGGATTTTAATCCATGACGGCGTAGTGTGTTACTAATGGTTTTCTTTGAGACTGTGGTCCCAGCTCTCTTCAGGTCATTGACCAGGTCCTGCCGTGTAGTTCTGGGCTGATCCCTCACCTTCCTCATGATCATTGATGCCCTACGAGGTGAGATCTTGCATGGAGCCCCAGACCGAAGGTGATTGACCGTCATCTTGAACTTCTTCCATTTTCTAATAATTGCGCCAACAGTTGTTGCCTTCTCACCAAGCTGCTTGCCTATTGTCCTGTAGCCCATCCCAGCCTTGTGCAGGTCTACAATTTTATCCCTGATGTCCTTACACGGCTCTCTGGTCTTGGCCATTGTGGAGAGGTTGGAGTCTGTTTGATTGAGTGTGTGAACAGGTGTGGACAGGTAACGAGTTCAAACAGATGCAGTTAATACAGGTAATGAGTGGAGAACAGGAGGGCTTCTTAAAGAAAAACTAACAGGTCTGTGAGAGCCAGAATTCTTACTGGTTGGTAGGTGATCAAATACTTATGTCATGCAATAAAATGCAAATGAATTACTTAAAAATCATACAATGTGATTTTCTGGATTTTTGTTTTTGATTCCGTCTCTCACAGTTGACGTGTACCTATGATATAAAATTACAGACCTCTACATGCTTTGTAAGTAGGAAAACCTGCAAAATCGTCAGTGTATCAAATACTTGTTCTCCCCACTGTTTAACCTTCTCATAAAGCTAGTTGCAAAATTCCCGGAAACGTTCAATAAATTCCCTGGTTTTCACGAAATCAGGGTTGGAGAATTCTCAGATTTGGAGGGAATAAACAGCAATCCTCCAACCGGGATTCCGGGAAAACCAGGGAATATATTGACAGTTCCTGGAACTTTGCAACCCTAATCCCAACTAATGTTTAATGCATTGTGTCCTTCTCTCCTTCCCATCTCTCCCCCTCCCACCTTTCTCTCTCTCTCCACAGAGCCTGGCCTGCAGTGTTGGCCCCGGGCCCCTGGTGTCCGTGGTCCCTGAGAGCCCCTCCCTGGAGCTCCTGGAGCAGGACTCTAAGGATTCGGCCCAGAGCACCTCTACCTCCTCCACCTCCCTGGCCTCCAACACCACAGAGCCTGCCTGCCAGCCAGAGTACAAGGTAACGGAAGGGGATAGAGGAGGGAGGGAGGAGAGAGACAGGGAGAGGGGAAGAAGTGAGGAAGGGGGAGAGAGAAGGGAGAGGACAAAGGGGGGACTATAGGGCCAATAGAAGAGGGAGTTACGTTTTAACAGAAAACAAGAGAGGAGAAAGTGGATAATATCATAAAGTCTCCCATCCCTTCTTCTGTTTGTCCACCTGCAGAGACAATGTGTGTTTGGAGCATGACTGACTGTGTGTGTTTGTACATCTCTGCCTCCATTCTCTTTGACGTCTGTAACCTCACAGGTCTACAGTGCTGTGTGGTGTGGGGTTAGTCAGTGGCAATGGCACATGAAGTATAACATAGTCTCATAGTAATACTGAGTCTTTGTAATGTGTGTTTGGAGGCCAACCTGTATCCATAACAAGACTAATGGAACCCACAGTCCCCTAGCAGTGGTATATCCATTATGATGATGTGCACCTGGCGGATTGTCTATGCGCTGACATGTCCTAGAGTCAAAGACCCACCTGTTTCAAACTCCAAATCTAGTTCACACACACACACACACCTCTTTACCCCTCCAACTGTCCCCCGTCCTCTCCCCTCGCAGGACAACAAGGGTTTTGGCATTGGGGAGCTGGTGTGGGGGAAGATCAAGGGTTTCTCCTGGTGGCCAGGCATCGTGGTCACCTGGCGCGCCACGGGCAAACGACAAGCCACTCATGGCATGAGGTGGCTGCAGTGGTTCGGTGATGGCAAGTTCTCTGAGGTGAGAATTGAGGAGGAGGGTTCCCACCCTGTGTACTCACAAGAATCACAACACTCCATCATTGTTTGGCAGAGAGGAACATTTTGGATGTTATCATGTCTGTCATAAAGTCTGCTATATTTCAGGGGCAGCATTGACAAAAGCCCTGTTTATACCCGGAGCTAACATTCATCCTTTTGTCCTTATCTTGTCCACATTCTGATTGTGCCCACATTTTTAGACAGGTGTAGACAATTGTGATCTGGTTGTGATCAGATCTTCCTGACCACATCTGGATGTAGTCAGGCAAGTGTTGTGTCTGGAAATCAATGAAGTGTAGACAGATCTGGATGGTCAAACCATTTAATTAAATCATCATTATACTGATCTCTAAAATCATTGACAGGCAGTACAAATGACTTGCAGCATCAATAATTGTCTCTTAAAATAAATAAATACATTCATATTATCTGAATGCAAAGAAATTGCATACAGGGAGGGACAAGGAAATCTGGTCAAAATGCGGACACAGTGGATGGATGAAAGATAAACCTTGATTAGATAGTGATTGGATCATATTGATAAGATCATGAAACCCACATATTAGTGCAAGGTGTAAACGAGGCTCATGCGACACGAAGTAGGAGTGCTGGTTGATGATCAGTCCTCTTGTAGATCATAAAGAATAACATTATATGGACAGGGGTCACCTTATCCTAGTTAAGCACTCCTACTCTGAGACGCTTTGTGAATACGGACCTTGTTTTACAGTAAAGCAATGAATGAGCTTTTAACCTTCCATATCTCCACCTGCTAATGTCTTGTCCTTGGCTTCCACTCATCATCCTCAACAGGTTTCAGCTGACAAACTGGACTCCATCACTGCTTTCCCCAAGTTCTTCAACCAAGCCTCCTACGCCAAGCTGGCATCCTACCGCAGGGCCATCTTCCAGGCACTGGAGGTAAGGAGGGGTAGGAGGACTGTGGCAAAGAAGAATGTAGAGATTCATTTATGTGTGTGTGTATATATGTGTGGTGTGTGGGGAGAGGGTTTGGTTACTCTACAGTGCATTCGGAAAGTATTCAGACCCCTTGACTTTTTCCACATTTTGTTACATTACAGCCTTGTTTTAAAATGGATTAAGTCGTTTTTTCCCATCTTCAATCTACACACAATATCCCCTAAATACAAAGCGAAAACAGGTTTTTAGCCATTTTTAGAAATTCATTCAAATTAAATGAGTGTATGTTAATTAATGGTCAATTACCGTGAGATCGACAGTTATTTGCTTGACAATCACCAGCTGACAAAATTTTAGTGACCGCCACAGCCCTATGTCCAATCAATTGAATTTACCACAGAGTGCAAGAGTTTGCAAAGCTATCATCAAGGCAAAGTGTGGCTACTTTGAAGAATCTCAAATATAAAATATATTTAGATTTGTTTAACACTTTTTTGGTTACTACATGATTCCATATGTGTTATTTCATAGTTTTGATGTCTTCACTATTATTCTACAATGTAGAAAATAGTAAAAAATAAAAAAATAAAAACTTGAATGAGTAGGTGTGTTCAAACTTTTGACTGGTACTGTATATTAATTTTTTATGTCAATACAGGGGCCGGGAATATCCCTGCATTTCCTTGATCTCAATACTAGGGCCTGTTAATAACTTCACAATACCGACAAACAGACAGACAGTAGGTATGGGAATTTGAAATAATGTTACTATTTGAAAAATATCATACATTTTTGGGGGGTTATTCAGATTTTCGTAATACAATTGTTTCCTTAACTTTGCTATGTTTTTAACCTGAACACTTGCTCAGCAAGGTAGAGGCAATGCGCTCTGCTGCAGCAGAAGCAGGCGGGGGGGGGGGGGTGCCAGTGTGTGTGGAAGGGGTGTGCAAGTGTGTGTGGAAGGGGTGTGCAGAGCAAAGAGGGAGAAACAAAGAGAGATGCAGTGTAGCCTAGTCAACTCGCGCTAACTTGTTGATGCCATATGTTATTTATAGTCCCATCTGACAGTGCCTGTGTTGACTGCATCAAATCGGAGAAGAGAAGTTACCTAAACTAGCCAGCTAGCTAACTAGGATAATTGAGGCAACATTTTGCTGTGCTCCCTGTCCTTGTCTACAAATAGCAACAAATAACAATGATCTCTCACTTTACTTGCTACACATGAAGCCTCTGTGACTGTAGTGGCGCTTTGATTGGCAGACAAATACAACAAGTGGGATGTGTTTTTTATGGGGTACACAGAATAAAAACGACATTTAAAGGTTTGTTGTTTTATTAAATTAAGAATATCAAATGTCAGGTTATATTTTTGTATGTGACAATGTCACATGGATATTTTAATTTAACTTAGACAATTCCTTTTCATTGTTAAAATAGGCCTATAATATTTTCCCCTAAAATGTATACTCACACAAGCAATTGTATTTTTAAAAAAAAGGGTTTTATTTTATTTCACCTTCATTTAACCAGGTAGGCTAGTTGAGAACAAGTTCTCATTTACAACCTCTATCTTCCACCTAACCTCCTACCTCTCCCTCCCTTCGCTCACCCGCCTTTTCTCCCTCTTCCACACCCCTGCCTCTTCTCCCTCTTCCACACCCCTGCCTCCTCTCTTTCCCCCTCTCTCTCTCAGATGGCCAGTCTGCGTGCTGAGAAGCCATTCCCTCCGTGTGAGTCAGAGGGGCCAGAGGACCAGGTCAAGCCCATGCTGGACTGGGCCAAAGGGGGCTTCCTGCCTAAGGGCCATGAGGGCCTCAAACCCACAGAGAACCCTGGTGAGACTCACCAACCTAAGTCAATATAAGGTCTTAATGCCATGGCTGGGGTTTTTGTCCTGCTCCCCTTCTGTCCAGTATTGTCCACTATGGGCCCCTTAACGTCTTTGGGAAAGGGGGGGGGGGGCAGTATTGAGTAGCTTGGATGAATAAGGTGCCCAGAGTAAACTGCTTGTTACCCAGACCCAGAAGCTATGATATGCATATAAGTAGTCGATTTGGATAGAAAACACTCTAAAGTTTCAAAACTGTTAAAATAATGTCTGTGAGTATAACAGAACTCATATGGCAGGCAAAAACCTGAGACAAATCCAACCAGGAAGTGGGAAATCTGAGGTTTGTAGTTTCATTTAAGTGATTGCCTATCCAATATGCTGTGTCTATGGGGCCAGATTGCACTTCCCAAGGCTTCCAGCAGAGGTCCAGCTTTAGAAAGTTGTTTGAGGCTTCTATTGTGGAAGGGGGTCGAATAAGAGCTGTTTCAACAAGTGGACTAGGCTGAGGCCAATGAGTTGTTTACTGCGTGGTCACGCGGGCGTGCCATTCCTTCTACAACCTCTCTATCTTCCACAAAATAAATCTTCAATAATATTCCAACTGGACAATAGCGTATTCATTACAGAGGAAAACTTTACAGAGGTTGCATTAAGAACAAGTTTATCTTTAATTCTATGTTAAACATGTATCTTTCATCAAAGTTTATGATGAGTATTTCTGTTATTTGATGTGGCTCTCTGCAATTTCTCCGGATGTTTTAGGAGGCATTTCTGAACATGGCACCAATGTAAACTGAGGTTTTGGATATAAATATGAACTTTATCAAACAAAACATACATGTATTGTGTAACATTGAGTCCTAGGAGTGTCATCTGATGAAGATCGTCAAAGGTTAGTGATTAATTTTATCTATATTTCTGCTTTTTGTGACACCTCTCTTTGGTTGGAAAATGGCTGAATGCTTTCTGTGACTAGTTGCTGACCTAACATAATGATATGTTCTGCTTTCGCCGAAAAGCCTTTTTGAAATTGGACACTGGTTGGATTAACGAGAAGTGTATCTTTAAAATGGTGTAAAATACTTGTATGTTTGAGGAATTTTAATTATGAGATTTCTGTTGTTTTGAATTTGGCGCCCTGCAATTTCACTGGCTGTTGGCGAGGTGGGACGCTAGCGTCCCGAACGATCCCAGAGAGGTTAACTTCTTTGGGGTAGGGGGCAGTATTTTCACGTCCGGATGAAAAGCATGCCCAGAGTAAACGGCCTGCTACTCAGCCACAAAAGCTAGAATATGCATATTATTAGTAGATGTGGATAGAAAACACGCTGAAGTTTCTAAAACTGTTTGAATGATGTCTGTGAGTATAACAGAACTCATATGGCAGGCAACAACCTGAGAGAAAAAAATCCAACCAGGAAGTGGGAAATTTGAGTGGTCGATTTTCAACTCAGCTCCTATTGAAGATACAGTGGAATATTGGTAATGTTGCACTTCCTAAGGCTTCCACTAGATGTCAACAGTCTTTAGAACCTTGTCTGATGCTTCTACTGTGAAGTGGGGCCGAATGAGAGGGGATTAAGTAAGGTCGACCATGACCTGAACATGCGCTGACCATGCGCGTTCATGTGAAAGAGAGCTCTGTTCCATCGCACTTCTGAAGACAAAGGAATTCTCCGGTTGGAACATTATTGAAAAATTATGTTAACATCCTAAAGATTTTTTATTATTTTTTTATTTTTTGGGGGGGGGGTGGATCAGCTTAATATTGCGGAAAGAATGTTGCTTCCAATGTAATTGTCTGCATCATTTCCAATCCCCCATATTTTTTTGGGTAAATATATATATCCATTTACGTATGCATACATATACACATATATACATACATACACACACATACCTACATAGACATACATACTTTTTAAAAAGAGTATACCTTTACTATTATTCCCCGCAAACCCTACCACCGATCCCCCAATTGGAGTAAACTGATAAACATTTCTGTTTTTACCTTCAATTTATACATCTTATACACATTTTACAGACACAGTCTACTTTATAATAGTTCTCTCTTGTTTGTTCTTAGTCCTTCCTCTATTTCTGTTGTCCATCCAGTTTGATTTCCACTTGTAACTGTGCTATTTCACAATAGCTCCGCACCTATACACATTTCACAGATCCCGTATGCCCTACATTGTTTATCTTGTTATTAGTCCCACCCTTCAGCTCCACTCAACCTTTCCCATCTATCTTCCAACATCATCCATTTCGGATTTTTATTTGCCATATATTTTTCAACTGTGCTGTGATGCTTCACAAAAGATTTGAATCTTCCTATTCTCATAGCTTCCACGGATTGTAAATTAAAAAGAAACATTTTTGCTAAAATAATTATTATATTATTGATTGATTGACTATGGCTTTTCAAATCCCCCAGTATTGCTATCTGTAGCGTTAGTTCTACGCAAATGTTGCAATTCTTCAACCATTCCTGGACCTGTGACCAAAAACGAGCTACATGCGGACAATACCAAAATAAATGGTCTAATGACTCTGCCTCCTCACAGCAGAATCTACAGAGCTGGGAAGATTGTATCCCCCAGATATATAACATTCTATTAGTTGCAAGAATTTTGTACAATAATTTAAATTGAAAAATTTGAAGTTTTGAATCCGGCGTTGTTTTGCGTATCAATTCATAAACCATGTGCCATGGAATGGGTACATCGCAAATCTCTTCCCAACTATTTTGCAATTTATATGGCACAGCTGTAAGTTTAGGTCCTTAAATGAAATTGGTATATGTTTTTATTTATCACACTTTTCTTTAACCATTTATGTTCTTTAATATTAGGCCGACATACAAGTTCCTTACTTTTATCCCCTTCCACCTGCCTCTTCCATTTTTGTGGTAATGCTGCAATTAATTGGTTGTAATTTTGGGTAGAGCAGACATTTCCATATGTCTGTGTTAGCTGCATGTGTGACATTACTCCACCAGTCCTATTTATGATATCATTCACAAAAATTATACCTTTTTTAAACATTTCTTCGATAAATACAGTTTTTTTATCAATTACTATATTTGAATTTAACCACAAGATTTGTTGTACTATTTGTTCCGTCCTTTCAGGTGGATTAAACTGAAATTGCAACCAACTTTCTAAGGCTTGTTTAAAAAATAAAGATATTTTGGAGATTATTTCCTTTTCAAGCAACCGAAAGTGAGCAGGTTGTAATCTGAATGAAGGGAAAAAGGCCCTTCTTGAACATAGGATGAGACATTCGTACCAATCTACTAGAGAACCAGTTTGGATTTAAGTATAACTTTTGTATGACTGATGCCTTTAGTGAGAGGTCTAATGCTTTAATATTTAATAATTTCTGCCCTCCGAATTCATATTCGTTATATAAATAGGCCCTTTTAATTTTATCTGGCTTGCCGTTCCAAATAAAATTGAATATTTTTTGTTCATATAATTTAAAAAGCAGGTCACTAGGTGTAGGCAAAACCATAAGCAAATAGGTAAACTGTGATATGATTAAAGAGTTAATCAGGGTGATTTTCCCACAAATAGACAGGTATTTTCCTTTCCATGGTAGCAAGATCTTATCTATTTTTGCTAACTTTCTATAAAAATTTATTGGAGTGAGATCATTTCTTTCTTTTGGGATTTGTATACCGAGTATGTCCACATCACCGTCAGACCATTTAATTGGTAAACTACATGGCAATGTAAAATGTGTATTTTTTAGTGATCCAATACGTAATATGGTACATTTATCATAATTTGGTTTTAATCCTAAAGATTGACTCAATACTTCCTTTGTCATGTTTTTACGGACCGTAATATAACTTTTTTTTTAACTTTTCATTCGTACTTTCCGCTGGACTTTCCCGCACGTCGTGAGTTTGGAAAGTGTACTGAAAAAAAGAACAACAAGGAGGAATTTGGACATAAATGATGGACATTATCGAACAAAGCAAACATGTATTGTGGAACTGGGATTCCTGGGAGTGCACTCTGATGAAGATCATCAAAGGTAAGTGAATGTTTATAATGTTATTTCTGACTTCTGTTGACTGCACAATATGGCGGATATAGTTTGTCTTGATTGGGCTCTGAGCGCCGACCTCAGATTATTGCATGGTTTGCTTTTTCCGTAAAGCTTTTTTGAAATCTGACACAGCGGTTGCATTACGGAGAAGTGCATCTAAAATTCCATGCATAACACTTGTATTTTCATCAACATTTATAATGAGTATTGATGTGGCTCTCTGCAAAATCACAGGATGTTTTGGAACTTCTGAACGTAACGCGCCAATGTAAACTCAGATTTTTGGATATAAATATGAACTTTACCGAACAAAACATACATGTATTGTGTAACATGAAGTCCTATGAAGATCATCAAAGGTTAGTAATTCATTTGATCTATATTTCAGCTTTTTGTGAATCCTCTCTTTGGCTGGAAAAATGGCTGTGTTATTCTGTGAATAGGCACTCGGCTAACATAATCGTTTGGTTTGCTTTCGTCGTAAAGCCTTTTTGAAATCAGACACTGGCTGGATTTACAACAAGTGTTTCTTTAAAATGGGGTAAATACATGTATGTTTGAGGAATTTTAATTGTGGAATTTCACTGGCTGTTGAAGAGGTGGGACGCTACCATCCCACGTACCCTAGAGAGGTTAAAGGGACAGCTGCCGTTTTTTCAGTTTTCACATCATACAATAGTTGTGAATTTGCTGGAATAATCTAGGAAGCAAATCTGTAGTCCAATGTATCACTGTTATAGCACCCAACTTAAACGATAGCCCCGGTTAGTGCTGTGAACAATAGTTGCTGACAGATTTAAAAGAGTTCCACCGTTACTTTCTCTAGATCAGTTTCTCCAACCCTGTTCCTGGGGAGCTACCGTCCTGTAGTTTTTAGCTCCAACCACAATCTAGCACACCTGATAATAAAAATGTGCTTCTTGATAAGCTGTTTTTAGAATACTTATGTCATTTATTTATGTCTCTACTTGGCATCTCCCACACTCACCCTTCTCTTTGTCTTTCTGTCTTTCTCCCCCAGTCTTTGTTTGCATATTGTCTGTTAACTGCATGTTGACACTTTGCTATTTCATTAGAGTGGAGGGGTGGTTAAGGGTTGCCTCCTGTCTAGTATGCTTCATGTCATCCACAGTACTCCATGGGTTTGTCAGGGGATTAACCAGGTGTGAAAGTATATAGAATGAATCCCTTACTATGATGTCTGTGGACTAATAGTCAAGATTTATATTTTATTGTGGCATAAACACCAGTCATGTTTTCATCTAATTTTCAAACAATCACTTCAATAGGCCTCGCCACCTGCTCACCTTCATCCACTCTAAAATAAATCCTGCAACCATACAGTGCACTGTGCAACTACCATTTCATGAATGGCCATGTACTCTTACAATCTCCAACGGGCACAGCCAGAAGAGGACTGGCCACCCTCAGAGCCTGGTTATCACGTTTCAAGTATGACCCAGATGCAGACAGTGTCGAAGAAACAAAAGTTTATTTCTAATACAGGGGCAGGCAAACGACAGGTCAAAGGCAGGTGGAGGTCAGTAATCCAGAGAGGGTGCAAAGGGTCCAGAATGGCAGGCAGTCTCAGGGCAGGCAGGGGTCAATAATCCAGTGAGGTGGGGCAAGGTACAGAACGGGAGGCAGGCTCAGGGTCAGGGCAGGCAGAAGGGTCGAAACCAGGAAGGACTACAAAACAGGCGTAAGAAACAGGCAGGGGCAGTGGAACAAACTCTGGTAGGTTTCTCAAATACACCAGGAAAAATAAGCGACACCTGGAGGGGGTGGAGACATTCACAAGGACAGGTGAAACAGATCAGGGCGTGACACATTCATTAGGCACACTACACTTGTAACCTGAAATGATGCGTCCACTGCTGTCCGCGAGAGTCTCAATCTCTGACACTCACCTCTGCCTTCGCAAAATGTAACTTTTATCGTCAAACCACACTGCATTTTGGAGTGTATTCTACATGTTTTCATGTCCATTCTCCCATTTGTCATGCAACTGACATGCAGTAATGATAAATAATATTGTAAATGCCTTCAGTTTTCTTGGCATCTTTGTTTTAATTAATGTGATAGGCTCATGTTATACTGGTACGCTGTAACGTTCTCTCCGTACCGGCTTACTTTCACCCCGATATTACTTGGCCAATAATTTGCTGTCAGTGAGATAAAAAAAATGTAATACAACATTTTGTTTCTGCAATAACTTAATCTGTCTTTTAACTTGACTGTTGTTTTTGTTCTGTATGTGTTCTCTCTAGACAGCAACCCGTTAAACCACAAAATGTTGGACGTCAGTCTGCTAGAGTATTTCCCCACAGCCAAGAGGCCCCGCATCAGCCTTTGTAAGGCCAAGAGCAGCCCAGAGGAGGTCTACAGTAGAGGTCAGAGGTCAACCTGGGGTACCAGGGTCGTATTCATTAGGCACCAAACAGAAGAAAACAGACTGAAACAGGGAGGGACTACTTACATTTGTCCTATAAGAAACATTAATTTACTATTTCTGTTCAAAACGTTTTCAAAATGTTATACCTTAATGAATACGAACCTGGAGTTGTCTGTTTCAAACATATGTAGCTAATTCCCTTAAGATTGTTCTTTATTACTATACAGTAGTATGTTATTGTTCATGTGTCTCAAGACCTGTCTTGATTATTGACTTGGATGTGTGTGTCTCTCTCTGTGTATCCTCTCTGCCCTTCAGAACAAATGGTGCATGAAGTTTTGAAGAATAACAGAAGTATAGAAGGTATGTTCTCATTTTAGTTTTGGACATTTCTCAAAAAAAGATCTCTAATTGATGTAGCTATGGAACATAAACTGCGAAAAGTGCTTTAGTCTGAAGACTTAATCTATCTGTCTATTTTCTGGCAGAGTTTTGCCTCTCATGTGGGAAAACACAAGCGGCAACCTTCCACCCACTTTTTGAAGGAGGCCTTTGCCAAGCATGCAAGGTTAGTGCACTTCTCTCAGTCAGAAACGGCACACTCCCAAGAAATACACCAATATTATCTTTAACTGTCATCACTCTCACTCAACCATCCTTACAACACCCACTGACTATACAGTAGGTCCCACGTTGTGCTTGTAGAGTAGAAAATAATTGTTGAAAGAAGTAGGACACCCTGAGGTGAAGGACACACAGACATTCACCTACCTACCTAAATATTTAATCCACTCCGAGCCCTACGATGTATCAAAATGTTTATTAATGTGTTTGTGCTGCTCTCTGGAAGCAGGATTTCCACAATAGTCATCTAGAGCTATTCTGTCAGTAGAGCCACTGTGTTCAAAATTTTAGAGTCGTAAATGCCTGGGCTTGCCTCTCTTTGTTGTGTAAGGGACTAGAGCAGTGGTCACCAACCGGTTGACCAACTGGTCAATCTTCAAGGCATTCCTAGTCGATCACCAAACATTTCTGTAGAAATTCCAGCGATAAAGCCTTGCGCTCCTACTTTGTTTCAATTTGTCTTGCGCTGTTGGTGGTAGGTGCACTTTATTCAGAAGCCCTGCACACTGGGTAGGCAAAGTGTTCCCATTTTGAACCATTTAATTTGTCTGAAGGGACAAACTCCACCTACCCGGTGGCCCAGGATAGCTAAATCAAGTGTGCTTACTGTGCTGGCTAATCGGATAGCTCAAATCACCGTGCCTACAGCTTCCACGACCCCACGGCAAAGTTTGATACTAGCCTATGTGAGATTTTATAACTTTTAACTTTTAAAACCATGACCAGAGAGAGACTGTCAACAAATACAGCACAGAGCTAATGTTTTAATGAGTTTGTTTGTTTGTTTGTTTTTATTCAGCACTGTCAACACTGCTTTTATTCAGCACTTTTACAAAACATAAAACGCCCTACTTCCACTCGTGCTACAACCAGCACTGCAGCTGCAATCAATGAGTTGCCAAGTGTATCGATAGGCCTGTGTTTATATTATTAGCAGATCATCGTGTCTATTTTAATATCGAGGAATATTTCACGTTCTTTCGTCATAGGAACAACATGAATGTGTGCATGAGTCAGAAATAATGTGGTGCGACTCGAGTCTCGCCACCAGGTGGAAGACGGTGTCCCCTCTCTCTGGTCAATCTCACCGGAGGAAAGGAGAGAGCAGGGAACGTGAGAGGCGGACCCTCTGCTGCTCTCTCCCTCCGCTGAGACTGACCACCAGATGCAGAGACCTGCAGATGCACCATCAGTCCAGTAAAATAAAAAAGTGAATTATTTAAATTTATGCTCAGCTGTGCCTCGCAAGTGATACAACAACTGATCTATTTTGTTATCAAGCTCGAGTTTTGAAATATAATATGGTCTGAGAAGAACAATATTTGCAGACCAGGCATAGCCAATATGCTGTGATAATGTATTAGGCCTAATGCACAAACCTAATTTCTACAGAACTATCTTTATTAGGTTAATGTTGCATAGGGTTACATTTTTTTGTCATGTTTAAAAAGAAATCTG